>NC_074682.1:4090156-4412240 GCF_029448725.1 Salvelinus fontinalis | reverse complement strand
TTTACCAAGCTGGGGACTGGACTGGAGAGCCAGCCCTCACCGGGGCTAAACAACCACTAATCGGTCGCCGAAGGGACGGGCACCATCATAGGACTATAACCATGGTCATAGAGGACACAAACCAACAAGATGATAGCTGGGATAGAGCACCTGCCCAGGACAGAGCTCAATATCCTCCCACCACCAAGCTGGGAAACCTGGGATCAAAAGTTAGGACAAATCGGTCGCCGAAGGGGCTGGTCAAACCACCAAATCGGTCGCCGAAGGGATATGGTCCAAAGTACCAGGGTTCTGAGGGGCACACAACCCTCAAGTCTCCATTTTTCTATACGGGCTGAGTAGTTTGCCACCACCCCTGTCTTTCTAGGACATGGAACTCTGTTTGTCAAAACACAGATTTCTGAAATCGCGCCGGTACATGTCTAGTCCACCCGGGCCTGAGTGTGTACACCCCGGACAGGCCGCATTATCAATATGAACACTTGCGCTCACACCGTTTCAGTGTAATCCGCCGTCACGGTTCAAATCCCGGGACACCGAAATATACTTGAACCTTTAATAACTCATAAAGTACAAGTCCAATCTGGATGGGTGGGGGGTTTGCACGAAAGGGCACACATAGATGAGCATTTCCATCTAATTTAATCAATTTTTCAATAAAAATGTATCATAGAAGATGTTTTAAGTTGGTGTTTTAAGTTGGTGAAAAAAAGTGTAGATGGCGGATCCAATAGTTTCCTATGGATGCAAACTTTTTTAAACAGGGGGTAATTGTTGCCCATCACGAGAGAGGGTATGAGCCAAAATGTGGGACCTCTAGCCTCTCGGGAAGTATTTTTAATCATTATTTGAACATTTCTGAAATTGGTGGAAAATGTGACAAAGTGCCCACTTTTTCCTTTCGCTCCAGAGACTAAGTCTAACTGTGGTCCTGGTGTTTTTTGGGTTACCAAGACCCGACTTCAAAAACAGTTTATAATGCATTTAGGGGGCATCCAGACCTCCATGCCCGCTATGGGAGCACGTCACTCCCGGGACAAGTCACTGGAGGGCGCCGTTGGTCTATTTATGGAGGTTTGGGGGAAAAAGTCCTCACTTCTTAGAAATAAGGCTGTGTTTTACTTTTCAGAAATCGCACTGTGTTTTATTTTTGGGTTACCAGGCAGGGATTTTAAAAACATTTAGGGGGCATCCAGACCTCAATGGCCACTATGGGACCACCATACTACGGGCCCAAATCAATGGGGGCCGGCCTGAGTGATTTATGGAGGTAAAAAAAAAAATAGTCTGTCCATCGCCACACCTATGGGACCACCATACCACTGGCCCAAATCAATTGCGTCCGGCATTAGTGATTTATGGAGGTTTGAGGGGAAAAAACAGAAAAACTTCTAAGTCCCCACTCCTCAGAAATCAGGCTATGTTTAACTGTGGGCCTGGTATTATTTTTGGGTAACCAAGACTAGATTTTCAAAATGGTTTTAAATGCATTTAGGGAGCATACAGACCTCCATGACCGCTATGCAACCACCCCACCACTGGGAAAAGTCACTGGAGGGCGCCAATGGTCAATTTATGGAGGTTTTAAAAAATCTTCTGAAAAACGACTAAGTCCAAACTTCTCAGAAATCGCACTATGTTTGGCTGTGGACCTGGTGATTGAACGGTTTACCAGTGTATGATGGGGGGTGGCTCCTGGAGCCACCATGGCTGGACTGGGTGTCCATACACGGGTTAGCCCCACACCAAGGTCACCTGGTAACCCAATTTAATTCAATGACAGAGTCATACTTCTCTCTCATTGCACTAAGTCCAGCATGTGTACTTGGTGATTGAACTGGTTACCAAATCAGGAATTTCTCAAGGACACGTATCCCACAGTATGGCATGAAGCCAAATAGTCCTACATTAGATAGCTTGATCCTTGTCAAACCCCATTCAAAAGGGTCAGTCTCTAGACTCTATGATGTGCTACAGGCCCACACAGAGGCATCCACAGACACCATTAAAAGGGCTTGGGACCAAGAACTTGGTTCAGAAATCTCAAATGAGGACTGGATAGAAGCTCTCAGGAATATAAAACCATAGTTCAGTGAATGCCAGACAACCCTGTACAGCACATATGTCAGAGTCAAGGCCCGCGGGCCACATCCGGCCCGCGAGAAGGTTTTTTACGGCCCCTGGGATGATCTTGATTTATTATTAGAACCGGCCCGCAGACCGCAGCAAGCCGGCAGCCCGCAGATCTTTTACACGCACCAATACTACATTTCCCACAATGCAACGGTGACGCACCGAGCAGTAGGCTGCTTCATTTCAATATTTATTGGCACAGCAGTCGTCAGCATCACAGTAAAATTAACTTTCAGATATCCATCAAAAATGGCAAAACGGAAGGTGGACACTGAGAACCGGGGGTTTCAAACAAGGTGGGAGTCGGAGTATATGTTCACGGAGGTAGCTGGAAAACCTGTGTGTCTTCTGTGTGGAGAAAGTGTGGCGGTACTGAAAGAGTATAATCTGAGACGACATTATGAAACGAAACACGCGGACAAAAACAAGAATATGGACATGGAACAAAGGCTACAAAAGGCAGAGGAATTAAAACGAGGCCTCAAATCTCGACAGGCTCTGTTCAAAAAAGCCAAATCACAAGGCCAGGCTGCTGTCAAGGCCAGTTTTATTTTGGCAGAAGAGATCGCTAAATCAGCCCGGCCATTTACGGAGGGGGATTTCATCAAAAACTGCATGATTAAAGTTTGTGACGAAGTTTGCCCAGAAAAAAGGCAACTCTTTTTAAATGTGAGTCTGAGCAGAAACACCATTGCCGAGAGAGTAGACCAGTTGTCCATCAATCTAAAAGAGCAGCTTGTGAAAAAGGGAAAAGATTTCATTGCATATTCCTTGGCTGTGGATGAGAGCACCGACATTTCTGACATTGCCCAGTTGTCAATTTTCATCCGCGGAGTGGACTCCAGCCTAAGCGTGACAGAGGAGTTTTTGGCTTTACGTCCTATGCATGGCACAACTACGGGGCATGATTTGTATGAAGAGGTGTCAAGATGTGTAAATGAGATGGAGCTGCCTTGGGAAAAACTCGTGGGTTTGACAACCGACGGAGCACCTGCGATGTGTGGACACAGGAGCGGACTGGTGGCGAAGATACGGGAAAAGATGCAAGAGGAAAACGCGACAGGTGAGCTGACAGCTTATCATTGTATCATACACCAGGAAGCGTTGTGCGGTAAAGCCTTGAAAATGGAGCATGTAATGAGCATCATCACGCGCACAGTTAACTTTATCAGAGCCAAAGGTTTGAATCACCGCCAGTTCAAGGCATTTCTGACGGAGTTAGAAACGGAGCATGGTGATTTGCCTTATCACACAGAGGTGCGATGGCTAAGCCAGGGAAAGGTGCTTCAAAGATGTTTCGAGCTTCGTGAGGAGATTTGTCTGTTCTTGGACAGCAAAGGGAAAGACACAACACAACTCCGAGACTAAATGTTTCTGTGTGAAATGGCTTTTCTGTGTGACATTACGAGTCATCTGAATGCAATGAACTTGCAGCTGCAGGGTCGGGATCATGTCATCTCTGATATGTACAGTACAGTGAAGGCATTTAAAACCAAACTGACTCTGTGGGAGACGCAGATGCGGAAAGAAAATTTGAGCCACTTTCCCAGCTGCCAGACCATGAAAGAGAAGCTCTCTACCAGTGCGTTCCCGAGCGCACAGTTGGCTGATAAAATAGGTATGCTTGCCGCTGACTTTCGACGCCGATTTGCTGACTTTGAAGCACAAAAAAGCAGGTTGGAACTGCTCGGTAACCCATTTGCTGTTGACGTGGAAAGCTCACCACCAAACCTCCAAATGGAGTTGATTGACCTCCAATGCAATGATGCACTGAGGGCAAAATATGCGGCAGTGGGTGCTGCGGAGTTCGCCCGTTTCCTCCCCGACACAATGCCCCAGCTGCGCATCCAGGCTGCTCAAACGTTGTCTATGTTTGGCAGCACATACCTGTGTGAACAACTGTTTTCTTTGATGAACCTGAACAAAACATCACACAGAAGTCGACTTACTGCTGAACACCTCCACTCAATTCTGAGGATTTCCTCAGCTCAGAGCCTTACCCCGAACATTGATGAACTTGTGGAAAAGATGGGACACCACCAAGTATCACCCTCAACCTCAAACAAGTGAACATTACTGTGCAATCACATATTTAGAGTTTTTACTCAGTTCAAGTTTAAAAGTTAAAGTTTAATATTTGTTTTCACTGCATGTTACTTCTCCTTAAACAAAGTGTTGTTTTTGATTAATAGATTTTTGCACTTTATTTTATTGTATTTCAATCCAATTATATTTTAAAAATATTTCAGTTGAGTGGATGATAGAAAATTGCTATTATTGTTTTTTTCTTTGAAGTAAATTTAGCCCACTTTTGCTAAAATAGAAAATATAGGCTACTGATGGTGCCTTGAATACCGGTTTCTTTCATTTAATGTTCATGTTATGGGGATTTTTATATAAAGGAAATTTGTCTTTTGTGTCTGTTGAAAATTAAAGATTAATGACAGAGCCATAAGAAAATATTGCTTTATTTATCTGATCATATTGGAATATATTTGTTAGGTTTTCAGTAGGTTCAATTAGGTTCACTAGACTATATGCGTCATTTAAAAAAATTTCAATGAACATTCGAACAGTCCGGCCCTCGGCTTGTAGCTAAATTTTTTATTTGGCCCTCCGTCCATTTGACTTTGACACCCCTGCTGTACAGTTTAAGGTGATACACAGGTTACACTACTCAAAAGTAAAACTGCATAAAATATTCCCGGACACCTCACCACTGTGTGACAGGTGCAAGCAGGAGGAGGGGACGTTGACCCACTTATTCTGGACATGCCCTAAGTTACATGCTTACTGGGCTCTCATTTTTGATTACTTATCTAAGGCCTTTGATAGAGTTCTAGCCTCATATTGCAATTTTGGAAATTGGAGACTGTACCTACCTTTGAAATGTGGTTACGGGATTTAGGGAATGTAATACATATGGAAAAGATTCGATACAACACCTCCAATAGAAGTCCAGTGTTTTACAAAATATGGAAGCCGATACTGGATAAATGGTCTAGTCCCGCTTCATAACTGGGCTGACGATCTGCTGCTACTCTGTGCTGTACTCCACTCAATATTTATTTTTGGCTTAACTACACTGCTTGTAATGACTATATGCGGTCTTCTTATACATGTACCACCTAATAGGATTTTGTTTTATTTTGTGTACTTTTGTTTTGTCCTCTAAATTGTCCATCCCATTCAACAGTACAATGAATGTCATTGTTTGTATTGCTGTTTTTTTTTTACTTTATTTTTATTGGAAAATAAACATATTATTAAAAAAAAAGAAGAAAAAAAGAACTGGTTACCAAGGGAGCTCCATATCTCCATGCCTCTGGGCTTACTCTCTCTACCCTGCCTGCCCACCCTCTATCTCGGCCTGTCACTTCAGCTCGGTGCACCTGGTACCCCATAACACCCTGGTCATTCAGACCCCCAGGCCTCCATACATTCTCAACCGTGACCAAATGACACACAAAGACAAGGGTGAATTTCAAATAAATGTTCTTTATTTATCAGTGAATCATGGATTGACTTGTCCCTCAATTAGTGACCGCGCCCGGCTGGTGTTACGAGGCAAATTATGGTACCGGTAGTACCGTGCCTGCGTTTCCAGAGAATGGCACATATGGTCAGCCACAGTTCCCCGGTCTGTAACCGAGCCTTGATTAAAGTTCAATGTAGCAACGCTTCGTCGAATTGTACCGAAGGTCACTTTACTTCCAATGCCGAACTCTGCAAATATCTGGCCCACATACTCAGAGATTTCCGTACGGTTGACCGCAGGACATGAAAAAAAAGAGTTCTGTGTCTGAGGTGATTCCACTCAGATGAGGCCTGATCTGTTGGAATCGTTTAAGCCAAGTGTATTCCTCGTCAGATAGAACAATTCTGCACTCACCGAAGCTACAGTTCGTTTTGTGGCTTGAAACGCACATCTGATAACCCCAACTTTCCGGGGCTACTTCAGTAAACTCCCTCTCACTGAACATGGTGACTGGGGATCGTCGAGTGCCATTAAATATGGCCAACCGGCTGGCCATGAGAGCCGCAAACCTACGTCTGTCAGTGCAGGTGGCTCGAACCTCCAGCCTACTGAACCGAAGGAATAGCTTGATTACTTAGCTCGACAAACCGTCTTAACTCCGCAGCGCTGAGCACCTCGTCTGCGAAATTTTGCCCTGTGCGTTGCCTGGCTCTGCCGCGAATCCCTGTCCATCTTTGCCAAGCAGAGTAACAACTTTCGAATTCCACTGGCATTAGCCTGCAGACTATTCGGCCGGAACAGAATAAGATTATTAAGGAAACTTCCAAAATCGGCTTGGTACATTTTTAACGTGGATGGCGCCAAACCACGGTCTTCACGTTGGCTATAACACTCAGACACACGTCTGTAGTTATCCAGAGAACACAGTCCATCGGCCTTGCCCTCTGACATATGGCGGAGGAATTACCGTACTCGGGATAGACTGGTGCGACAATTGTCAATTAGTTTAACTGAAGGGTTTTTACCCATAGCAAAGTGTTCATATTCAGTCAAAATTCCATTACTCCAACCTTCAATTCTGGAGGCCACACCGCCGCTTTCATCACTCTCGCTCTCCGTGGAAGTCGCCCAGACGCAGCCTTGCTCCCTCGGTTCCGAGCATGGGTCAACACCGATCTGAATGGTTGGCTGCACCGCCGCAGTCGCCGCCGCCTGCTCACTCTCGTCCCCCAGTTGCTGATTCACCACCGCGGACTGCTCACCCTCGTCCACCAGCTGCTGCTGCAAGGACAACTCACTTTCAACACACTGCAAAAACCCAGGGATCTCCCAGGGCTCCAGCCGCGGTACAACACCGGTGTTAGGCTGCATATACTGCACTGATTCGGGCTGCTGTCTCTCAGTTGAACGCCGGCTAGATTGCATAGCACTCTTCCATTCTGTACTATCAGACTTAAGTGCATGGACAGACTTGAAATGTCGGTCTATCCGCACGATATTCCGCTTGGAAAAAAAGCCCACAGTCATGTCTTTGCCTGCTGTTCATAGCTTCTCTCTCCTGCCTTCCTGCGTGCGTATCTGTCTCTTTGTTTGCGCCACCGAACAACAACCTAACCCTAACCCAAACCTAACTCCCCCAACCCCAACTAACCCTAACCATACCCTAACCTCACCAGTTCTTGCCATCTGAACCACTGAGTACGAATGACTGACACTTGGGGTGGATGCATGACAACCGTAGAGGAGGTTATACTTCCTGGGTTTTTGTCTGCTCAAACTCTCAAGGCCAACTGACTGACATGCTTGGGATGGACACATGGCAACCGACTGAGAAGCTGGGTTCCTGGAAGGGAGCAGCCCTCTATGGTTATTGCCTGACCCTAAACCAAGTATGTATCTACGAGGACGATGGAAGGAGCTCAAAGGGTGGATGCATGACAACGGTAGAGAAGGTTCACCTTCTGGGTTTTTGTCTGCTCAAACCACAAGAACTCAATGACAGACCGTATTGGTATGGACACATGGCAAGCAACTGAGACACCGGACACGCACAGGGTACGCAACTCAACCACGTTGCCTGATCCTACACCAAGCACGACAGCACCAGTTAGATGTGAATACACGGCAATCGCTTCAGAGTAAGGATCCTGGAAGGAGATTACTCTTAAACGCATTGACAAACGAGAACATCCAGGACCCAATGACGGACACGGAGTGACACCTGGCCAACCAGCAAAGGAGGACGGCTCCAGGAACAGTTTCCTCTATGGTGGCCGGTTTTCACCACCGTTGACATCTTGACCAATAGAAGGACTCCCCTAACCTTAACCCCAACGTTTTACCCCTAACCCTAACCCCTACCTGGTCTTAAAACAGATGAAAGACCAAGGATGAAGATACCTAAAAAGAAACACACACCAAAACCAATTCTACTAAAGTGGGCAACTATAGCGTTCTACAACCTGGACGGATCTGTGCCCGGACCCCTCGAGTCCCCCATTCGGCAAGCGGAGTGCAACCCCCCCCCCCCCCCCCGGTCTCTGCATTAGCTAGAAGCCATCAGACCGACCTTGTGGATTCCTTAAACCCTAACCCTTTTTTTTTTTTTTGGTTTTTACTTTCTTTTAACAGAATAAAACAATAAAACCAACTAAATGCACAACATTGCTTTTAAGTTCATATTTAACAACACTATGGTTGAATGAATCTCACATCGGCTCCTGCACTGTCACCCAGAAAAAAAAAGAGGCATTTTAGAACTTATTTCAGTTTATTTTATGATCTTAGGAGGACACCTACGGGCCTCTAAGTACTACACCCAATATAACAGATCATCAGAAGGAGAGGGATAAACAGGAGATAGGCCTGTGCACCGAAAAACAAACTAGCTGACACGAAACACAATTATATTCACAACCTAACCCTAACCTAACCATACCCAACCCTAACCCTTACCCCAACCTGGAAGGGTTATAGGAGAAGATCAGGATGTCGTCGAGGTAAACAAAGACGAACCGATTCAACAAATCCCTAAGAGTGTCATTGATCAATGCCTGAAAGACTGCCGGTGAGTTCGATATTCCGAAGGTCATGACTAAATACTCAGTGACCACTAGGGGTGTTAAAGTCAGTTTTCCACTCACCTCCCTCCCTGATTCTCACCAGATTTTAAGCGTTGCGGAGGTCCAGTTTGGTGAAGAAATGGGCTCTTAGGGCCAACTCCAAGGCGGCGGATATCGGGTAACGATTCTTGAGCCTAATCCTTTTCAGCCCTCTGTAAACGATGCAAGGACTGAGGTTTGGGTCAGAGACAGAGAAACAAGGGATGCGTTCAGACAGGAAGCCAAATTATATTTTTTTCACTAATTGGTCTTTTGACCAATCACATTAGTTATTTTCGCATCAGCTCTTTTTCAGAGCATATCTGATTGGTCAAAAGACAAATTACTGAATTGGGCTGCCTGTCTCAACGAAGCCATAGAAACCTGGACACGCTTGGCTGCTCCAGCTTTACAGATTAAGGCAAGAACACGGTACCAATACTATTAACCTGTTGGGGATGGGGGCGCTGTTTAGACTATTTATGCTAATGTGGCTAATTTTTTAAACGGCTTCCCACAAAATCCTTGATCGTACAATATGCATATTATTATTATTATTGGATAGAAAACAGTCTATAGTTTCTATAGGAGTTGAAATTTTGTCTCTAAGTGGAACAGAGCCCATTCTACAGCAATTTCCCTGACATGGAGTCAGATTTGAGAAACGTTGGCCACTTTTCTGAAGTCATTTAAAAGAGCACTGTCGTTGCTATGACTATACGGACACTTCTTACGTCTTCCCCTGGATGCCTTTACGTGATGACGATTCCAACGGGCTCGATTGCTCGTTCACAGGCCCTACAAATGAAAAAAACCTTTAGCTAGCAAGTCTTTTCTTGCTGCGTAACGCGCGTGGAAGACACCGACCCTCTCCTGTTCCAAGTGTTAGTTTAGCCTGTTATATTTCTCCGGTCATCTTTTCACTCGTTATAGGAGTTACAAACATCACAAAGTAGTTAATTTAAAGCGTTTTATAGCAATTTATATCCGTTTAGTGCGATTTTGGGACATTTATTTTTGCAACGATGTGAAAAGTTGGGTACGCTTTTCAGTTCATCCCGAACGTAGTTGACATTTCCACATGGCAAGAGGACAGCTTTCCACCAAAAGACGATTTCTCCCAAGAAAGGATCCTTTGCCCAAGATACTGATGGAAGAACAGCTCAAGGTAGGACATTTTTATTATGATAAATCGTGTTTCTGTCGAAACATTTTAGTGGCTTAGGACGCCATGTTTTTTGACGTAGCTTCGCTTGGCGCAAACTGTATTGAAAAGTAAGGATAAATTAAAAAATGTAATAACGCAATTGTATTAAGAATTAAATTGTCTATCAATCCCTGTCCACCCTATATTTTTTAGTCACGTTTATGAGTATTTATGTATAAGAGTAGATCACTGTCTAAGTGGCGCAAGGACAAATTCTGACCAGCCGAGTTACATTTCACATTGTCTAACCATGATTTTGGTGGCTAAATATAAACATTTTCGATCAAACTGTATATGCATGTTGTAATGTGATGTTACAGGAGTGTCATCGGAAGAATTCTGAGAAGGTTAGTGAAAAAATTAATATCTTTTGGCGATGTTGACTTTTATCGCTCACTTTGGCTAGAATCAATGCTGGGCTGCTAATTGCTATGTGCTAAGCTAATATAACGATTTATTGTGTTTTCGCTGTAAGACACTTAGAAAATCTGAAATATTGTCTGTATTCACAGGATCTGTGTCTTTCGATTCGTGTATGCTGTGTATTTTTACGAAATGTTTGATGATTAGTAGTTAGGTAAACACGTTGCTCATTGTAATTATTCTAGTCCATTTGTGATGGTGGGTGCAATTGTAAACTATGCCATATACCTGAAATATGCACTTTTTTCTAACAAAACCTATCCCATACCATAAATATGTTATCAGACTGTCATCTAATGAGTTTTTTTGTTGGTTAGGGGCTATAAATATCTTAGTTTAGCCGAATTGGTGATGGCTACTGGTGTTGGTGGACAAATAAAAGATGGTGGATTATGCTAATGTATTTTTAGGTAATAGATGTACATCTTTACATATTGTGTCTTCCCTGTAAAACATTTTAAAAATCGGAAATGTTGACTGGATTCATAAGATCTGTGTCTTTCATTAGCTGTATTGGACTTTAATGTGTGAAAGTTAAATATTTAAAAAAAATATTTTTTTTGAATTTCGCGGCACTGGTTTTTCAGTGGGGGGGGGGGGGGTGTGCCGCTAGCGCCACGCTGATCCTAGACAGGTTAAGGTACTGAGTCTACAAAACATTCACAGTGATGCTGGCCCATGTTGACTCTAATGCGTCCCACAGTTGTGTCAAGTTGGCTATGTCTTTTAAGTGGTGGACCATTCTTGATACACACGGGAAACTGTTGAGCGTAAAAATCCCAGCAGCGTTGCAGTTCTTGACACAAACTGGTACCCCTGGCACCTACTACCATACCCTGTTGAAAAGCACGTAAATATTTTGTCTTGCCCATACACCCTCTGAATGTCACACACTCAATCCATGTCTCAAGCCTTAAAATATTTTTTTCAACATGTCTCCTCTTTATCTACATTGATTTATTGGAAATTTAGACAATTTTACTTATTTTCCTCTCAATGTCTCTAAATAAAATACAGTTAATTGACTTGTTATTGGAAGCATAAGTATTTACAACAATGCACATTTGTGGCCTGCTGGAGGTCATTTTGCAGGGCTCTGGCAGTGCACCTCCTTGCACAAAGGCAGAGGTAGCGGTCCTGCTGCTGGGTTGTTGCCCTCCTACGGCCTCCTCCACGTCTCCTGATGTACTGGCCTGTCTCCTGGTAGCGCCTCCATGCTCTGGACACTACGCTGACAGACACAGCAAACCTTTTTGCCACAGCTCGCATTGATGTGCCATCCTGGATGAACTGCACTACCTGAGCCACTTGTGTGGGTTGTAGACTCCGTCTGATGCTACCAATAGAGTGAGAGCACCGCCAGCATTCAAAAGTGACCAAAACATCAGCCAGGAAGCATAGCAACTGAGAAGTGGTCTGTGGTCACCACCTGCAGAACCACTCCTTTATTGGGGGTGTCTTGCTAATTGCCTATAATTTCCACCTGTTTATTCCATTTGCACAACAGCATGTGAAATTTATTGTCAATCAGTGTTGCTTCCTAAGTGGACAGTTTATTTCACAGAAGTGTGATTGACTTGGAGTTACATTGTGTTGTTTAACCTGTCTAGGACAAGGGTGCCGCTAGCGGCACACCCCCCCCCCACCCCCACTGAAAACGCAGAGCCGCGAAATTCAAAAAAAATATTTTTTTTAAATATTTAACTTTCACACATTAAAGTCCAATACAGCTAATGAAAGACACAGATCTTGTGAATCCAGCCAACATGTCCGATTTTTAAAATGTTTTACAGGGAAGACACAATATGTAAAGATGTAAATCTATTAGCTAAAAACACATTAGCATAATCCACCATCTTTTATTTGTCCACCAACACCAGTAGCTATCACCAATTCGGCTAAACTAAGATATTTATAGCCCCTAACCAACAAAAAAACTCATCAGATGACAGTCTGATAACATATTTATGGTATGGGATAGGTTTTGTTAGAAAAATGTGCATATTTCAGGTAGATGGCATAGTTTACAATTGCACCCACCGTCACAAATGGACTAGAATAATTACAATGAGCAACGTGTTTACCTAACTACAAATCATCAAACATTTCGTAAAAATACACAGCATACACTAATCGAAAGACACAGATCCTGTGAATACAGACAATATTTCAGATTTTCTAAGTGTCTTACAGCGAAAACACAAATCGTTATATTAGCATAGCACATGTGCAAACATTACCCCAGCATTGATTCTAGCCAAAGAGAGCGATAACGTAAACATCGCCAAAATATGTTATTTTTTTCACTAACCTTCTCAGAATTCTTCAGATGACACCCCTGTAACATCACATTACAACATACATATACAGTTTGTTCGAAAATGTGCATATTTAGCCACCAAAATCATGGTTAGACAATGGGAAAAGTAGCCCAGCTGGTGAGAAAATGTTCTGCGCCATATTAGACAGTGATCTAGTCTTATACATAAATACTCATAAACGTGACTAAAAAATATAGGGTGGACAGCGATTGATAGACAATTTAATTCTTAATACAATCGCGGAATTACATGTTTTAAATTATCCTTACTTTTCAATACAGTTTGCGCCAAGCGAAGCTACGTCCTAAGCCACTAACATTTTGACAGAAACACGATTTATCATAATAAAAATTTCCTACTTTGAGCTGTTCTTCCATCAGTATCTTGGGCAAAGGATCCTTTCTTGGGTCTAATCGTCTTTTGGTGGAAAGCTGTCCTCTTGCCATGTGGAAATGCCAACTGCGTTCGGCATGAACTGGAAGCGTGCCCAGAGATTCACAGCGTCTCAGAAATAAATGTCCCAAAATCGCACTAAACGGATATAAATTGCTATAAAACGCTTTAAATTAACTACCTTATGATGTTTTTAACTCCTATAACGAGTAGAAACATGACCTGAGAAAGATTACTCCCTACACTAATGCTTGGAACAAGTGCGGGTCGGTGGCCGCCGCGCGCATGACGCAGCTGGAAAAGAGTTCCTAGCTACAGGTTTTTTTTTTTATTTATAGTGCCTGTGATTGCGCAATCGACCCCATTCAAATCGTCATCACGTAAAGGCATCCAGGGGAAGACGTAAGCAGTGTCCGTATACTCATAGGAATAACAGTGGCCTTAAAACTGACTCCAGAACAGAGGCCAAAATTTCTGAAATCTGACTCCATGTCAGGGAAATTGCTGTAGAATGACTTCTGTTCCACTTAGAGACAAAATTTCAACTCCTATAGAAACTATAGACTGTTTTCTATCCAATAATAATAATAATATGCATATTGTACGATCAAGAATTTTGTAGGAAGCCGTTTCAAAAATTACACGATTACCATAAATAGTGACAACAGCGCCCCCAGCCTTAACAGGTTAAGTGTTCCATTTTTTTAAGCAGTGTATATATAAAAAGTTTTGATCACACAAACAATGCTCTTTCCTCAAGAAATATAACGTTTTATCAGATGCAAATAAAACTCAGTCCTGCACAACTCACTTGATAAATCCAGCAGTCAACAAACTAGGGGTCAGCGTAAATTTCCCTTCCATTACCAAAAGCCTTAGCTTCGGCAAAGTTTGCACTTTTCCCTTCCTTGCTCTCTCAATCATCGGCCACAGACGATCCCGAGCTTCTTTGTCAAATGCTGTCAGATCCTCCTTGAACCTCAGGTCGTTCTTCTTTAAATCGTAATTTTTCTTTGCCCCTTTCCATGTCATATCCCTCGCTGTCCTGGAGATGAATCTCATGATCACTGGTCGTGGTGGCTGGTTCTCCCCATCTCTCAGCCTACCCAGGCGCTGCACTACATCCAGAGAACCTGCAACAACATTTCGCTCCTCCTATTGCCCTGAAAATGTCCTTCACTCTTGCTTTGATGTTCTTGTCAGATTTTTCTGTTATTCCATAAATTCTAAGATTCCATCTCCGACTATACCGGTCATTCTTGTTTACTTTTGACTCCATTTCAGTGAGTTTCTTCTCCTGCTTTGCAACCTGAATGATCAATGTTGCATTCTGCTCCTTCAGAGTTTTTACTTCCTAGGCAATGAAATCAATCGATTTCTTCAGGTTAACGATATTGATAGTGTTCTTTTACACCAAATCCATGACGTCATCTGCGCTCTCTCTGATTTTAGCCGTGAGGATGCGGACGATGTTGTCCTGTAGCAGTCTCATTGATGGTTCACTTCAGCTGATTTGGAAGTTGCTCCTTGGTTGGTATTCGGGTATGAATCGCATTCACCCCCCTTTTTTACACTGCAAGCATATGAGTGAGTTTCAACAATGCCACTTTTCTCCTTGGAAGTTTCAACATCCATTATCTCAGCAACAGTTTGGTCATGTCCTGATTACATGCTACTAGCTACGAAGACGTTAGCAGGCTAACTTAACTACCCACGCTGAAACTTTTTGATCGCTAGCTTTTTCGTTGGAAATCGTCAAAAATATGTCAATGGTTTGATTAATTACAAAATTATTCATTGTATGGTTAGATATCATTTTGTGAGAAAAAAACTAATTGCAACTGCAGTCTAAAACTATAAACTTGGTGAGAAAACCCTAAAATTGTTCCTCAGCTAGAAATGTTACACCCTCTCATGTCGCCATCTTGACCATGTCACTGATTTCATGGAGCTCTCCTGCGCATCATTTATTTCACAAAATCCCGCAAACGTGAAAACGCCAGAAATTAACATTGCGAAATTGTAAATATGTGAGAGTCAGAGAAAGCAGACGCTTTCATCCAAAACGATGTACAGTAATGCGTACATACATTTTACTTTTGGGTGGCCCAGGGAAATGACTAAGCAATTTTTGTATCTCTTTCTTTGTAATACTGTATGTATTCAATGATTTTGAATTCATCACTTCCCACTGGGCACATCAATTTTAATGTTTATTCCACGTAATTTAATTTACATGGATATTGTGTCAGTGAATTTTATAATCTGCAGTCAATTTCATTATGTTCATGTGCCACGATTCTGACATTTCACATGTGATCCTCATAGGATTAGGCTACATAATTAGTGGTGCAGTAAATGTAATCGCAATACGATGTGCATATACTGTACATATAGCCAATATAGCTATTAAACCCATGTTCAGTGACTGTAATCTGTGACGCAAGTGGCCTAATATGTTTGTGACGTTCCATGAAACCCACGGTATTGTTTAAAACTAGATTCTGATTGGCTTGCAGGTCATTCTATAGTGTAAATTATAAATGAAAACGTGCTTTTGTATCAGTGTTACAGATTCACATTACCGAGCGTCTCAACCCGTACCGCGCTTTTATCTGCCTAAAGGTATCTTCACGTACGACTGGATAGGCCTTTTAGATACGCTTGTCCAAGGTAAGGATATGCGTCAAGCTATAGCCTACTTTTAATGTTTTAGTTCCGAACTCAAGTTACTCCAGTCAAGTGAGTTGTTTTGACTGAGCAGTCCAATGGCCAATGCTGTTTTTGGACTATGAGACCCTCTGCTATATACTATGATGAGCCAATAACATGCATAGATTATGCATTAGGCGTTGCACAAGTCAGTGTCTAGGTCAGATTATAAAGTTGCTACTTCCGTCAACTCAAGTTGCTCAAGTCAAGTGAATAAATCGTAAGAGTTAGTTGTTTTGACTGTCAAAACGAATAACTTTGATGGAATATTCCAAATTACAATGGCAATTAGGGATGCATCACAAATTCAAAATATTACTTGTATTTCAATGATTCATCCAGGCCCAAGACAGTCGCCTGAAAGCTGTGTAGTAATCATTCCATTGCTGACCCATAGGATGGTAATCACATATATGATTGGCTTAATCTAGAATCATGGATACCTTTCATGTGAGTACTCACACACCAGATTTTTTGACATACATCAGAAGGAAGATACCTCAGAAGGAAGATACCTCAATATCTGGAAGCACTGTCTCATGTACAATTGTTAATGCTATCTCTGAAATGTCTAACAAAATGTTGACTTGATCGTTTCATCAAGACCTTCTCATCACAAGTTGGAACTAGGGGTCAACATTGGGTTAATGAAGCCATAAATAACATGGACCAATATTTTCATGGAGGTAAGCACTACACTTCTGATGGGTTTAAAGATTGTATTACATTATCTAAAAGTGAGAAAGTAAACCCCAGCTGTTATTCTTTTCACAGGGAAGGACAATCCCCATTATGCCATGAACGTTTCATTGCTGAACAACCATAGATATGTTTCCTCTAATTTGAATCCTGTTCCTCCAACAGTGAGCAAGACCTGCCAGCAGAGCTCACTGGAGCAGGGAGACATCCCTTCATCCTTTTGGCGCCTGACAAAGTACACTTTTTTCCTTCTAAATAACACTATAGTAACATATTTTGCACAAAGTTACATTCCTAATAAAATTGGTGTTAAGTGAGAAAGAATCCTAAAGATGGTCCAATGGGCATGGTCTGAAGCCTCTCGTCATCTCAGTATGTTGAACCGCGAATCCTGCTGAACGACGTTAAGCAGTCGATTAACCACATGCAGGGGATGCTGAACACCATGCAGGGGCAGTGTATTGAGTTGCAGACTGCCATGTCTAAGGTAGTGTCAAATGCGTCTCAGATACAGAAGAATAGGTCTATGGTATGGTGATAATGAATGAGATGGTGATTATAATAATGATGACTAGCGGTACCCCACCCTACGGGCGGTAAATCATTGGATCTGATTAATTCAATCTTTTGAGGACTGCAACCATAGAAATACAACTTATTTACACTAATAATAAGCTATTGTCAACTTCCCGTCTATGCGTATCTTGCTCATTGTAAATGTCTCACTGTTACCCTATGTGTGCAACTATTATTGATTTCTCACAGAAAAATAATTTGGTTGCAAATGTACCTGGGGCCATGTAAATAATTCTTAGGCTACTCATTTTGAATCCACCGGTGGCAACTTGTGACCATAAAAGTCTGTGTGCGACTGTACACAGTAAAATAATTTGGTTACTGACCTGCCCTACATCATAGAAGGCCCTTAAAAGTCAGAACTAGGAAATTCGCTAACTCGTTATGGAATGATGATTTCAAGTTTCCCACTTGTGAAGTATCAGCATCAACCATTTGGAAGCTCTACGCTAATAACTTTCATTAATTTTAACTCTGATGTTCCAAGTTTCCAATGGCATGTGAATGCGTCAATAATTACCATGGAAATTTTGAATGTTCAGTCAATGAGCATTATGGGTAATTATCCTACATACTTAAATCAAATACTTTATGATAGCATTATCTCCTGTAGTAACAGTGCCATTCCAAACACAATAAATGTGAAAATTGACTAAGATACAAAATATTGCGAAAGTGAAGAAAATCTGCTCAAAATTGTTCACAATAACAGTGGAGGCTGGCTCAGCTGGGTCTTTGGGAGTGGAAGAGTTAATAAGAAGGAGGTTCATCTACCTTAGGACAAAGACAGATCTGTACGGAACTGGTTAACACTTTATTCTATGTAAAGACAATTGAGTGAATAAAAAAAAAAAAAAAAAAAAAAAAAAATGTGTGGCTTGCTTCACATAGCTAATATCTTCCTCCTCAGATTGTCTGGGATCCAACTCTGCACAGATGGGTTAACAAATCTGAGCCCAAGGCTGAGGTACACACTTAAAAACAGTGAACAACCATTGTATTTCAACTGTGATATTATTACTAACAATTTGGAAAATGTGTTGATGTGTTTTACAGACCAAGTGTGTACCACCACCTCCACCGATGGGGACATATGGATATCAGGGGAACACTGGCAGTGTTCCCAAAGGAGTGAATCCTTACTCTATGAAAGCAGGTGAATATTGCTTTAGAATACATGTTGTTTAACCAAGACTGTCAGCCAATCATAGATGTCCCTGGTGGTCTCCTGCTAACACCTTTCCCACTACCAGCAGGTCTATGGGGCAGCAGATACCCTACAAATGCATTACAATTATGGGACCAACTCAAAGCCTCCAAGCCATGGGCCTGGACTGCTTCCTAGACAGCTCTCTGGCTTGCTCCCTCCTTCACACTTTGACCTCATGGCACCAATGGTTGTGCCACCTGACACTCTACCCTACTGAGGTATGACTCTGGAAAATCCTTCCAAATTGTATCCATTCATCATTAACTGAGATTTTACTTTAACATAGCAAATGGCTGAAGTAGCAAGGATGTTAATTATTTTTTATTTTTGTCCAACAGGCCATTTGCCCAGAGCGGATTTGCCATACATAGATTTTTTATGCATTAAAAATGTATTAAGAGATTATCTTTTAATTAAATCTCTCCTTTGTGTCCTCGTGTTCACATTAATTTGATGTGATCTATCATTTACAATGCTTATTGCTTCTGTATTGCTTTACAGACAAGTATATATTATACACTTATATTTATATAAAGTTCCGGAGTTCCAAATTAAGCAGCAGCAGCTGAAAAGATGAGCTCCTACAAATGTTTTTTTAGAGTAAAGTACATCGAAAAAAATCTAAAGAAAACTGCAAACTGAATAGGAGACCAAACAAGCAGCAAACAAAGAAGAAAGGCTTTTGAAAAAGTAACAATTTTTTCATAAAATTATACCGTTTTCTTAGCTAGCTAAGTTGTTAAGTTGTTTACCTGTTGCTAGGCAGTTGCTAGGGACATTCCTGGAAGAAGCTAGCTAGCTAACAAGGAGTGTCTAGTTGGCAGAAGAGAAGAAGGGACAAAGAAGGGACATAGTGGGACAAAATAAGGACAGAAGAAAAGGGAAAGGGGGGAAAGGGGACATTAAGGTGAAGCAGTCCTCTAAAGACACAAAAGACAATAATACAAGAAACAACACTTCTATTGCCTCTCCCTCTACGATACGCACTTCCGGGTTGGAGTGAGTAGTTGCATTCCGCTTTGCTCCACAGGTAGTATTACATTTCATTTCATTACAGTACAACAGTTTGATTTTTTTGATCTTAGCTGGCTACATAGCCGTCTTTGTATCCAAGATAATTGTGTAGTCTAGAGTAATTGTCGAGGTTACCTAGCCAGTTAGAGGTTACCTAGCCAGCTACACTTTCTAGCAAAGTCAACAACGCAGCCACTGCAGCCACTTCCGTACATACATTTTATTTTATACATTAGAAAAACCATTTTTGTGCATTTTGGATTTCCTACATTTACTTACTGTACAGACAATTATATTTATACATATATTTTAATTTATTTATTTTTTTAGATGTATTCCATAGACAGAACGAAATATATTTAGATGCATTTTGAATTCATAAATTTCTTTATTTCCCATGGGCTTCACCAGAGTACCCCCTAGTGGCTGGAATACAACTGTATTAAGCCCCCCCCCCCCCCCCAAATTAAGTGGCCAAATTAAACTGCCTCGTACTCAATTCTTGCTCGTACAATATGCATATTATTATTACTATTGGATAGAAAACACTCTCTAGTTTCTAAAACCGTTTGAATTATTTCTCTGAGTGAAACAGAACTCATTCTGTAGCACTTTTCCTGTCAGGGAGTGAGATTTCAGAAATCCAGGTCCCTGTTCTGAGATCAGTTTATAAGTCCCCATGCAAGCTATGAGGGTACATGCACTGCATACGCCTTCCTCTAGATGTCAGTAAGCGGTGAGACTTTGAATGGAGTCAATTGCGCAATCTGGGACCTTATATTAGACCGTGGAACAGGAAGTACCGTTCTTTTCAACAGTGCGCTTGGCGCATGAAGACATCAGAATGGCGTCCTGCAAACGCTTTCGTTTTAGTATTTCTATATCTCCGGTCATGTTTTTATTCGATATAGGTGTTAAAGACATCATAAGGTAGTTAATTTAAACTGACTTATAGCAGTTTATTGCGATTTTCTGTGATTTCTTTGTGACGCGCTTCCATTTGTTGGGCCCCTCTCCAGTGGGTGGCTAACGTTTAGCGGCTAATTCGACTGGACAAGAGGACATCTTTCAGCCAAAAGACGATTGTTTTGAAGAAAGGACACCTTGCCCAAGATTCGGATTGAAGCTCAGCTAATAGTAAGCAGTCTTTATGCTGTTAATTAATTGTTCTGTTGTTAAAAGCAAAATGCATGAGACGCCATTTCTTGCAGTATAGCATTGCGTTATCGCAGCCTGTATTGCGCAGTAAGGTTAATTTTAAAAATGTAATTCAGCGATTGCATTAAGAACTAATTTGTCTTTCATATGCTGTCCACCCTGTATTTTTTAGTCAAGTTTATGATTATTTATTGATTAGACTAAGTGACTCTCCAAGATGGCGCCCGAAATGTTCTGGGGAGCTTGGCAACTTCTCATTGTATAAGCACTACTTGTGCCGCTAAATATGGACATTTTCGAACAAACTCTATATGCATTGTGTAATATGATGTTACAGGACTCATCTGAAGAATTCTGAGGTTAGTGAAAAAATTATTATTTTGGTGGTGAATACGTTATCGCTATGTTTGGCTGGAATCAATGCTGTTTGGTTTGCTACTGTGCTAAGCTAATATAACGTTATATTGTGTTTTCGCTGTAAAACACTTAGAACATCTGAAATATTGTCTGGATTCACAAGATCTGTGTCTTTCAATTGCTGTACGCTGTGTATTTTTAAGAAATGTTTTATGATGAGTAATTAGGTAATACACGTTGCTCTCGGTAGTTATTCTAGTCGATTTGTGATGGTGGCTGCAATGGTAAACTATGATTTATACCTGAAATATGCACATTTTTCTAACAAAACATATGCTATACAATAAATATGTTATCAGACTGTCATCTGATGAGGTTGTTTCTTGGTTAGTGGCTATTTATATCTTTACTTGGTCGAATTTGTGATAGCTACTGATGCAGTAAGAAAATGGTGGAGTAAAAAAAAAAAAGTTGTCTTTTGCTAACGTGGTTAGCTAATAGATGTACATATTTTGTCTTCCCTGTAAAACATTTTAAAAATCAGAAATGATGGCTTTATTCACAAGATCTGTATCTTTCATTTGGTGTCTTGGACTTGTGATTTCATGAACATTTTATTATAGGATATCCCTGTGGCTTTAGGCTAGGCTATGCTAGTCAGCTTTTGTGATAAGGGGGCTCCCGGATCCAGGTTTGGTAGGCGTTAGAGGTTAAGAGAAGGGATTAAGAGATGCTTTAACTGTGATGTGGTAAAGTTGGACCCAGGTGCAGAGAAGAGACCAGAAGATGAAGCAGTGGTTCCAACCAGTGTCTCCACCCCTCAAGGGCCCACTTAACTGCCAAGAGCTCCCGGTTGCCTACATCGTAATTAACATCCGCTGGCGAGAACCGCTTGGAGAGAAAGGCGCATGGGTGCAGTTTCTTGTCCTCCTCGTTCCGCTGTGAAAGTACCGCACCAGCTCCGGTATCCAAGGCGTCCACCTCTACCACAAAGAGACGAGTAGGATCAGGATGAACGAGGATGGGTCCGGAGTTGAAACGTCCCTTGAGCTCTACGAATGCCCTGTCAGCCTCGGGATTCTAGCGAAAACGTGCTTGACTGAGGTGGGACAGGGCCATATGTGTTCCGGAGTGGTTTTTGTAGAAGATCAGGATGTCATCGAGGTAAACAAAGATGAACCGATTCAACAAATCTCTAAGAGCGTCATTGATCAATGCTTGAAAGACTGCCGGGCAGTTCGATATTCCAAAGGCCATGACTAAATACTCAGTGACCACTTGGGGTGTTAATGGCAGTTTCACTCACCTCCCTCCCTGATTCTCACCAGATTTTAAGCATTGCGGAGGTCCAGTTTGGTGAAGAATTGGGCTCCTAGAGACAAATCCAAGGCAGCAGACATCGGGTAACTCTCCCTCATATTCCACTGATCAGAACTTGTTTATATCAACCCACCCACCAACCAACCAATCAGATGTCATATTTACCCGTTGTAGGACACGGTCAGACCAGCCACCTTAACGTTGTCACACTTAGTGCCAGACTGCAGAAGGAGGAGGAGGTAGGCCATGAAGGAGGTGACGAAAGACAGCTGGGCTCCAGACACAACGCCAAGCTTATACCTCTTCATCAGTAGACCTCCCAGGAATATCCCCACCGTACCCACAGGCAGGTTCAACTCACCTGGAAAAGTTATACTCACACATCTATAGTGCTACCAGTGTGCTGGAGTTTCATTTCCACTCATGTTCAACAAGCCTACAGGGGATGGGAGAGAACAAAAAAAAGTGTTAAGGCCATTCAACATCAATACTGACAGGAGGGAACGTTTCAGTTGGAGCATGTCCAGGTTTATCATATCTGCAATATCACAATGTATACAGTGCCAGTCAAAAGTCTGGACACACCTACTCAAATTAAGGGTTTTTCTTTATTTTTAAGATTGTAAAAATGTTGAATAATAGTGAAGACATCAAAACTATGAAATAGCACAATTGGAATCATGTAGTAAAGCAAAAATAAGTGTTAAACAAATCAAAATATATTTTATATTTCAGATCTTTCGAAGTAGCCATCCTTTTCCTTGATGACCGCTTTGCACACTTGGCATTCTTTCAACCAGCTTCATGAGGTAGTCACCTGGAATGCATTTCAATTAACAGGTGTACCTTCTTAAAAATTAATTTGTGGAATTTCTTTCCTTCTTAACGCTAGGGGTCAGATTTTTTTTTTATTAAAATAAATAAATAACGTTCCCAAGGTAAACAGACTATTTCTCAGGTCCAGATCGTAGAATACGCATATAATTCACAGATTATGATAGAAAACACGCCAAAGTTTCCAAAACTGTCAAGATATTGTCTGTGAGTATAACAAAATTGATTATGCAGGCGAAAGCCTGAGAATATAACCCGGACGTGATTTTTTCTTTTAAAAGTCTGTGTTTCCTGGCCAGTCTTTCATCCATTTAAAGGGGTATCAACCAGATTCATTTTCCAATGGCTTCCTCAGGTTGTGACCAGGCTTTAGACAGTTTCAGGCTTTTATTTTGAAAAATGAACAAGATTATTCAAAAGTAGTCAGGTGTCCTCTGAATGGTTCCTGCGCGAGAGGGAAGCTCTCCATTTTCCTTTTCTCTCTTATTGAATAGGTTACGGTCCGGTTGAAATATTATCGATTATGTTTGTTAAAAACAACCCGAGGATTGATTATAAAAAACATTTGACATGTTTCTACGACCATTACGGATACTTTTTGGAATGTTCGTCGAACGGAACGAGGCCGTAGTTTTCTGAACATAACGCGCAACCCAAACTGCGTTTTTTTCTTCTAAAAGTAATATTTATCGAACAAAAATAAAATTTGTTGTGTAACTGAGTCTCGTGAGTGCAAACATCCAAAGACTATCAAAGGTAAGCGATTAATTTTATTGCTTTTCTGACTTTCGTGACCAAGCTAACCAAGCTAATATAAGGCTAACTGTTCTAGCATTGATTGATACTCACAAAAGCTTAGATTGCTTTCGTTGCAAAGCATATTTTCAACCTGACACGATAGGTTGATTAACAAAAAGCTAAGCTGCGTTTTGGTATATTTCACTTGTGATTGCATGATTATGAATATTTTTTGTAATATTTTGCACCCTGCAATTCAGCGGTTGTTTAGGAAAATGATCCCGCTAAAGGGATCCGGAGCGCAGAGAAGTTAAGCTACTTTCAAATACTTAGCATGTTAGCTAACCTAAACATAAGCTTAACCATTTTAGCTAGCCCTTCCCCTTTAAACGTAACTCCCAACCCTAACCCCTAGCCTAGCTAATGCCAACCAGGTAGCTAACGCCACACACCTAGCTAGAATTTGTAGCATATCATACGTTTCACAAATTCTTAACATACACAGCTCAAAAAAATAAAGGGAACACATAAACACAATATAACTCCAAGTCAATCACACTTCTGTGAAATCAAACTGTCCACTTAGGAAGCAACACTGATTGACAATAAATGTCACATGCTGTTGTGCAAATGGAATAAACAGGTGGAAATTATAGGCAATTAGCAAGATACCCTCAATAAAGGAGTGGATCTGCAGGTGGTGACCACAGACCACTTCTCAGTTCCTATGCTTCCTGGCTGATGTTTTGGTCACTTTTGAATGCTGGCGGTGCTTTCACTCGTGGTAGCATGAGACGGAGTCTACAACCCACACAAGTGGCTCAGGTAGTGCAGCTCATCCAGGATGGCACATCAATGCGAGCTGTGGCAAAAAGGTTTGCTGTGTCTGTCAGCGTAGTGTCCAGAGCATGCAGGCGCTACCAGGAGACAGGCCAGTACATCAGGAGACGTGGAGGAGGCCGTAGGAGGGCAACAACCCAGCAGCAGGACCGCTACCTCCGCCTTTGTGCAAGGAGCAGGAGGAGCACTGCCAGAGCCCTGCAAAATGACCTCCAGCAGGCCACAAATGTGCATGTGTCTGCTCAAACGGTCAGAAACAGACTCCACGAGGGTGGTATGAGGGCCCGACGTCCACAGGTGGGGGTTGTGCTTACAGCCCAACACCGTGCAGGACGTTTGGCATTTGCCAGAGAACACCAAGATTGGCAAATTCGCCACTGGCGCCCTGTGCTCTTCACAGATGAAAGCAGGTTCACACTGAGCACATGTGACAGACGTGACAGAGTCTGGAGACGCCGTGGAGAACGTTCTGCTGCCTGCAACATCCTTCAGCATGACCGGTTTGGCGGTGGGTCAGTCATGGTGTGGGGTGGCATTTCTTTGGGGGGCCGCACAGCCCTCCATGTGCTCGCCAGAGGTAGCCTGACTGCCATTAGGTACCGAGATGAGATCCTCAGACCCCCTGTGAGACCATATGCTGGTGCGGTTGGCCCTGGGTTCCTCCTAATACAAGACAATGCTAGACCTCATGTGGCTGGAGTGTGTCACCAGTTCCTGCAAGAGGAAGGCATTGATGCTATGGACTGGCCTGCCCGTTCCCCAGACCTGAATCCAATTGAGCACATCTGGGACATCATGTCTCGCTCCATCCACCAACGCCACACCACAGACTGTCCAGGAGTTGGCGGATGCTTTAGTCAAGGTCTGGGAGGAGATCCCTCAGGAGACCATCTGCCACCTCATCAGGCGCATGCCCAGGCATTGTAGGGAGGTCATACAGGCATGTGGAGGCCACACACAATACTGAGCCTCATTTTGACTTGTTTTAAGGACATTACATCAAAGTTGGATCAGTCTGTAGTGTGGTTTTCCACTTTAATTTTGAGTGTGATTACAAATCCAGACCTCCATGGGTTGATACATTTGATTTCCATTGATAATTTGTGTGTGATTTTGTCAGCACATTCAACTATGTAAAGAAAAAAAACATTTAATAAGAATATTTCATTCATTCAGATCTAGGATGTGTTATTTTAGTGTTCCCTTTATTTTTTGAGCAGTGTATACATATATATATATATATATTAACACACACCTTTATTTAACTAGGCAAGACAGTTAAGAACACATTCTTATTTTCAATGACGGCCTAGGAACGGTGGGTTAACTGCCTTGTTCAGGGGCAGAACGACAGATTTTTACCTCGCAACATTACAGTTAACTAGTCCAACGCTCTAACCACCTGCCTCACGAGGAGCCCGCCTGTTACCCGAAAGCAGTAAGAATCCATGGTAAGTTTAATGCTCGCTAGCAACTTATCTTATAAAAAACAATCAATCATAATCACTAGTTCACTACACATGGTTGATGATATTACTAGTTTATCTACCGTGTCCTGCGTTGCATATAATCGATGCGGTGCGCATTCGCGAAAAAGGTCTGGCATTGCTCCAACATGTAGCTAACCATAAACATAAATGCCTTTCTTAAAATCAATACACAGAAGTGTATATTTTTTTTAAACCTGCATAAATAGCTAAAAGAAATCCAGGTTAGCAAGCAATTTTAGCCAGGTGAAATTTTGTCACTTCTCTTGCGTTCATTGCACGCAGAGTCAGGGTATATGCAACAGTTTGGGCCGCCTGGATCATTGCGAACTAATTTTCCAGAATTTTACGTAATTATGACATAACATTGAAGGTTGTGCAATGTAACAGGAATATTTAGACTTATGGATGCCACCCATTAGATAAAATACAGAACGGTTCCGTATTTCACTGAAAGAATAAACGTTTTGTTTGAGATGACAGTTTCCGGATTCAAACATATTAATGACCTAAGGCTTGTATTTGTGTGTTATTATGTTCTAATTAAGTCTATGATTTGATAGAGCAGTCTGACTGAGCGATGGTAGGCACCAGCAGGCTCGTAAGCACTCATTAAAACAGCACTTTCGTGCGTTCTGCCAGCAGCTCTTCGCAATGCTTCAAGCATTGCGCAGTTTATGACTTCAAGCCTATCAACTCCTGAGATTAGGCTGGTGTAACCGATGTGAAATGGCTAGCTAGTCAGCAGAGTGTGCGCTAATAGCGTTTAAAACGTCACTCGCTCTGAGACTTGGAGTAGTTGTTCCCCTTGCTCTGCATGGGTAACACTGCTTCGAGGGTGGCCGTTGTCGATGTGTTCCTGGTTCGAGGCCAGGTAGTGGCGAGGAGAGGGATGGAAGCTATACTGTTACACTGGCAATACTAAAGTGCCTATAAGAACATCCAATAGTCAAAGGTACATTATATACAAATGGTATAGAGAGAAATAGCCCTATAATAACTACAACCTAAAACGTCTTATCTGGGAATATTGAAGACTCATGTTAAAATGAACCACCAGCTTTCATATGTTCTTATGTTCTGAGCAAGGAACTTAAATGTTAGCTTTTTTTACATGGCACATTGCACTTTTACTTTCTTCTCCAACACTTTGTTTTTGCATTATTTAAACCATATTGAACACGTTTCATTATTTGAGGCTGAATTGATTTTTTTGCTGTATTTTGTTAAGTTAAAATAAGTGTTCATTCAGTATTGTTTTAATTGTCATTATTTCAAATAAATGTTTTATATTTCGGCCAATTAATCGTTAAAGGCTTTTTTTGGTCCTCCAATAATCGGTATCAGCGTTAAAGTCATAATCGGTCGACCTCTAATTGACATTACAGTTGATCTGGAAGTATTACGTTTGGGTGTTAAAATAAGGTCAATTGTACGGAGCAAGGCGATGAACAAAAGTGAGTGAATTTACGTTAGATGGCCAGCATGCATGCACAACTTGGTTCTGAGACTACTGACCTATACATGGGTTGCACGTTTCATCACAATATTGTTAAAAACATTTGTTTTAGGACTGCCAGCTGAACATTTACTCGATACATCCTCAATAGGCACTCATGAAGATTTGGTCTAAAGTGCATTACTGTGGCTCAAAATCACAATGTAATTTCTAAAGAACGCAACTTATTAGTAGCAAAACCTTGTGTCTTCATTTTGAGGTTTCCAGGTTGACTTTAGTTGCAGTGTAATGTTAGCTAGCTAGCTAAGAGATTGAGTGGAGACCACCACATTTTTTCTTACAAACGTTGCTAGCTAATGACAACATTGCCACCTGTCAAAAGTAAATTCGTTGACGTGATAATGGCAGTCTTGTCCTATTCAATATTTGGCTACTTTAGCAATGTCATCGTATTTCGATGCCAATATAGTGTAATTTAGGCGAAACAGTCATTGCTCCCATGACTCCACCAAGGCAACACACATAAGGTTCAATATGTGTAGGATTACATTTTCATAGCACAACATCAAAAATAAATAAAAATGATCAACCCCAATGAGTCGTGCACAACCCATATCCACATTATTTAAAACTTACTTAATAATGTAATGACCTGACAATATCATAAAGGAACAATTGTCCAGACATAGGGTTGAGTTTACGAAATGACGGTTTATTAAACCAACTTTACACTGGCTACTGTTAACCGTAGCCCACGGCAAATAAACGAAAGATACCCCACAAGCCAACCGTGACCTTATCTTGTGAAGCCCAGACGTGAGAGAGAACAATGGCTAAACCTGGTCTTAACTTCCAATGCTCCACCCCCCTGCCCTCCACCAAACACCAGGATGCCCGGCATCAGAACATTCCAGGCATCCCCGTGATTGGCAGATAGCAGGTTGATTGGCATGTCGAACCCCGCGAACACTGGTCAGTACAACACAACCCACTAATAGCCTACCACATAACACACACCACTGTCTGTGCGGGTCGCTACAATAACCCGTTGGCGTGCATTGGAGTAAAAAAAAAATAAAAAAAAAACTATTACAAAGTCAAAAAGCATCTCACGTTGTGATTACTCACTACTTGTAGATAATTCCTTCAGCGAAGTATGGCAGTTCCTTGCAGGTTTCCTCACAAGATCCACAACAAGCACCGCTATGAATGCAGACAGTACTCCTTAGCCGTAACCGATATCCCATGGGAACACGAACTCGTTAAGCTTTCCCAAGCAATTATCTCTCGGTGTTAAACGATGCTAGGCTAACCTCAAGGCTGTCAAATACCTCCACGATGATACGGTAGCTTCAGTCTTTACTAAGTCTAAACAAAATTATAACAACTCTCTTATAAAAATCGGTATTTCCCTTCATGTCTGGTATGGGTTTTGTCGTCTTTCATAATTATCTTCACCAACGGTTCTGATGTAAAACGTCTATCCTTTTCTCCCTCTCTTTTTTTCCCAAGCCTCCCATTAACCAGGTTCACTCTCCCATTGGCCACAGCTTAACAAGCGACCTTATTGGTCAAAACTTAAACGTCAAAGTAAACCCAACTATTCACTGATACATTAAATAAATATGTATTCAAAAAGAAATGCATTAACAACATTACAATTTAGGAGCAATTCAATCACCTTTTAAATAAAATAACAAATAAACTCAATCCTTGTTTTTAACAAGAATAAACTCAATACCTGGTTCAAACCAAGATACATGTAATACCCTTGTTATCTGTAAAATCTATTGGTAGCTAAATCCGGAGAAATGACGGACCATGTAAAAAACTGGTGGTACCTAAATCTGTCTAGAAGGACCAAGTAAAAAATGGTTGGCTGGAATGCCCTCAGCCGACTGAGCGGTCGGCTGTGAATGCCTTCACCCACTATATACTTATAACTGATTGGTTTGATTCTGTCCCGTTTTCAACGGAAATATGGGCGGGGTCCGTTTATATTTCTCTTGTGGGGGACTTCCGGTTAAGCTCTTCCGGGCAGTAGTTCGCAGCTAGCTAACTAACTCAAATAACTTCCCAAACATGGATTCATGCAAAACGGGCATTTAATGTTCGGTAGGAGGATGCCACAATAACTGGCAGAAACGGAAGCTGTTCATGGAGCAGGACGGTTTTGACCACCAAACTTATTTGAGATTGGAGTGCAGTTGTGCAGCTGTGCACCTTTTGATTTGCACCCACCTCCTATGGGTGAGGAGTCTCTTTGGCTTTGGCTCAAAGCATTGAACTTGAAGAAACTACCAAACCGACCCTATGTGTGTTCCTATCACTTCGTGGACAAGAGGCCGACTGAAGAGCATCCTTTCCCTGAGAAGTGACTAGCCTAGATGCTCCAGTTAGGCTGGACTCGTGACATTTTTAACAAGGCTTTTTTCTGATAGGAAAATGTTCATTGCATCCGCCGTGGAGCCCCGTTTCATAATATTACCATATCCCAGCTGCTTGCCGTAGTTTTTAAATAATCACAAAAAAACAGGCCTTATTTTAGGGCATTTTTCACCTTGCCAGCTCCTATTCGTTCTATTGAGCACTGTGGCACCAACTCGCTTTCCGAATGTTCTTCCCAGCCCATTGTTCTACGTCACAATGCCTGCCCACGTTGTAACGTAAACAACAAAAAATTGCTCATGGAACTCTGAGGTTGTCCCATTGTTTCCTATAGGGGAAATATACAGTTGAAGTTGGAAGTTTACATACACCTTAGCCAAATACATTTCAACTCAGTTTTTCACAATTCCTGACATTTAATCCTTGTAAACAAAACCTGTCTTAGGTCCGTTAGGATCACTACTTTATTTTAAGAATGCGAAATATCAGAATAATAGTAGAGAGAACGATTTATTTCAGCTTGTATTTCTTTCATCACATTCCCAGTGGGTCAGAAGTTTACATACACTCAATTAGTATTTGGTAGCATTGCCTTTAAATTGTTTAACTTGGGTCAAACGTTTCGGGTAGCCTTCCACAAGCTTCCCACAATAAGTTGGGTGAATTTTGGCCAATTCCTCCTGACAGAGCTGGCGTAACTGAGTCAGGTTTGTAGGCCTCGTTGCTCGCACACGCTTTTTCAGTTCTGCCCACAAATGTTCTATGGGATTGAGGTCAGGGCTTTGTGACGGCCCCTCCAACACCTTGACAACACCTTGAGTCCAGTGAGTGTATATCGAGCCTGTGCAAGAGAGTCAATGCAGAAAATAATAACAAATATGAATAAAATAAGGGGGTCAATGCAAATAGTCTGAGTAACCATTTGAATAACTGTTCAGCATTGCTATGGCTTAGGGGTGGAAGCTGTTAAGGAGCCTTTTGTCTCTCCAGGACCGCTTGCTGTGCAGTAGCAGAGAGAACAGTCTATGACTTGGGTGGCTGGAGCCTTCGACAATTAAGGCCTTCCTCTGACACTGCCTGGGTTAGAGCTTGAAGAATATTGAAAAGAATAATGGGCAAATGTTGCACAATCCAGGTGTGGAAAGCTCTTAGAGACTTACCCAGAAAGACTTGCACAAAGGTGCTTGTACAAAGTATTGGCTCAAGGGTGTGAATACTTATGTAAATGAGATATTTCTGTATTAAATGTTCAATACATTTGCAAACATTTCTTAATATATCTTTTCACTTTTTCATTATTGTGTAGCTGGGTGAGAGAAAAACATATATTTAATCCATTTTGAATTCAGGCTGTAACACAATGAAATGTGGAATAAGTCAAGGTGTATGAATACTTTCTGAAGGCACTGTAGACAAGGATGGGGGCTTGGGGTTTTGATGGGAAAGGTCTAGACTTTACAGGGAAGGACCATGGTTAGCAGGGTTGGCCTTCATTCCATTTGAAACTGGAGCAGCAGCACAGCCAGGTGGACTGGGGACAGCAAGGAGTCATCAGGCCAGGTAGTCCTGAGGCATGGTCCTAGGACTCAGGCCCTCCGAGAGAAAGAATACTTAAATTCACACAGGACATCGGATAAGACAGGAGAAAAACTCCAGATATAACAGACTAACCCTAGCCCCCCGACACATAAACTACTGCAGCATAAATACTGGAGGCTGAGACTGGAGACACTGTGGCCCCATCCGACGACACCCCCGGACAGGGCCAAACAGGCAGGATATAACCCTACCCACTTTGCCAAAGCACAGCCCCCACCCCACTAGAGGGATATATTCAACCACCAACTTACCATCCTGAGACTAGGCCGAGTATAGCCCACAAAGATCTCCGCCACAGCACAACCCAAGGAGGGGAGGGGGGCAACCCAGACAGGAAGATCACGTCAGTGACTCAACCCACTCAAGTGACGCACCCCTCCTAGGGACGGCATGGAAGAGCACCAGTAAGCAAATTGATATAAAACATCCCCACTCTATTTTTTTAAATGCTCACGAATTTCTACCAAAATGAGCACAAATTTATATAAAACATGGCTACAAACTATGAAACGAGCTCACGAATTGTAAAACGTCCACGTACTGTAATATACATCCACTATACTTTTAGTTTTGGATGATATGATGATATTCCCTGGAGGTCGGGCCCACAGGGCAGGTGCCCTGCGTGCCCATTCGGTAATCTGGCCATGGTCATCAAGTTAAACCACAGGTATTGTTGTTACACATCCTCACACTGTCTTGGAGGATAAAACTGAGACTGTAGGCAGCTTCCATTTTACCAAATTTTATTGTCCAAAGAATGTTCTCATAGTCCAGAAGTAATGGATGAAAATTCACAATGTTGGTGCCATACAGGAGCACTGTCCTCCAAAAGAGGACTGCTGGTTTTGAGGATGGTGTGGAGGTCAGTGGTTGATGATCTGAGCACCCCCTGAGATGGTGAGTATGGTTTCAGTAGACCACTATTGAGCTGGTAGATCAGATAGGAGCTTCGAGGAAAGGTAATATAGTGCTTTGAATGTGGTTCATATTGCCTTATAGTGGATTCAGGACTTGGACAAGGAGTCAATGCAGTTTAAAGATGCATTTACATGGGAGGTTGGATGATAGTGTCACATTTCTTAGAATGAGTGAAAATATTGGAGTTTGGGGACCGGAGGGGATAATAGTCAAGTTGGGAAATGTTCAAATATTTAGATACAAATATATAGTCAAGTTGGGGATTATTCAGATATTCCTGTTGAAAAAGAGAAAAGACAAAGATATAATCTTACAGTGATGACGGTGAATCAACGTGGAAAACACAATTGGATTTTTTTTCACCCAACTTTTAACTAGCAGTTTTGGTTTATTTCACATTTTGGTTGAGTTCCCAAAATTAAATCAAAACTAGACATTGAACTGATATCTGTGCCCAGTGGGATTGGATTTCTGTAATCATATCAGCTCATTTGTCACACTTCTTCTAATCATCCAGAGAGAATGTACCTTTCTTTGAGGTTAACCTTTGAGATGACCTCCCTCAAGGATTCTCGCTCTTTCCTCGGAGCGAATTTGGCCCACATTTTAGCAAAGTCGCTATTGGTGGCCAGGTTTCTCAAGATATTGCGACCATGATGCCTGTGGAAAAATATATTAATATCATCTTAAACGTGCAACATATCAAATCATTTCTACTGTCAGTGATTAAAAACAGTACTCAATTGATGGTAACCTGAGAAAAAATATCCCATCAAAATAAGACATACATTAGGTAGAATTTGCAAGAGGGTCGGTTTGAGTTATGCACCACATTACCTGATCTACAAATCATCTCAACTATCTAACTACTGGGTATTAACCGTTCGTTATTATGAAAATCTTAGCGAATCTGCACAGCGCTTGGCTCAGGCCGACCATTGTAGGGTTGTCTTCATTAGGCACCAAACAGAAGGAAGGAAACTGAATCAGGTACTGACTATTTGGACTCATTTACATTTGTAATTTTTACCCCAATTTCGTGGTATCCAATTGGTAGTTACAAGCTTGTCCCATCGCTGCAACTCCCGTAAGGACTCTGGAGAGGCGAAGGTCAAGAGTCGTGCGTCCTCCGAAACACAACCCAGCCAAGCCGCACTGCTTCTTGACACAATGACCGCTTAATCTGGAAGCCAGCTGCACCAATGTGTCGGAGGAAACACCATACACCTGGCGACCGTGTCAGCTTGCATTGCACCCCGCACACCACAGGAGGTCGCTAGTTGGCGATGGGAGAAGAACATCCCTGCCGGCCAAACATCCCGGCTAAGCTTTTGGCTTTTTAACTTCCAAACCCACATGAGTGCCTGGACTTGGATTTTCCTGTGCCACGTAGCACTTATTTGTGTTACTACCTGTGGTTGTTTTGGAATACCTGAAATCCGCAATTCAATCCATGACACCCTTTAGCATAGATGCTGTATACGGCCGACAATGTGGCTTTTAAATGCAATTTCAATTTATATTCGTGGTAAGCGCTGCAGATGTTGACTCAAGAGTAAATTACCTTTAAAAGCTGCATTGTCGGCGATCTAGTGCTATAGCAAGCCATGGATTGAATCCCGGCCTTAACTGTTATGTTGAAGCAAGCTACTTTACAGGAGGAACTTCCCACCTGGCTTCCTGTGCAGGGTCCACAGCCAGTTTACTGACGGCAATCAAGAAACGGTCAGTGAGGTCTTTCTTCCCCGACAGGAGACGAGCCATCCCCATGACCTCAGCCAGTCTCTCCAGGTGCTGAGCAGTGCAGCTCCTCACCGCAGCGTTACGGTGGCTGAGGAAGGAAAAACAGAGCACATCAGTTACATGTCATAGAGATCCATGAGTTAGGAGACAAATGATAATGGATTGTATTGATGAAGTCTCATCGATCAAAATGTTCGGTAAGGCTTTATATTAAGGTCCCTTAATATACCATTTATAAACTGTTTGTAAAGAGTTTACTTACCATTTATTAATCATTATTCCTACTTTTGTAAATATCAATAAGAAATCTATAAATAGTTATTTACACATTTATAAATGCTATTTTAAATGATTTGTTCCTGATTTATCAGATAATTAATAAGGTGTTTGATCATAGTATGTTCACAATTTGTAAATGATTAATAATGTACTACTAATGTATTATAAACCAGTTATAAAGAAGTTATTGTCAAGGCATTTGTTATTGGTTGATTAATGGTTTGACTCACCATTTGTATACATATTTTTAAATGCATTTATAATTGTCACGAATGGTGTATTTATGAACGTGAGTACATGCACTTACTAATACCTCAGTGCCTCACTAATAGCCCCTGATCTAAAGTGTTCACTATATATACTTTATAAATGTTTATAAATGACTTGTTACTCCCCAAAGGCTTGCACACATCAGTAGACAGTACCTCTCCACCAATGGCTAAAAATAATCTAAATAACGCAATAGTAAAATAAGAAGTACACAACACAAGGAAGTATAAGACATAACAAAAAAAATGTGATTCCATTCAAATGTGACGTCTAGCGTCGGGTGAGTTGTTGCCGGAAGTGTTGTGGAATAACCTAGCATGCTGATGAAAAAGGCAGCTAATTAAAAACAGTATTTCAGCAGTATTTCAATCTTCTCGATTTCGAGGCTTGGATAATGGGACAATTAGGAGTACAGCTTCTATCCCTGGATTGAGATACTTTTTCAAGCCATATCCCTTTTCTCGTCACCACAGTGATAACATATTGCCATAGGACCGTTTCGACTTGATGGCAGACTGAACTTGAAGTCGAGCTTTGGCTAACTAAGCACAGTAACATAATTAAACTCAAAATATGCTATTCTGTTACTTTGAAAGAACCTCTTAAGGATCGGACCCTTCAATTTTCACCTAAAATGACATACCCAAATCTAACTGCCTGTAGCTCAGGACCTGAAGCAAGGATATGCATATTCTTGATACCATGTAAAAGGAAACACTGAAGTTTGTGGAAATGTTAAATTAATGTAGGAGAATATAACATATTAGATCTGGTAAACGATAATATATATAGAAATTAACGTGTTTTTTGTACGATCATCTTTGAAATGCAAGAGAAAGGCCATAACGTATTATTCCAGCCCAGGAGCAATTTCGATTTTGGCCACTAGATGGCAACAGTGTCAGTGCAACGTTTTAGACTGATCCAATGAACCATTGCATATCTGTTCAAAATGTTGTATCAAGACTGCCCAAATGTGCCTAATTGGTTTATCAATACATTGTACACTCTTCTCAAACAAATAGATTGTTATTCTTTCACTGTAATACCTACTATAAATTGGACAGTGCAGTTAGATTAACAAGAATTTAAACTTTCTGCCCATCAGATATTTCTATGTCCTGGGAAATGTTTTTGTTACTTACAACCTCATGCTAATCACATTACGTTAGCTCAACCGTCCTGCGGGGGTGGACACTGAGGAAAAAGTGACTGTAAGAAGCACTCATAATTTCAAATAGGCTACATGTCGTATTAAACAGCATATAAACACTCTAAATAGATCAGGAGTCAGACATGTAGCCTAATACGAAATCTATTATTTAGGCTATATTGTTTAAATTATTTCAAGTCGATAGCCTACAAATAAATCAGTTGTGAAGCATTTGCGAGTGCGACACACTGATACCCTGACTACACAGCTTGCGTCGTGTGCACAGGCATCTGAGTTGCCAAGGGCTAAAATAGAAGTCAGTTCAATTTGTGAAGTCCTGCCTCTCCCATCTCCTCATTGGTTAAACCCACGCGGGTGATTGAAAGACGAACTGTGTTGTCGGTCGTTGTGGTAATACTATGAAAGTTTAGATGCCAATCACTATATAAAGTCCAAAGAAGAAAAAGCCTAGAAGGAGAAGAGATGACTAGAAACGATTCGGTTGACCGTTTTATGTGTGGATTAATTGTTGGAGTAGAGGACCTTGAGCATTTCAGGTAAAATAACAACTCAATGTTTATATCCCAGGACAAGCTAGCTAGCAACAGCAAGCTAGCTAAATAGGACAAATTCAAATTTAGTCCAAACTCAAATTTAGTCCAGAGTATCTGTAAGATATATCACATCGGGGTCACCATTACTGTAGTGTCGAATTACAGGAAATTAACTTTAATATGCTCATGTTTCTCTCCGCCGTCAAGAAGGGTGCATACATTTTTGAGGGCCCACTTGGTGGGGGGGGGCCTCCCAACCAAATCTCCCCAAGAGGCTAGAGCCGGCCCTGCTCTGGAGCATCACTTTCATATAAAGTGTTAACAAATTTCTTGTGTAGAGATGACACACATCCACTGCTAATTAGGTCCTGGATGATACCAGTATCCAAAACACGAAGCTGATTAACTTCTTTAGGAAAATAGACGTAATGTTGGAAACAAATATCATTATGTTGTCATCCTGAGTAATATTAATTTATATCACACACTATTTTACATACAGCAGGTTTTTAATAAAGGACCAAAGAGTGAGATCTGCTTTGTGTTCTCATTTTTGCCATTGAAAATATATTGCGATGCCGGTATTGTCCCGGCCCTAATACTAATTTTCAAACTGTCACTGGCGCAGGCGGTTGTCCCCACGTGCTTCAAGAACGCAACCATTGTACCAGTGCCGCAGCAGTCAACCGCATCAAGCCTGAATGACCTCTGACCTGTTGCACTCACCCCCACGATCATGAAGTGCTTCGAAAGACTGTTTTTGGCCTCCCTTAAGTCCAGTCTACATCTCCGATGACCTCTCCTGGACCCTCAACATCTCAACCCTGGTCAAAAAGGTGCAGCAGCACAGGTACTTTTTGAGGAGGCTGAAGAAGGCCTGCCTGTCTCCCAAGATCCTGGTGAACTTTTACCACTGCACGGTCGAGAGCAATCTGACTAACTGCGCCACAGTGTGGTTTGGCGGGTGCTCCGTGGCCGACCGGAAGCCCTGCAACGAGTGGTGAAAACCACCCAGCACATCACTGGTGCCCAACTCTCTGCCATCGTAGACTTCCAGCGCAAGCGGCATGGGACCCTTCACATCCATGCCACAAACGGTTTGCCCTCCTACCATCAGGCAGGCAGTACAGGTCTCTACATTCCCGCACTAGCAGGCTCAAGAACAGTTTCTTTCCAGCTACTGTAACCCTGCTGAACTCTGTGGCACGGCACTAGCCATATCCACCCACTTCTTAGTACTGCCTCTCAGGGACCTTGTTGCACTACTCTCTTTGCACTCTTCACGGTACTACTGGACTCTGACATTGCTTTGCAAAACCTGATTAAGGACATAATTCAGTTGTACATGTTTACCTCGGTAACCTCCTTGCTGCTCTCCCTGCATTTCAGTTGCATGCCTCATTGCACTTTCAATATGCCTTCATTGCACATTTAGACTTGCCATTTGTACTTGCCATTTGCCTTCATGGCACATTTATACATCCCACTTAATAACATACATTGTACTTAATTGTTTTACTTGTACATTTTTGTTGCACTCTTTAATTTGCACTTCTGGTCAGATGCTAACTGCATTTCGTTGTACTTGTGCTTGTTCAATGACAATAAAGTTGAATCTAATCTAATGTGTGTCATACCTAAGCGAGCAGTGACCATTTTGCACCAGAATGTTCACTACATATCAAGTATCTATTGCATTGTCACATCAGGGCTGTTTGCCGTGAATCCTAACTTCCACTCGAGTCAAACTTTCAATGTGAGACAAAGTGAACATTTGTGGAAGTCCGGATCTACCCCTTAGTGAGTGTTAATTGACCCCTCTCCCTCTTTACCTCAGCCCACCGACCAGCAGGGCATTCATGACACGGGTAGGGGTGCAGCTCTGCACCATGTGACCCAGGGCAAAGTTGGCGCCCTGCCGGATGAATGTGTTGGCCTCGCTGGCTTTGTGCAGCAGCACGCGTGCCGTCCCCTCCACCTCACTGTCCATGGCCCTCTGGAGGTGGACGTACATGTCACCCAGTGTGGCCATGGCAGCACAGGACACTGCAGAGCGCAGGTTCTTCACCTGAATCATAATATCACGCACAGGACCAGCTATTAATGTTGAGCAGTACAACCCACGAACATCAGAAACATGACACAATCATTTGACTTGTTCTCCAAATGTAGCAGATTTGTGCAGATGAATGAATAGGGCAGTGAATGAATACAGCTACCTCATTTATAATGGCAAGGCAGATATCATGGAGCTTAGGCATCAGTATGTCCATGTGGTTCTGAGCCATCACACGAAGAGAGGTCAAGCCCTCGATCTTCTTCTCCCTGCAATTCAATGAAAGAAACGTAAGCAATTTCTACAACATTTTCCAAAAACATTATAATGATGTTCATCAATTAGGACTCTGGTCTCTTAATTTCAGAAGATTCTACGCTCTGTAGCTCAAACCTACATTTCCAAGGACACTACACTGTGGTTCCTTTAGCCTAGCTCCATTGGTCTTGTCTACAGTGAATGCTCACCAGTCATCAGAGGCAGAGTGGAGCAGCTTGAAGGTCTTAGTCAGGGCCTGCTCTGGGTTGGACAGGGGCTGCAATCTGGCCTGGTCCTGACTCTTCTTTATTTGGCCCTTTGGCTCACTGGCTGCCTTGTCTATGGGTTGACAGCAGACATCTATCTCTCTGTGAACTGTATGTATTTATTTATTTATTTACTAATTTCCATATCTGTTTGTAGCTTTTAACACTCGAACATCTTAGTTCACACTAGAACATATTGGTGCTCACCCTGCTCAGAAGCAGGGTCCAATTAGCCTTGAGTAAAGGTTATCTCACTGAGAAACAGGCAAAGCAAGTGTGGGAAAATGTCTTAGCCCTGGGCTAAAGCCATTTGTGTCCCTTCCTTTCCTACTGTCTTTCTATCAATCTACCTAGCTTCATCTCCCTGTCTAATTTACATTAGTGTGAGTACATGAGAGGGACTGACCTGAGTCGGTGGCAGCCTTTGGCAGGCTAAGGAACCTTATAGGCCGAGGCAGTTTGCTCCTGGGCTTGGTAGGAGGGGGAGCAGGCCTGGGTGGGCTGTCACGCGACTTGACCGGGGTCCCGACATCCAAGTAGCCACGGAGCTCCGCAGGGGTGTTCATATCCACTGAGCTCAGGCTTTCCAGAGAGCTGGTGGCTATTTCCCCCATGGACATGGCCGAGCCCAAACTTCTCCTGCCCATGGCCTTCACCTCATGTACCACCTTTGGCGTAGACCAGAAAAGAATGCTCCCATCATAGAAATACATATAGAACTAGTATATACATAAACTAATACACAGAGAGATCCTGTATTCTAGGATCTATTCTATCATGCTGTCAAAGAGAGAATCCTTTCTAACCTGTACCCCCGCACACTGACTCGGTACCGATACCCCCTGTATATAGCCTCGTTATAGTTATGTCATTGTGTTACTTTTATTATTATTATGTTTTACTTTATTTTATTTGGTAAATATTTTCTTAACTCTTCTTGAACTGCACTGTTGGTTTCATGGTAAGGTCTACACTTGTTGTGCTCGGCGCATGTGACAAATACAGTTTGATTTGATTTTAAGACATGGAACCACTATCTGTTTTGGCAATTTATCAGTCCAAGTATAATTCTGAACTGCACATTTTCACATTTACAATAAATTCGAGGTCCATCCTACCTTCCAGGCCTCCTCCTTCAGGTGAGCCTCGACGTCCCTCACCTCCTCCATGTCAATGGGCCCGTTGTTAGCACAGCCCTGATCAGACTGGACTTTCAGGGCTTTGACTCCCCACCTGCCCTTCTTCTTCTTGCCCCTCTTGGAGGGAGCTCCAGTGGGAGGGACGGGAACAGGCCACACGCTACTGCCGCTGAATGACTTATTTACCTGGATGGACTCCAGAGAGTGAGATCCGGGTCGAACTTGGGCTCCGTCCACCCCCACCACGTTCTTCAGTGGGGCCAGAGCTATGTGTTCAAGCCTTCGTGGCAAAGGCCTCGGTGGAGCTTTCGGACGTGGAATGCACTGAATAGAGGGGACGAAGTGGTGCGCGAAGGTGCTGCCAACCCCGATGAGAGCAGTCCGGACATAATTCTCATGGATAGCACTTATCTTTCTTTGCTTTACTTCCATGGCCTCTCTCTCAGCTCTCTGCATCTGCAGAAGTCTGGCATCACTGATGAAGCCACGGTGGCCTTCTGGGGTTGGGTAGCTCTCCTGATAGCCCTGGATCACAATGGGACAGTATGAAATGAATAGCAGAAGTGAAGTAGTCAAAATAGTTTCTACAGTGTGTCAAAAAGCTTTTAAGCTAAAGATTTTATGGATGTAGGCCTACTGTATGTCAATGAAACCACAAAATAAACACAATGATATTTTTAAAAAACTTTTGAAAAACTGATGAGCCTTACAAAACTTGAAAACTTGTCCTGGTCATCCTGTTGGTTTAAAGCCATGTTTCGCTTCCTCAAGTTTTCGATGACGCTCTTCATCTGAGAGTTCTCCTTCTGGAGTTTGTCAAACTCACTTGATTTTCTTCCTCGATAAGCCATTGATGATGAATATGAACACTCTCAAAATAAGAACTTAACCTATCTCTGTGAGAGATCTTTAATGAAATGAGTGGAAATTAAATTTAGCTTGTCAGATGGAACCAGCAATGACATCATGGCAAGGCTTCCGTTACATTGTGATGTCATAATGGGGTCTGTTGACAGTGTTGAGCACATTAGCACATGGGGAACATTCATGAAAGCTTTTTGATTCCCATAGAAAATCAGAAATGTGGTGAATTTGTAAATACTATATATATATAAATTCCGCAAAAAAAGAAACGTCCCTTTTTTAGCACCCTGTCTTTCAAAGATAATTTGTAAAAATCCAAGTAACTTCACAGATCATCATTGTAAAGGGTTTAAACACTGTTTCCCATGCTTGTTCAATGAACAATAAACAATTAATGAACATGCACCTGTGGAACGGTCATTAAGACACTAACAGCTTACAGACGGTAGGCAATTAAGGTCACAGTTATGAAGACTTAGGACACTAAACAGGAACTTCTACTGACTCTGAAAAACACCAAAAGAAAGATGCCCAGGGTCCCTGCTCATCTGCGTGAACGTGCCTTAGGCATGCTGCAAGGAGGCATGAGGACTGCAGATGTGGCCAGGGCAATAAATTGCAATGTCCGTACTGTAAGACGCCTATGACAGCGCAACAGGGAGACAGGACGGACAGCTGATCATCCTCGCAGTGGCAGACCATGTGTAACAACACCTACACAGGATCGGTACATCCAAACATCACACCTGCGGGACAGGTACAGGATGGCAACAACAACTGCACGAGTTACACCAGGAATGCACAATCCCTCCATCAGTGCTCAGACTGTCCGCAATAGGCTGAGAGAGGCTGGACTGAGGGCTTGCAGGCCTGTTGTAAGGCAGGTCCTCACCAGACATCACCGGCAACAGCGTCGCCTATGGGCACAAACCCACCTTCGCTGGACCAGACAGGACTGCCAAAAAGTGCTATTCGCTGACGAGCCTTGGATTTGTCTCACCAGGGGTGATGGTCGGATTCACGTTTATCGTCAAAGGAATGAGCGTTATACCGAGGCCTGTACTCTGAAGAGTGTGTCCCTGAACAGAGGGGGGATCAAAAGGGGGGGTCATTCCTCCTTGCGCTGCTCCTGCTGCCGCTGCCTGTTACCACGCTGCTTGGTCCTTGGTTGGTGGGTGATTCTGTAACGCTCGTCTGAAGAGGAGCAAGGATCGGACCAAAATGCAGCGTGGTTTGAATACATACTTTTAATAATATCAACGAAGACGAAAAACACTTGATAAACTACAAAACAACAAAACGACGTGAACAGACCTGAACATGAGAACATGAGCGCACGAACACGAACAGGAACGAACGAAACGAAACAGTACCGTGTGGCGAACAAACACAGACACAGCAACAATCACGCACAAACAAACCGTGAGAACAGCCTACCTTAATATGGTTCTCAATCAGAGGAAACGTAAAACACCTGCCCCTGATTGAGAACCATATCAGGCTAGTTGAATGAACCCAACATAGAAACACATAACATAGAATGCCCACCCAGCTCACGTCCTGACCAACTAAACAAGACTAAACAACGGAAATAAGGTTAGGAACGTGACACTGAGTCTCTATGGGGTTGGTTTTGGTTGGTGAACTGAGCCTCAGAACCAGCTGGCTGAGGGGACTCTTCTCTGGTTTCATCATCTTGACATTGTAGAGCTGTGTGATGGAATGTTTTGGGGTCACTTGTTTTTAGATGGTTGTAAAATTTGATGGCTCTTTTTTCTATTCGAATGAGGAGGGGGTATTGGCCCAATTCTGCCCTACATGCGTTATTTGGAGTTTTTCTTTGTACTTGCAATACAGTCTTGCAAAACTCTGCATGCAATATTTCAATTGGATGTTTGTCCCATTTAGTAAATTCATTATTAGAGAGTGGACCCCATACTTGGTATGAGTGGACCCCATACTGCCATATAGAGCAATTGGTTCTATAACTGATTGAAACATTTTGAGCCAGATTCTAATTGGAATTTCAATTTTGATGTTCCTTTTAATGGCATAGAATACTCTTCTTGCTTTGTCTCTCAGCTCATTCACAGCCATGTGAAAGCTACCTGTGTTGCTGATATTTAGTCCTAGATATGTGTAGTTTTTGGTGTGTTCTAATAGAACTGTGTCCAAATAGAATTTATATTTGTCATCCTTATTTCCGGACCTTTTTTGGAATATCATTATATTTGTTTTTTTTAGGTTAACGGTCAGAGCCCAGGTCTGACAGAACCTGTGAAGACAATCTAAGTGCTGCTGTAACCCCTCTTTAGTGGGAGACAGCAGCACCAGGTCATCTGCGTACAGCAGACATTTGATTTCAGTGTTGTGTAGGGTGATACCAGGTGCTGCCGATTCTTCTAATGTTTTTGCCAATTCATTAATGTAGATGTTAAATAATGTTGGACTTATTGGGCAGCCCTGTTTCACTCCCCGCCCCTGAGAGAAGAAGTCTGTTTGCTTGTTGCCAATTTTAACCGCACATTTGTTTTTAGTGTACATTGATTTAATAAAATCATATGTTTCCCCTCCAATACCACTTTCTATTAGTTTCTAAAAAAGACCTTCGTGCCAAATTGAATCAAATGATTTCTTGAAATCTACAAAACACGATTAGATTTTGCCTTTGTTTTGGTTAACTTGTTTATCAATTAGAGTGTGGAGGGTGTAAATGTGGTCTGTTGTACGATCATTTAAAAAAAATCCAATCTGGCTTCTGCTCAGGACGTTGTGTTCGTCAAGGAAATGATGTAGTCTGCTATTTATAATACTGCAGAGGATTTTCCCCAAGTTGCTGTTAACGCAAATTCCTCTAATTATTTGGGTCAAATTTGTCTCCATTTTTATAGATTGGTGTGATCAATCCCTGGTTCCAAATATCGGGGGAAATACCTGCAGTGAGGATAATGTTGAAGAGTTTGAGTATAGCCAATTTGAATTTGTGGTCTGTATATTTGATCATTTCATTTAAAATACCATCAGCACCACAGGCCTTTTTGGGTTGGAGAGTGCATAGTTTTTCCAATAATACTTGTTCTGTAATTGGGGTATCCACAGGATTCTGATAGTCTTTGACTGCTAATTCAAGGATTTGTAATTTTTCTTGTATATCTTTTTGTTCTGGGCTCTTTGTTATATTGCTGTAGAGGTGTTGTAGAGGTGCAAAGTGATTTCTCCACATATCCCCATTTTGGATAGCCAATTCCTCATGATGAGGTATGTTTAATTTATTCCAATTCTCCCAGAAGTGGTTTGATTCTATGGATTCCTCAATTCCATCCAGCTGATTTCTAATGTGCTGTTCCTTTATTGCTTCAATGTTTCCCCATATTGAAGGTGTATATTTTTGTTGTCTGGTTCTCTGTGTTTTTGATTAGATATATTTCTCAATGACTTTCTTAGATTTTTGCAATCATTATCAAAACATTTTTCATTATCTGTTATTTTTGGTTTGCTCTTATGCTTCTTTAGATAAGCCAAGGAGGCTAATTTGTCAAATATAAAGTTTATGTTCCTAACGGCCAAATTTACACCTTCATTGCTGAAGGAGAATGTTAAGGCTAAAAAGTTGTCCAGGAGAGATTGTATTTTTTGGCTACTAATTGCTTTTTGGTAGATGTCTGTACTGTTTGCACTCCATCTATAGGCCTGTTTAGTACCATGCAATTTATTGGGCTGTGATGCTTCATGGTTGGGTTCTGCTCTTCTCAGATACACTGTGATTTTACTGTGGTCTGAGAGAGGTGTTAGTGGGCTGACTGTGAAGGCTCTGAGAGATTCTGGGTTTATGTCAGTGAGGAAGTAGTCTACAGTGCTGCTGCCAAGGGATGAGCTGTAGGTGTACCTACCAAAAGAGTCTCCTCTCAGCCTGCCATTGACTATGTACAAGACCCAGTGTTCGACAGAGCTTCAGGAGCTGTACTCCGTTTTTGTTTTTCACTTTGTCATAGTTGTTTCTGTGGGGGTATGTGGGGAGGGAAAGGTTGTTGCTTCCTGGTAGGTGTTTATCCCCATGACTGTTAATCGTGTCTCTGTTCTAGCATTCAGGTCTCCACAGACCAGTACGTTGCCTTGGGCCTGAAAGTGACTAATCTCCCCCTCTAGAATGGAGAAACTCTCTTCGTTGAAGTAGGGTGATTCTGAGGGGGGAATGTATGTGGCACAGAGGAAGACGTTTTTATCTGTCAAGATGGCCTCCTTGTTGATTTTTAACCAGATAAAGAATTCTCCTGTTTTGATCAATTCGATTGAATTAATTAGTCCAGATGGTATGACTGTCTCCCTATAACCTAGTGGACAGCCAGTGGAAACATCCCCTCTGCACCATGTTTCCTGTAGTACTACAATATCAACATCATCAATTTCTTTCAGGAAGTCTGCGTTTCTGCTCTTTAGCCCAAAAGCAGAGGACTTCAACCCTTGTAAATTCCAACATGCAACGTAAAAAGATTTCATAACTTTTTTCTTCTTTTTTCTTTACCTTCAAAATGAGACAAACACTCACAATCCACCAAGAACTATTAAAATAGGATTTTTCAATTAAAGTAAACTCTTATTTTGCAAATGTGATTTGTTTATCATGTAAGATAGAATTTGTGTCATGCCACTTGGGTGGATGTAGTGTGAGGATGGTGGAGTTCTTATGCTCATCTTACCATGACCCTCGGCCTAACACATGTGAGCATAGTAGACTCAGCATTTGTTTGTCACTCATTTGGTTGGTGGGGGCTGGGCCAGTTGCTCCTCTCACAGCCTGTGCGTAGCTCTGCCTGCTGGGTTGTGACTCCTCCAAGTGTGGGTCTGCGGTGGGGGGCAGGGGGGGTGGGATGCCTCGTCTGGGTGGCTCTGAAGCTGGGCTGGGGTGGTCTGTGCTGCGCTGTCTGTGGTGGGCATTGAGGTTGGTGGTGCTGTGGTTGTGGCTGGGGGTTCCAGGGTGTTGGTCCGGGGTGTTGTCTCGGTGATCTCGGCGGGGTGGAGATTGCTCCGCTGTTCCTGGGTGGAGAGGTCGTGCTGCGGTTTAAAGCGACGTCCTTGAGAGTCATGGCAATGATGGGGACTGTCTCCCTATACAGGTCAACATGGTCATAGAGACAGTCCAGATCGAGGGTGGGACGGTGGGCCAGGTGTACATTGGGTCGCAGGGCACAGTCCCAGGATAGGCTGGCGTTTATTCTTTGGATTGTGTCAGGGTGGAAGTCCTTCCTCTGTAGAAGGGTTGACACTATGATTCTTGAGTTGGGGAAGATTGCGGTGGCCTTCTCAATCACTCCCCGTAGTGAAGTCGCCACCCTCTCCTGCTAAGCACGCAGGTCGTGGCTTCCGGTAGGTATGATTATGTGGCTTGGCGACCCGAGATGGGCCTTATCAAGCAGCTCCATTGCACTCTGCGTTGTTGGGCACCACACTTTTCTCGTTTTGTGTCTAGGGAAAAGTTTCTAATCCTGAACATACTTCTCATTTGAGTCCATTAATTAACAGGACGATGTCAGCCAGTGTTTCTTCTGGACTGGGGGGGGGCAGAGGGGGGGCTGGTGGGTGTTGGAACTGGGGTGTGGCTGGTCTGTGTCGGCACCACTGTCAGTGGGAGGCTGTTCTGTGGGTTGGGGAGGAGGGGTGCAGCAGGCAGGGCTGGGGAAGTCTGGTTGGTTGAGCTGGGCTCCTCTGCTGTGTGAGGGCAGGTCATGGGGTGGTGATCTAGCTGGTGGTGTCCTTCTCTCGCTCCGCTCTCTCCTTAAGGGTCTGAAAGTCTGTTTCAAACAGCCTAATGTTACCTTGCACCATGTTACCTTGCACCAGTCCCAGTCTTGTAGAGGTTGATTGTTATCATGATGCTGTTAGGGTCGTCTGTCTCTTTGATTTTCAGCTTCCACCCATTACAGATTCCCTCTTTCTTTATGGATGGGTAGTGAGAGCACACTGCTGAGCGCCATGCATTTGGCTGGTCAGTGAGGAAGATGAGATTACTCACGTCACCGTTTTTGTAGAGGTCTGCAAAAATGGTTTCTGGCCTCTCCTTTAGTAGTTTCTGTTTAAAAGCTTTCCTCGTTGTGGCATTTTTGGCCTCTTTAGGGTAGAGAATGGATTCTGCGCTGAGGGGGAGTGGGGACATGGTGCCTGTGGGCTTTGCTACTACTGCTGCGCTGTTCTGCTGCCCCGTTGCCATGGCAAGCGATTTGTTCATAGCTCGTTTCTTCTGGCTAGCTTGTTAGTCTGCTGGCTAGGTCTTTGTTGTGTAGCTAGTGTGAGCGGACCAAGTAATTGGGCGTCACTCTACAGCGGGAAGGTGGAACAAACGAGTCAGGAGTAGGTTTTTTGATTGAAGAAAGTTCTATATTGAGGGCATTTGGACAACACAAACACTCCAACAGAATCAATGAAACTCTCCAAAGGAAAAAAACATATATCTTCTTCTCCAGAGCAAAACAGGAACACAATACGATTGTCTTTAAATTACCACAAAAAGTCACGACATTGTCACCGTCTTAATGGTTCTTCCTAGATAGCTCCTCTGTCTCGGTGGCCGGTCCCGTGTGGCTCAGTTGGTAGAGCATGGCGCTTGCAACGCCAGGGTTGTGGGTTCATTTCCCACGGGGGGACCAGGATGAATATGTATGAACTTTCCAATTTGTAAGTCGCTCTGGATAAGAGCGTCTGCTAAATGACTTAAATGTAAATGTAGTAGTCCCCCTTCTTGCTGGTTCCATACTCTCTCTTATAGGGGAAGGAGAATATCTCATTAGTAGTGTCAGCTGTGCTTAATTGCCTCTGGTTCACTTGTCTCCCATGCCTTGTTGGGCTACCATCCGTGAACCCTGCCCTCTTGTGGTCCTTCCACACTAGCTAGACTCAAAACTTCTTAACTTGAGGCGCAAAGTTACTTTTTTTTATATTCTGAACGAATAGAGTTGTTGTTCATCACTTCTTGTCTGGAATTATTTTTCGATTAGAGTGTTTATCTCATTCTAAAAACAAAAAAAAACATGAAATATATCAGGAGCTCATGTTGAGCATGACTCTCTCTCTCTCTCTCTCTCTCTCTCTCTCTCAGGCTATGAAAAAAGACAACAGACATGGCATTGACTCAAATCAAATTTATTTATAAAGCCCTTCTTACATCAGCTGATTTATCAAAGTGCTGTACAGAAACCCAGCCTAAAACCCCAAACAGCAAGCAATGCAGGCGTAGAAGCATGGTAGCTAGGAAAAACTCCCTAGAAAGGCCGGAACCTAAGAAGAAACCTGAAGAGGAACCATAATTGAAAAAAAAAAATGAAAGGACCAGGGCTGAGCAGGGACTACATTGGCATTTGTACTATGGTCCTTGGGCCTTTAAGGTTAGAAAGTCTGTTTTGTAACCACTATCTGTTTTGGCAATTAATCTCTCCTCCTTCAGGTGAGTCTCGATGTCTCACCTCCTCCATCAGGTCAATGGGCCCGTTGTTGTCAGCACAGCCCTGGTCTGACTGGACTTTCAGGGCTTTGACTCCCCGCCTGCCCTTCTTCTTCTTGCCCCTCTTGGAGGGAGCTCCAGTGGGAGGGACGGGAACAGGCCACGTGCTACTGCTGCTGAATGACTCATTTACCTGGATGGACTCCAGAGAGTGAGATCCGGGTCGAACTTGGGCTCCGTCCACCCCCACCACGTTCTTCAGTGGGGCCAGAGCTATGTGTTCAAGCCTTCGTGGCAAAGGCCTCGGTGGAGCTTTCGGCCGCGGAATGCACTGAATAGAGGGGACGAAGTGGTGCGCGAAGGTGCTGCCAACCCCGATGAGAGCAGTCCGGACATAATTCTCATGGATAGCACTTATCTTTCTTTGCTTTATTTCCATGGCCTCTCTCTCAGCTCTCTGCATCTGCAGAAGTCTGGCATCACTGATGAAGCCACGATGGCCCTCTGGGATTGGGTAGCTCTCCTGATAGCCCTGGATCACAATGGGACAGTATGAAATGAATAGCAGAAGTGAAGTAGTCAAAATAGTTTCTACAGTGTGTCAAAAAGCTTTTAAGCTAAAGATTTTATGGATGTAGGCCTACTGTATGTCTATGAAACCACAAAATAAACAGTGATATTTTTGAAAAACGTTTGAAAAACTGAGGAGCCTTACAAAACTTGAAAACTTGTCCTGGTCATCCTGTTGGTTTAAAGCCATGTTTTGCTTCCTCAAGTTTTCGATGACGCTCTTCATCTGAGAGTTCTCCTTCTGGAGTTTGTCAAACTCACTTGATTTTCTTCCTCGATAAGCCATTGATGATGAATATGAACACTCTCAAAATAAGAACTTAACCTATCTCTGTGAGAGATCTATCATGAAATGAGTGGAAATAAAATGTTGCTTGTCAGATGGAACCAGCAATGACATCATGGCAAGGCTTCCGTTACATTGTGATGTCATAATGGGGTCTGTTGACAGTGCTGAGCACATTAGCACATGGTGAACATTCATGAAAGCTTTTTGATTCCCATATAAAATCATAAATGTGGTGAATTTGTAAATACTATATATATATATATAAACTCAGCAAAAAAAGAAACGGCCCTTTTTTAGGACCCTGTCTTTCAAAGATAATTCGTAAAAATCCAAGTAACTTCACAGATCTTCATTGTAAATGGTTTAAACACTGTTTCCCATGCTTGTTCAATGAACAATAAACAATTAATGAACATGCACCTGTGGAACGGTCATTAAGACACTAACAGCCTACAGACGGTAGGCAATTAAGGTCACAGTTATGAAAACTTAGGACACTAAACAGGCCTTTCTACTGACTATGAAAAACACCAAAAGAAATATGCCCAGGGTCCCTGCTCATCTGCGTGAACGTGCCTTAGGCATGCTGCAAAGAAGCATGAGGACTGCAGATGTGGCCAGGGCAATAAATTGCAATGTCCGTACTGTAAGACGCCTAAGACAGCGCAACAGGGAGACAGGACGGACTGCTGATCATCCTCGCAGTGGCAAACCACATGTAACAACACCTGCACAGGATCGGTACATCCAAACATCACATCTGTGGTGTGATAGGCTTCCTTTTAACACATCTTTTTCAACATTTCAAGATAGCAGTTTGTTCAATAGGGGAACAGGGCTATGGCGGATTAGGTTTAGGAGAAAATGGACCTCTAAGAGGACAAACTACACGGGCACATGTTCTCCAACTCTATTGCTCATTTGGATACATCTTTATGAAAGCTATTCTACTGGAAGTGAGGAGACATTCCCAAAAGGAGGGAGTAAAGGTTATTGCATATTGCAGAATAAAAAGGTAAAAGGAACATTTTCACATGTATGAGGAGGAGGGCGGCCGCGGTGAGAACGGAAGCCTAGGGCGCGGGCCCGGGTGGAGCCCCAGGGAGAGTTCTCTTTTCTTTGTGAAGGGCAGGGCGTCCTGGAATGGGTTCGCCCCGAGAGAGGGGCCCAAGACCTGGAAAGCGTCGCGGTTCCGGTGGCGTCCGGTGAGCTCTCGCTGGCCCTTGAAAATCCGGGGGAGAGGGTGTAAATGTCTGGAGGTGTTTCCCAAATGGTCAAAGTTTCCCAAATGGTTTCAAATTATAGGTCTAGTCACACTGGAACAGAGCATGTGTAATACATCACTGAGATTGTCCAATTTATAGAGTTATTCACCCTTAAAAACTGTCTCGTTTTTGCTGAAAACTCAATTCATGTTTGTTTTTTCAAAATTGTCTTGGTATGTATAAAAAAAAAAAAAAATTTAAATCTCCAATGTTTCCCCAGATGGTCTCAAATTATAGGTCTGGTCATCCTGGAACAGAGCATGTGTGATATATCACTTTCCTATTTTGGGGTATATGCATCCTCAAAACATGATTGTTTTTGCTGTATGGTCAAATCATGGCCTATTTGTCTAAATTGTCTGGTGGTGTTTATAAATCGATAGAAAGCTCCAATGTTTACACAAATGGTCTCAAATTATAGATCTGATCACCATGGAACAGAGCATGTTTGAGATATAACTGTGACTTTCCTATTTTGGGGTATATGCAGCCTCAAAACATGATTGTTTTTGCTGTATGTTCAAATCATGGCCTATTTGTCTTAATTGTCTGGTGGTGTTAAAAAATTGATAAAAAGCTCCAATGTTTACACAAATGGTCTCAAATTATAGAACTAGTCACACTGGAACCGAGCATGTGATACATCATTGTCACTGTCCAATTTATGGATCTATGCACCCTCAAATCTGGCTTGTATTTGCTGAAAATTAAATTCAGGTATGTTTATCAAAATTGCCTGGGGATGCATAAAAATCTCAAAAAAGCTCCAATGTACACACAAATGGTCTCAAATTATAACTGTAGTCACACTGGAACAGAGCATGTGTGATACATCACTGAGACTGTCCAGTTTATCGAGTTATTCACCTTCAAAACTGTCTCGTTCTTGCTGTAAATTCAATTCAGGCCTATTTTTCAAAATTGTCCGGGGTGTATAGAAATCGTAAAAAAGCTCCAATGTTTACACAAATGGTCTCAAATTATAGGTCTAGTCACACTTGTTCAGGGCCTTTTTTCAATTTGTTTTTACTCCTTGTAGGCACATAGATACAGAGGCTCAATTTTGCTTCGATTCTAATGCACCTCTATGGGTGTCCAAAATTGGGAAAATATTATTTAAAAATAGTTCTTAATATGCAATTGCTTTGAGTTCTGTCTCTAAAGCCTTGCCATTGAGAAGGGTAGACACTGTAGAGGAAAGGCTGTGCAACCACTGCACAATAGCCGAACCTGAGACGGAGCTGCATTTCCTGACAAAATGTTAAAAAACAAAAAAAACAATTAGAGTGTCATTTCCCCAAATTTGAAACCCTTATTCAAAGACCTCTCTGATGAGAGTAGGCTACCAGTCCTGTTGGGGGAAGACGCAGAGAGCTGTGGGTTGGCAGCGCACTACATTGCTCCCTGCCATAAGTTGAGGGACAGTGTCTGACAAACCAATCAACCTGCGCATGTACTCTACTGAATGTTTGTTGTTGTTGAATGTATGGTTATTTTGACACTTGGTTATTGTTGTCCCGTTGACAATTTTGATTCTCATTTCTATTTTGTAAATATCCAAAATAAGCTTTGGCAATATGTACATTGTTACGTCATGCAAATTGAGAGAGAGAGAGCGAGAGACAGACAGACTATTTAGACTATCTATTTCATAAAGTTATCCATTAAGAGAGAGATAGAGAGAGAGTGTGTACATTCTAATCGTACTTTATAGTCTGTGAAGTTTTGATACAATAATATGGTCAAATACAACCTAACAGGCCAGAAGCAATTGTTTACAAACAGTATGAATAAAAACAATGGCAGGGCTGATTGGTGTTGGAGAGGGTATGGGCCATTCAGTGAGCTGGAGCCTTTGATTGCCCTGCCTCTGGGAGCCTGTCAGATATGGTCAAATATCTGTAAGATATATCTGTAAGATCATTTGTGATACAAACATACTTCTATTTGGAGAGTTTTTTTTTGTTTTTTTGTTTTTTTACCATTCAGGGATCTACTATCAAACAGTCATGAATGTCACGTTCGTCATTTGGATGAAGAGAGGAGGACCAAGGCGCAGCGTGATAAGAATACATTCTTTCTTCTATTTATTTAACGAAAGGAAGAACACTTAAACAAACTATGCAAAACAACAAACGAACGTGAAGCTATATATTAAACAAGTGCAGACACAGGCAACTTACATATAGACAATAACCCACGAAATACCCAACGGAATATGGCTGCCTAAATATGGTTCCCAATCAGAGACAACAATAAACAGCTGCCTCTAATTGAGAACCAATCTAGGCAACCATAGACATACAAAACTCCTATACAAGACAAAACACATACATCCCCCATGTCACACCCTGACCTAACCAAAATAAAAATCATAAATAAATTAATGTCTACACTAAAGTATGTGAATTTGATGGACTTTCTAACTTTAAAGGCCCAAGGACCAAAGTACAAATGCCAATGAAGTCCCTGCTCAGCCCTGGTCCTTTCATTTTTTAAATTCTGGTTCCTCTCTAGGTTTGTTCTTAGGTTCCGGGCCTTTCTAGGGAGTTTTTCCTAGCCACCATGCTTCCACGCCTGCATTGCTTGCTGTTTGGGGTTTTAGGCTGGGTTTCTGTACTGCACTTTGAGATATCAGCTGATGTAAGAAGGGCTATATAAATACATTTGATTTGATATATGCTCCTAAAAAACAATGAGGAGATGGAAGATGCAGGACTTGCAGTGCATTCAGTGTCACAAATAGAATAAAGTTCTATATTAGCACCTGGCTAAGCAGATGCTCAGTGTGGGTAGAATGATTGAATAACATATGTGTACATCTATTTTGCAATGCTCGCGCACACGACCAGTCTGGTCTGGTCAGCATGTTACAGAGATAGACAGGACTCCAGTCATGTCATACTGCAAAACACCACTAGATGCCGGACATACCATTTGCATAGATGGGACTAACCAAGAATTCATGTGAAATCCATTCATGAGAAAATGTAAAGAAAGGGAAAGGGTGATAGCTAGTTAGAGCACAAGTGGAAAAGTGTAGTCACTGGTGGGAACAAAAATAATGTTTGCTTCTTTCCACCACACATTACAACAGTGGTTGTATTTTATGTTCTGTTTGATTATCACTGGATTTGGGCTTTGTTGCCCTTGTTTACAGTGACCTAAATAATGCTCAAGTAAAAGGTGGTGCCTCACAAAAACAACCACCCAGAGTTTATACCATTGGTTTCTACATCCAGCCCATAATGGTGCATTTACATACAGGATTTACCCCAGTATTTTACCCATGGATATGGTAGACCTGCTCTCACTTGGGGCCTAGGCAATGCTCTGTGTTCTTTTCAGCTGTCTTTTACATAACGATGGCTAACTGTGAACTTTAACACCTTCTCACAAAGCAACAGACTTGAATGATGCAGAGATTGTTGATGCCCTCGCCATGAGTCTTTAGAGCTGAAATTAACATTAAACACTAGCGAAACCCTGGAGTGGGTAAGTCTATATGGAAAAGCACCACTAGAGGGAGCCACATCCCAACATGTGATCCTGGAGCCACAAATCTATCAGCAAGAGTCAAAATTCCTGCAAGGTCTCAGTCTCACATCAGAATTAGACGTTCGTCCATGTTTCTCAAATTTCAAAGTTGTTCCAAACGTAAAATCTCAAAGTGTTTAAGGTTAAATTTAGGGATTATCTCCGGATTTTAAGGTTAGGGTTAAGGTTAGGCATTAACTCCAAATGGTTAAGGTAATGGGTAAGGTTTGGGATAGGCTTAAAACAAAACTATCAAAAATGACTTTCTATCACTGGATTCAACCATGAAACCTTTGGAATCAGAGGCAGATGCTTATCCACATCCACAATGTCCTAGAAAAACCAAAACGTACTTAAAGGCAACAGTGCTCACTGTTATTTTGTGTCTGGTATTGTCCTGTTCTGTCTGTTCCCTTCTGGTCTCGTTTTCTTTCCTCTTAAAGGTTTCTTCCTGTTCGCAAAGGTTGCTGAGGTCTGGGGAGGACGAGGTTGGCTGGGGCAAGTGGACGCAGAGGCTGGATCAATTTTGTTGGTCCCAATTTTGTTGGTCCCCGGTTTTATGGGTGGGGGTGACGACCCTCCCACTCTGTCCTTAATTTTCCTTAATAGGATGTCGGTGGGCAGAGCCAGAAGGGTCGTCAGCGAAATGGGACACACCTGGGCTCGGGTGTGTCCCAGGATAATGCACCCCTTCCCAATTCATTGAGGAGACTCTCTCCATGCAGACACTGATAGATTTTGTTTGTGGCTTTTTTGTGGATTTTGGTTTGTTTGCTTTGGCACCTTTCAACACCCCGCATTATCACATTTATGCATGCAAACACTCACTTACACTACTGATTACACACACCATTGTTAATTGTATTTAAATTGTATTTTGTTTACTTTTTTTAATAAATAGATTTTGTTATTCCTTGTCTCCACATTGTCTCCCTTTTGTTACGAACTTCGAGCCGGTTCTGGACACTCAGGTACCCTAAAATGTAATTAAACTATAATATTTCATACGGAAAGAAGTATGTTCAATAGAAAAGCAAAATTAGCAGGTGCTTCATCGCGTGCGCATAGACTGATTTCCAACTCTGACTCCCAGTACTAAAACTCAAAATTCTTCCTCATTTGGGAAGAAACAAGCCTGAAACATTGAACAAAGACTGTTGACATCTAGTGGAAGCCATAGGAATTGCAATCTGGGAGCTGGTTATCACCCTATTCGTTCCATTGGAAGAGCATGGGCTCTCCAAAAAATAATTCTGGTTGGTTTTTCTTTGGATTTTCTCCTACCATATCAATTGTGATATAGTCTCATACATTATTTTAACATTTCTACAAACTTCAAAGTGTTTTCTATCCAATGGTACCAATTATATGCATCTCCTGCCTTCTGGGCCTGAGTAACAGGCAGTTCACTTTGGGCTCGTCAGTCAGACAGGAAGTGGAGAAAAATAGACCCTAGCCTGAAGAAGTGGTCGCCATATGTAGTAGATTGTCAATTCGTTAATACACTGTAGGTGAACGGAGGAGTTTGCTCCTCTCTTTGATTGCTTCCTCCGGTGGATGATATTCAGGTGTATTTTATCATGGAAATAGTTTAGAAATCCTCCACACCCCCTTAGAATGAGCTGTTGTTTGCTACTCAACCTTGTATTTATAAAATGTCTAGCTATATTTATTTTCAACTCTTTACACATGTATTATGGAATTCTTCCTCTGCTAGTGGAGGAGAGTCTCATTTCATACGAGTGCATGTTTCCACGTTACCTCGCCTCTTCTGCTCAATTACCTTTGACCTTTTTCAAAAAGAGGTGAGGAGAAGACGGAGGAAAGGACGTGAGGAATTAAGCAAATCCAATTGAGATTCTCCCTAGGCCTTTTTCTCAAATGGATTTCATTGACTCCTCACCTCCTTTTGAAATTGAGCTAATGCATTATGTCTAGATTTCGGTATACTAATACTGGGCATGCAGTCACTTTTGCTACAATGTAGCCTACGACGCTCATTGTGTGTAATCCACCGCCCAGCATTAAAACAGTTGAATTAAAAAAGCTTGTTTATCAATGAAACTCGCATGGTACTGAATGTAACTTTAAAGACTAAAAGGAAAGAATAACAAGGCAACAGTAAAAATGTCATCAATGGCAAGATGCATCATTCACCCAAGTTTAGTTTAAACCGGGCCAGTGGTGTCTGAGAGATCGCGTGTGACTAACTAACGTGAGCATTTTTTTACATTAAACATTTATTTATTTATTATTATTTTAGCCCCTTTTCTCCCCAATTTTGTGGTATCCAATTGTTAGTAGTTACGATCTTGTCTCATCAACTCCCGTACGGGCTCGGGAGAGATGAAGGTCGAAAGCCATGCGTCCTCCGAAACACAACCCAACCAAGCCCCACTGCTTCTTAACACAGCGCGCATCCAACCCGGAAGCCAGCCGCACCAATGTGTCGGAGGAAACACTGTGCACCTGGCGACCTGGTTAGCACGCACTGCGCCCGGCCCGCTACAGGAGTCGCTAGTGCGCGATGAGACAAGGATATCCCTGCCGGCCAAACCCTCCCTAACCCGGACGACGCTAGGCCAATTGTGCGTCGCGAGGTCGCGGCCGGCTGAGACAGAGCCTGGGCGCGAACCCAGAGTCTTTGGTGGCACAGCTAGCACTGCGATGCAGTGCCCTAGACCACTGCGCCACCCGGGAGGCCGGGACTAACGTGAGCATTGTACGTACGAACGCACTGAGACAGATCCATAGTCCCCTCCGATTTCATCGTGGGTGACAATGAGTGAACCAACAAAGATTAATTTATTTACACACAAGCTTTTTTTATTGTCGAATTAACAAATAATGTCATCATATAGTATCCAGTATTTCAAAGCTGTCACTTTCAACTGCTCCTTTTGCAGAAATGTTTGTCCATAAAAGGGCATAGTGGCGCCACACCCCCAACACACCTCCAGAGAGTGGCCAATCGGTGTCTGCATCTTGCACCCCTTACACCCGCCCACAAACCTCCCACTTGATTCTGCCTCATGTCTCTGCTGACTGATGAGCTTCTCGAGGGCTTGCTTCGTGGCCGGGTCGCCACAGTGTGCGAAGCCGTTCACCGCCACCCGCTTTGGATCTTTAACGCAGTCCCCCTCATGCCCAATGACGGTGGAGGGCAGCCGGGCTGTATCGTATCTGCTCTGTTGCCACGAGCACCACATTGCTACATTCTGCCTATCCATCTTGTGGTAACCCTGCGCCTTGGCTATGTCCCGACTGCAGTAGACCCCCGTGCCCAACGTGCCCCCTCGCCGAAGGCCGGAACACTCCTGTGACGATGGCTCGAGCGCTGTCATGGTGGGTGCCGTGGTACATGGTGTAGCCTTGTCTGCCCCGTGGTGCCTGGCCGGGTTTCAGGACAATCTGCTTCTCAACCACAGCCTCCCAACCGGTGAACTGCACCAACTTCGCAGACATGGCTCTGCTAACGGACACACAGTTGACACCAATTTGTAAACTGATGAGATCAATCAGTAGTTATCACAAAGTGCTTTACAGTAACCCAGCCTAGACCCCAAAGTGCAAGCAAAGCAGAAGTGAGAGCACAGTGGCTTGGAAAAATTCCCATATAGGAACCTGGAGAAGAACCCAGCTCAGAGAGCCTATCCGGTTCTGGCTGTACCTCATAATCATCAGTGACAAAATCTATGACTCATAGCATACGTATCGGTGAATCGTTGTGACATATGAGTGAGAGTGTAATCAATGTGTAATAACTACGGAAAAAAATGTATGAACATGTTAAATTATTAGGCCCTGATTGGTCAAGAAGCTTATTTGAGGCGTCAAATAGTGTTATTTGACGTGTATCTTTTTGACACGCAAAGTCCCAAACGGCGTTCCATATGTACCGGGTTAAGCTATATGTGTTATACACACATCAATAATGTATTGATGAAAAAACACGTTGAAGACATAGACATAGAGAGGTTTTCTTTTCTAAAATCTCCCCACTCAAATGATTATTTACTCAAAGTATGTTTCCATGATTTATTTCCCCCCAAAAGATTATTGACTAAATCTAAATTCAATCTGAAGTGCTGAAGATCCACTTTCTAGGGCGATTGACAAAGGCAATGTTCCCGCAGTTGCGGAGGCTGCATTCAAGTTAAACGCTGCATATGTCGGCTCGATCAGACATGTTATTTAAACGTGAACTACAACGCAGATATTCTCAGCTACTGATTGAATTACGCTCTAAGCGTGCTAATTTGAGTACAAAGTATGATGTCGTAATGTATACAAAGTACACAAGGTACCATTGAACAACACAAACCTCTTCCTTTTAAACTGAACTAAACTCCATCTTCTCCCTGTATAAAGAGTATTTTGTTTAGTCACCACCAGGGCTGCGGTCAATTCAGTGAATAATTTAATTAAAATCTCCCATTTATTATGAAGACTCTTCATTTTACTGAACTATCTGAATTAAAGTCGACCCTGATCACCATAACAGCTGTACAGTGGTAATTTAACAGGACTGTGAGAGAAAGCAAAACATACAAGTAAGTTAGATAGTAACAACAATAAATCCAGTACTGTATAGCTACCACTGTAGAAAAACTACAATCTATGCCTTATAGATCCCATTTGCTTTAGAAATCACATTCACGTTCATTTTAAAGTGCTCTACACGGAATCCCTCATTACTGTATTCATGCTATTCCATATCGTAACGCTTGGCCCATTCTCATTGCAAGACATGCCAGGCTATGTTGCCCTCTAGTGATTTTTTGGAGATACAGCATGTATTATTTTATCATTAGTCATCATGGGTTGTGGTTAATTCCATTTCAATGCCATTCAATTCAGAAACTAAACAAGATTCAAATTACACATGTTCCTCATTGAAAAACATTTAAGAGAATTGGAATTTCAAGGTACTTCCTGAATTGACTGGAATTTAAATGGAATTGACCTGAAACCTGAGGTTCGTCAACCAAAAGTATACTCAGCTGGAAAGAGAAAAACAGAGAGAGGAAATGATTTTAGAAAAAAACACAATGGATGTAAATATTATTGTCACTTTTCCTAATAAAAACATAATTGATGTGTGAGTATGTGTGTATACGATATATATAATTCACTGAACAAAAATATAAACGCAACATGCAACAATTTCTAAGATTTTACTGAGTTACAGTTTATATGAGCAAATCAGTAAATTGAAATAAATTCATTAGGCCCTAATCTATGGATTTCCCATGACTGGGAATACAGATATGCATCTGTTGGTCACAGATACCTTAAAAAAGATAGGACATGGATCAGAACACCAGTCAGTATCTGGTGTGACCACCATTTGCCTCATGCAGTGCGACACGTCTCCTTCGCATAGAGTTAATCAGGCTGTCGATTGTGGCCTGTGGAATGTTGTCCCACCCCCTTCAATGGTTGCGTGAAGTTGCTGGATATTGCTGGGAACTGGAACGCGCTGTCGTACATGTCAATCCAGAGCATCCCTAACATGCTCAATGGGTAACATGTTTGGTTAGTATGCAGGCCATGGAAGAACTGGAACATTTTCAGCTTTCAGGAATTGTGTACAGATCTGATGACATGGGGCCGTGTATTATCATGCTGTAACATGAGGTGATGGCGGTGGATGAATGGCACAACAATGGGCCTCAGGGTCTCGTCACTGGTATCACTGAATTCAAACTGCCAAAGATAAAATGCAATTGTGTTTGTCTGTAGCTTATGCCTGCCCATACCATAACCCCACCGCCACCATGGGGCACTCGCTGTTCACAGAGATGACATCACCAAACCGCTCGCTGTCTGCCATCTGCCCGGTACAGTTGAAACCGGGATTCATCCGTGAGGAGCAAACTTCTCCAGCGTGCCAGCGGCCATCAAAGTTGAGCATTTTCCCACTGAAGTCGGTTACGACGCCAAACTGCAGTCAGGTCAAGACCATGGTGAGGACGACTGTAACGGTAGTCGTCATATTCCTCCTCCTCGGACGAGGAGAGGCGAGAAGGATCGGACCAAAATGCAGAGTGGTTAGTGTTCATGATGAATGATTTATTATAACGGAAAAACTGAACACTGAAAATACAAAACAAATAAACGAAGTGCAGAAAACAGATACAGTACCATGTGGTGAAAAACACAAACACGGAAACAAACACCCACAAAACACACGTGAAACCCAGGCTGCCTAAGTATGATTCTCAATCAGGGACAACGATTGACAGCTGCCTCTGATTGAGAATCATACCAGGCCGAACACAAAAATCCCAACATAGAAAATCAACCATAGACAAACCCACCCAACTCACGCCCTAACCAACTAAAATAACTACAAGACAAAGGAAAACAGGTCAGGAACGTGACAACGACAAGTTTGCAGATGAACTTCCCTGAGATGGTTTCTGACAGTTTGCGCAGAAATTCTTCAGTTGTGCAAATTCGCAGTTTCATCAGCTGTTTGGGTGGCTGGTCTCAGATGATCCCGCTGGTGAAGAAACGAGTTGTGGAGGTCCTGGGCTGGCGTGGTTACACGTGGTCTGTGGTTGTGAGGCTTATTGGACGTACTGCCAAATTCTCTAAAACAACGTTGGAGGCGGTTTATGGTAGAGAAATTAACATTCTATTAACAGCTTTGGTAGACACTCCAGCAGCCGCATGGCAAATTGCCCGCTCCCTCAAAACTTGAAAGCTCTGTAGCATTGTGTTGTGTGACAAAACTGCACATTTTAGATTGGCCTTTTATTGTCCCCAGCACAAGGTGCACCTGTGTAAGGATCATGGTGTTTAATCAGCTTCTTGATATGCCACAGCTGTCAGGTGGATGGATTATCTTGGCGAAGGAGAAATGCTCACTAACGAGGATGTAAAGAAATGTGTGCGCAAAATATGTAAATACAGTTGAAGTCGGAAGTTTACATACACTTAGGTTGGAGTCATTAACACTCCAGAAATGTCTTGTTAACAAACTATAGTTTTGGCAAGTCGGTTAGGACATCTACTTTGTGCATGACACAAGTCATTTTTCCAACAATTGTTTACAGATAGATTATTTCACTGTATCACAATTCCAGTGGGTCAGAAGTTTACATGCACTAAGTTGACTGTGCCTTTAAACAGGTTGGAACATTCCAGAAAATGATGTCATGACTCTAGAAGCTTCTGAAGCTTCTAGAAGCTTCTAAACACCATGGGACCACGCAGCCATTATACCGCTCAGGAAGGAGATGCGTTCTGTCTCCTAGAGATGAACGTACTCTGGTGCGAGAAGTGCAAATGAATCCCAATCCTTGTGAAGATGCTGGAGGAAACAGGTACAAAAGTATCTATATCCACAGTAAAACAAGTCCTATATTGACATAACCTGAAAGGCCGCTCAGCAAGGAAGAAGCCACTGCTCCAAAACCGCCATAAAAAAGCCAGACTACGGTTTGCAACTGCACATGGGGACAAAGATCGAACTTTTTTGAGAAATGTCCTCTGGTCTGATGAATCAAAAATAGAACTGTTTGGCCATAATGACCATCATTATGTTTGGAGGAAAAAGGTAGAGACTTGCATGGCAATGTACACCATCCCAACCGTGAATCACGGGGGTGGCAGCATCATGTTGTGAGGATGCTTTGCTGCAGGAGGGACTGGTGCACTTCACAAAATAGATGGCATTATGAGGCAGGAAAATTATGTGATATATTGAAGCAAAATCTCAAGATATAAGTCAGGAAGGTTAAACTTGGTCGCAAATGGGTCTTCCAAATGAACAATGACCCCAAGCATTCTTCCAAAGGCAAGGTATTGGAGTGACCATCACAAAGCCCTGACCTCAATCCTATAGAAAATGTGTGGGCAGAACTGAAAAAGCGTGTATGTGCAAGAAGGCCTACAAACCAGGAATGGGCCAAAATTCACCCAACTTATTGTGGGTAGCTTTTGGAAGGCTACCCAAAACGTTTGACCCAAGTTAAACAATTTAAAGGCAATGCTACCAAATAAAAATTGAGTGTATGTACACTTCTGGACCACTGGGAATGTGATGAAAGACATACAAGCTGAAATAAATCATTATCTCTACTATTATTCTGACATTTCAAATTCTTAAAATAAAGTGGTGATCCTAACTGACCTAAGACAGGTTTTTTACAAGGATTACATTTCAGGAATTGTGAAAAACTGAGTTTAAATGTATTTGGCTAAGTTGTATTTAAACATCCGACTTCAACTGTATACGGTGTATATGTGTGTATATATATATATATACATTTACATTTACATTTAAGTCATTTAGCAGACGCTCTTATCCAGAGCGACTTACAAATTGGTGCATTCACCTTATGATATCCAGTGGAACAACCACTTTACAATAGTGCATCTAACTCTTTTAAGGGGGGGGGGGGGGGTTAGAAGAATTACTTTATCCTATCCTAGGTATTCCTTAAAGAGGTGGGGTTTCAGGTGTCTCCGGAAGGTGGTGATTGACTCCGCTGACCTGGCGTCGTGAGGGAGTTTGTTCCACCATTGGGGTGCCAGAGCAGCGAACAGTTTTGACTGGGCTGAGCGGGAACTGTACTTCCTCAGTGGTAGGGAGGCAAGCAGGCCAGAGGTGGATGAACGCAGTGCCCTTGTTTGGGTGTAGGGCCTGATCAGAGCCTGAAGGTACGGAGGTGCCGTTCCCCTCACAGCTCCGTAGGCAAGCACCATGGTCTTGTAGCGGATGCGAGCTTCAACTGGAAGCCAGTGGAGAGAGCGGAGGAGCGGGGTGACGTGAGAGAACTTGGGAAAGTTGAACACCAGACGGGCTGCGGCGTTCTGGATGAGTTGTACGGGTTTAATGGCACAGGCAGGGAGCCCAGCCAACAGCGAGTTGCAGTAATCCAGACGGGAGATGACAAGTGCCTGGATTAGGACCTGCGCCGCTTCCTGCGTGAGACAGGGTCGTACTCTGTCGAATGTTGTAGAGCATGAACCTACAGGAACGGGTCACCGCCTTGATGTTTGTTGAGAACGACAGGGTGTTGTCCAGGATCACGCCAAGGTTCTTAGCACTCTGGGAGGAGGACACAATGGAGTTGTCAACCGTGATGGCGAGATCATGGAACGGGCAGTCCTTCCCCGGGAGGAAGAGCAGCTCCGTCTTGCCGAGGTTCAGCTTGAGGTGGTGATCCGTCATCCACACTGATATGTCTGCCAGACATGCAGAGATGCGATTCACCACCTGGTTATCAGAGGGGGGAAAGGAGAAGATTAATTGTGTGTCGTCTGCTTAGCAATGATAGGAGAGACCATGTGAGGATATGACAGAGCCAAGTGACTTGGTGTATAGCGAGAATAGGAGAGGGCCTAGAACAGAGCCATGGGGGACACCAGTGGTGAGAGCACGTGGTGCGGAGACAGATTCTCGCCACGCCACCTGGTAGGAGCGACCTGTCAGGTAGGACGCAATCCAAGCGTGGGCCGCGCCGGAGATGCCCAGCTCGGAGAGGGTTTATATATATATATATAAACTCAGCATTGTCAACTGCGATGTTCTCTCATTGTCAACTGCATTTATTTTCAACTTAACATGTGTAAATATTTGTATGAACATAACAAGATTCAACAACTGAGACATAAACTGAACCAGTTCCACAGAAATGTGACTAACAGAAATAGAACAATGTGTCCCTGAACAAAGGGGGGGTCAAAATCAAAAGTAACAGTCAGTATCTGGTGTGGCCACCAACTGCATTAAGTACTGCAGTACATCCCCTCATGGACTGCACCAGATTTGCCAGTTTTTCCTGTGAGATGTTACCCCACTCTTCCACCAAGGCACCTGCAAGTACCCAGACATTTCTGGGGGGAATGACCCTAGCTCTCACCCTACGATCCAACAGGTCCCAGACGTGCTCAATGGGATTGAGATCCGGGCTCTTCGCTGACCATGGCAGAACACTGATATTCCTGTCTTGCAGGAAATCATGCACAGAACGAGCAGTATGGCTGGTGGCATTGTCATGCTGGGGCGTCATGTTAGGATGAGCCTGCAGGAAGTGTATCACATGAGGGAGGAGGATGTCTTCCCTGTAATACACAGCGTTGAGAATGCCTGCAATGACAACAAGCTCAGTCCAATGATACTGTGACACACCGCCCCAGACCATGACCGACCCCCAGCCAAAAACGATCCCGCTCCAGAGTACAGGCCTCGGTGTAACGCTCATTCCTTCGACAATAAACGTGAATCCAACCATCACCCCTGGTGAGACAAAACCGCGACTCGTCAGTGAAGTGCATTTTTTGGCAGTCCTGTCTGGTCCAGCGATGGTGGGTTTGTGCCCATAGGCGACACTGTTGCCGGTGATGTCTATTGAGGACCTGCCTTACAACAGGCCTACAAGCCCTCAGTCCAGCCTCTCTCAGCCTATTGCGGACAGTCTGAGCACTGATGGAGGGATTGTGCGTTCCTGGTGTAACTCGGGCAGTTGTTGTTGCCATCCAGTACCTGTCCCGCAGGTGTGATGTTTGGATATACCGATCCTGTGCAGGTGTTGTTACACGTGGTCTGCCACTACGAGGACGATCAGCTGTCGTCCTGTCTCCCTGTTAAGCTGTCTTAGGCGTCTCACAGTACGGACATTGCAATTTATTGCCCTGGCCACATCTGCAGTCCTCATGCCTCACGGCAGCATGCCTAAGGCACGTTCACGCAGATGAGCAGGGACCCTGGGCATCTTTCTTTTGGTGTTTTTCCAGAGTCAGTAGAAAGGCCTGTTTAGTGTCCTAAGTTTTCATAACTGTGACCTTAATTGCCTACTTGCCTTTATTGTAAGCTGTTAGTGTCTTAATGACCGTTCCACAGGTGCATGTTCATTAATTGTTTATTGTTCATTAAACAAGCATGGGAAACAGTATTTAAACCCTTTACAATGATGATCTGTGAAGTTACTTAGATTTTTACGAATTATCTTTGAAAGACAGGGTTCTAAAAAAGGGACGTTTCTTTTTTTGCGGAGTTTATATATATATATATATATTTATATATATATATATATATATATATATATATAGTATTTAGAAATTCACCGCATTTATGATTTTATATGGGAATCAAAAAGCTTTCATGAATGTTCACCATGTGCTAATGTGCTCAACACTGTCAACAGGCCCCATTATGACATCACAATGTAACGGAAGCCTTGCCATGATGTCATTGCTGGTTCCATCTGGCAAGCAACATTTCATTTCCCCTAATTTCATGATGGATCTCTCACAGAGATAGGTTAAGTTCTTATTTTGAGAGTCTTCATATTCATCATCAATGGCTAATCGAGGAAGAAAATCAAGTGAGTTTGACAAACTCCAGAAGGAGAATTCTCAGATGAAGAGCATCATCGAAAACTTGAGGAAGAAAAACATGGCTCTAAACCAACAGGATGACCAGGACAAGTTTTCAAGTATTGTAAGGCTCCTCAGTTTTTCAAACGTTTTTCAAAAATATCACTGTTTATTTTGTGGTTTCATAGACATACAGTAGGCCTACATCCATAAAATCTTTAGCTTAAAAGCTTTTTGACACACTGTAGAAACTATTTTGCCTACTTCACTTCTGCTATTCATTTCATACTGTACCACTGTGATCCAGGGCTATCAGGAGAGCTACCCAATCCCAGAGGGCCATCGTGGCTTCATCAGTGATGCCAGACTTCTGCAGATGCAGAGAGCTGAGAGAGAGGCCATGGAAGTAAAGCAAAGAAAGATAAGTGCTATCCATGAGAATTATGTCCGGACTGCTCTCATCGGGGTTGGCAGCACCTTCGCGCACCACTTCGTCCCCTCTATTCAGTGCATTCCGCGGCCGAAAGCACCACCGAGGCCTTTGCCACGAAGGCTTGAACACATAGCTCTGGCCCCACTGAAGAACGTGGTGGGGGTGGACGGAGCCCAAGTTCGACCCGGATCTCACTCCCTGGAGTCCATCCAGGTAAATAAGTCATTCAGCAGTAGTAGCGTGTGGCCTGTTCCCGTCCCTCCCACTGGAGCTCCCTCCAAGAGGGGCAAGAAGAAGAAGGGCAGGCGGGGAGTCAAAGCCCTGAAAGTCCAGTCGGACCAGGGCTGTGCTGACAACAACGGACCCATTGACCTGACAGAGGAGGTGATGGACATCGAGACTCACCTGAAGGAGGAGTCCTGGAAGGTAGGATGGACTTCGAATTTATTGTAAATGTGAAAATGTGCAGTTCAGAATTATACTTGGACTGATAAATTGCCAAAACAGATAGTGGTTCCATGTCTTAAAATCAAATCAAACTGTATTTGTCACATGCGCCGAGCACAACAAGTGTAGACCTTACCGTGAAACCAACAGTGCAGTTCAGGAAGAGTTAAGAAATGATTTACCAAATAAACTAAAGTAAAACATAATAATAATAAAAGTAACACAATGACATAACAATAACGAGGCTATATACAGGGGGTATCGGTACCGAGTCAGTGTGCGGGGGTACAGGTTAGAAAGGATTCTCTCTTTGACAGCATGATAGAATAGATCCTAGAATACAGGATCTCTCTGTGTATTAGCTTATGCATATACTAGTTCTATATGTATTTCTATGATGGGAGCATTCTTTTCTGGTCTACGCCAAAGGTGGTACATGAGGTGAAGGCCATGGGCAGGAGAAGTTTGGGCTCGGCCATGTCCATGGGGGAAATAGCCACCAGCTCTCTGGAAAGCCTGAGCTCAGTGGATATGAACACCCCTGCGGAGCTCCGTGGCTACTTGGATGTCGGGACCCCGGTCAAGTCGCGTGACAGCCCACCCAGGCCTGCTCCCCCTCCTACCAAGCCCAAGAGCAAACTGCCTCGGCCTATAAGGTTCCTTAGCCTGCCAAAGGCTGCCACCGACTCAGGTCAGTCCCTCTCATGTACTCACACTAATGTAAATTAGACAGGGAGATGAAGCTAGGTAGATTGATAGAAAGACAGTAGGAAAGGAAGGGACACAAATGGCTTTAGCCCAGGGCTAAGACATTTTCCCACACTTGCTTTGCCTGTTTCTCAGTGAGATTACCTTTACTCAAGGCTAATTGGACCCTGCTTCTGAGCAGGGTGAGCACCAAGATGTTCTAGTGTGAACTAAGATGTTCGAGTGTTAAAAGCTACAAACAGATATGGAAATTAGTAAATAAATAAATAAATACATACAGTTCACAGAGAGATAGATGTCTGCTGTCAACCCATAGACAAGGCAGCCAGTGAGCCAAAGGGCCAAATAAAGAAGAGTCAGGACCAGGCCAGATTGCAGCCCCTGTCCAACCCAGAGCAGGCCCTGACTAAGACCTTCAAGCTGCTCCACTCTGCCTCTGATGACTGGTGAGCATTCACTGTAGACAAGACCAATGGAGCTAGGCTAAAGGAAGCACAGTGTAGTGTCCTTGGAAATGTAGGTTTGAGCTACAGAGCGTAGAAACTTCTGAAATTAAGAGACCAGAGTCCTAATTGATGAACATCATTATAATGTTTTTGGAAAATGTTGTAGAAATTGCTTACGTTTCTTTCACTGAATTGCAGGGAGAAGAAGATCGAGGGCTTGACCTCTCTTCGTGTGATGGCTCAGAACCACATGGACATACTGATGCCTAAGCTCCATGATATCTGCCTTGCCATTATAAATGAGGTAGCTGTATTCATTCACTGCCCTATTCATTCATCTGCACAAATCTGCTACATTTGGAGAACAAGTCAAATGATTGTGTCATGTTTCTGATGTTCGTAGGTTGTACTGCTCAACATTAATAGCTGGCCCTGTGCGTGTTATTATGATTCAGGTGAAGAACCTGCGCTCTGCAGTGTCCTGTGCTGCCATGGCCACACTGGGTGACATGTACGTCCACCTCCAGAGGGCCATGGACAGTGAGGTGGAGGGGACGGCACGCGTGCTGCTGCACAAAGCCAGCGAGGCCAACACCTTCATCCGGCAGGGCGCCAACTTTGCCCTGGGTCACATGGTGCAGAGCTGCACCCCTACCCGTATCATGAATGCCCTGCTGGTCGGTGGGCTGAGGTAAAGAGGGAGAGGGGTCAATTAACACTCACTAAGGGGTAGATCCGGACTTCCACAAATGTTCACTTTGTCTCACATTGAAAGTTTGACTCGAGTGGAAGTTAGGATTCACGCCAAACAGCCCTGATGTGACAATGCAATAGATAATTGATATGTAGTGAACTTTCTGGTGCAAAATGGTTAGGTATGACACACATTAGATTAGATTCAACTTTATTGTCATTGAACAAGCACAAGTACAGTACAACGAAAAGCAGTTAGCATCTGACCAGAAGTGCAAATAAGACTGCAAAAAATGTACAAGTAAAACAATTAAGTACAATGTATGTTATTAAGTGGGATGTATAAATGTGCCATGAAGGCAAATGTCAAGTACAAATGGCAAGTCTAAATGTGCAATGAGGCATGCAACTGAAATGCAGGGATCACAGCAATGAGGTTACCGAGGTAAACATGTACAACTGAATTATGTCCTTAATCAGGTTTTGCAAAGCAATGTCAGAGTCCAGTAGTACCGTGAAGAGTGCAAAGAGAGTAGTGCAACAAGGTCCCTGAGAGGCAGTACTAAGATGTGGGCGGGTGGATATGGCTAGTGCCGTGCCACAGAGTTCAGCAGGGTTACAGTAGCTGGAAAGAAACTGTTCTTGAGCCTGCTAGTGTGGGAATGTAGAGACCTGTACTGCCTGCCTGATGGTAGGAGGGCAAACCGTTTGTGGCATGGATGTGAAGGGGCCCATGCCGCTTGCGCTGGAGGTCTACGATGGCAGGGAGTTGGGCACCAGTGATGTGCTGGGTGGTTTTCACCTCCCGCTGCAGGGCTTCCGGTCGGCCACGGAGCACCCGCCAAACCACACTGTGGCGCAGTTAGTCAGATTACTCTCGACCGTGCAGTGGTAAAAGTTCACCAGGATCTTGGGAGACGAGGCTGAAGAAGGCCTGCCTCTCAAAAAGTACCTGTGCTGCTGCGCCTTTTTGACCAGGGTTGAGATGTTGAGGGTCCAGGAGAGGTCATCGGAGATGGAGACACACAGGAATTTGAAGCTGGGCACACGCTCCACTTCAGTGCCATCAATGAGAACTGGGGCGTGGCTGCAGCTTTTAGACTTCCTGTAATCCAAAATGAGCTCCTTGGTTTTCTTTGCATTGAGGGCCAGGTTGTTGTCAGTTCACCATGCAGCCAGGTGCTTGACCTCCTCCCTGTAGGGTGTCTCGTCATTGTCACTGATCAGACCTACCACCATGGTGTCGTCTGCGAACTTGACGATGGTGTTGATACCGTGTACAGGAACTCAGTCGTAGGTGAAGAGGGAGTACAGGAAAGGGCTCAGCATGCAACCCTGTGGCACACCAGTGTTCAGGTTCAGGGTTGAGGTGGTGAAGTTGTCTAACCTGACAGAGTGGTTGGTCAGGAAGTCCAAAGTCCAGTTACAGAGAGAGGGGCTGATCCCTAGGTCATGGAGTTTGGTGACCAGCCTAGAGGGAATGACCGTATTGAATGCTGAGCTAAAATCTATGAACAGCATTCTCACATAGCTGTTGGTTTTGTCAGGGAAGAGTGTAAAGCTGTGGAGATGGCGTCCTCTGCAGACCTGTTAGGTCGGTAGGCAAACTGGTGGGGATCCAGTGTTGGAGGGAGACCGGACTTAAAGTAGGCCAAAACCAGTCTTCCGAAGCACTTCATGATCATGGGGGTGAGTGCAACAGGTCGGAGGTCATTCATGCTTGATGCGGTCGACTGGCACAATGGTTGCGGTCTTGAAGCACGTGGGGACAACCGCCTGGGCCAGTGACGGATTGAAAATTAGTATTAGGGCCGGGACAATACCAGTATCGCAATATATTTTCAATGGCAAAAATGAAAACACAAAGCACATCGCACTCTTTGGTCCTTTAAAAACCTGCTGTATGTAAAATATTGTGTGATATAGCTTAGAAAATAAATTAATATTACTCAGGATGACAACATAATGATATTTGTTTCCAACATTACGTCTGTTTTCCTAAAGAAGTTAAATCCGCTTCGTGTTTTGGATACTGGTATCGTCCCGGACCTAATTAGCAGTGGATGTGTGTCATCTCTACACAAGAACATTTGTTAACACTTCATATGAAAGTGATGCTCCAGAGCAGGGCCGGCTCTAGCCTCTTGGGGAGATTTGGTTTGGAGGCCCCCCCACCAAGCGGGCCCCCAAAAATTATGGCACCCCTCTTGACGGTGGAAAGAAACATGTGCATATTAAAGTTAATTTCCTGTAATTCGACACTACAGTGAATGGTGACCCCGATGTGATATATCTTACAGATACTCTGGACTAAATTTGAGTTTATTCTATTCTATTATTCAATTGGGGCAGCAGGTACTCTAGTGGTTAGCGCGTTGGACTTGTAACCGAAAGGTTGCAAGATCGAATCCCCGAGCTGACGAGCTAAAAATCTGTCGTTCTGCCCCTGAACAAGGCAGTTAACCCACTGTTCCTAGGCCATCATTGAAAATAAGAATTTGTTCTTAACTGACTTGCCTAGTTAAATAAAGATAAAATGAACATGTGGCCTATGTGAAGGCGAATATGCAAGCAATCTATATTTTTGAATTATGGAAATTGACTCGTATTAATGATTTGATCAAGAAAGGCAAGAATGATCTCACATTTGATTCGAATAGGGATGAAATTCTTTAGTACTGGCAATATACACTGAGTATACCAAACATAGGGGGGCAGGGGGGTCTGGTGAACACGACAGGGTTCTATGGCCGCAGGCAGAACAGCAGAAACAGGGTCAGCAGCACGACCAGGTGGACTAGTGAAGGGGACAGCCAGGAGTCGTCAGGCCAGATAGTCCTGAGGCATGGTCCTAGGGCTCAGGTCCTCCGAGATGGGGGAGAGAGAGAGAGAGAGAGAGATGGGAGAATTAGAGGGAGCATATATAAGATCACACAGGACACCAGATAAGACAGGAGAATTACACAGGATATAACAGAATGACACTAGCCCCCCGTTCAAAGGCACTTAAATATTGTCTTGCCAATTCACCCTCTGAATGGCACACATACACAATCCATGTCCACATTGTCTCAAAACTTAAAAATCCTTATTTAACCTGTCACCTCCCATTCATTTATACTGATTGAAGTGGATTTAACAAGTGACATCAATAATTGGATTCACCTGGTCAGCCTGTCATGGAAAGAGAAGGTGTTCTTACTGTTTTGTATACTCAGTGTATTGACATGCATAAGAAAAATACAAGAGAATGTTAATTCTAAAGCTTGCTGTGTTTTTACTCGGGAAAAACAAATAGCAACACAGCAAACTACTGATGAACTTCCCAGAGGACATCAGAGCGCAACAGAGCAATTGCAAGCAGAACTTCAAGCATACGAAAAAGAGCATGATCTGACTAGGTCATTTCTACATGACGCGCAGCGAGATTTGTTAGAACAGAGCACAAATAGGCTCCAAAGCGACATGTCTGACTGAGATACAGATAGCTGCACAGTCAGTCCCACCTAGAGTGTGGTGTGAGCAGCCATGCCAGAGTATGTGAGCGGAGTGAGGAGTGGAGCTTGCCCTATTTGACTGGAGCGTGGAGTGAGTTTCCCAGAGGCTGGAGTTGGCTTTCTCGCCCCCTCCAATTTGTCTCCAGGAATGCTCCAAATTCTTGTTAATCTAACTGCACTGTCCAATTTACAGTAGGTATTACAGTGAAAGAATATCAATCTATTTGTTTGAGAAGAGTGCACAATGTATTGATAAACCAATTAGGCAGTCTTGATACATTTAAAAAAAGATATGCAATGGTTCAAGTGGGCTTAGCAGTTCAGACGTATTTTTCCGTGTTGTCGTGTCGTGTCCTGTATATATATATATTTACACCTTTTCTTCACATATCTTTTATTTATTTTATTATCCAAGAACTCAACTACAAAAGCTTCCCTGCAAAAGCTTTCCTGCAACCCGCTTCACCAATTACAATAAGTACTATTTACCTCAATCTGAAATCCATCGTGGAAGATAGCCAGGGGCTAAATCAGAAGCTAGCCTGAAAGCTAATCCAGAAGCTACTCCGATAGCTAGCCAGAAGCTAATCTGTAGCTGCCCCGAAATTAGCCGGTTTGCTGGCTAGCGTTGGTGTTTCAGCTGCCCACGTTTTGCGGTCATCAGCTATTCCTCTAGCTCGATAATCTACCGGCACTTTTGTGCAACGCGACTCGGACCGGAGCATTCCGGGACTTTTTTTCTCTCAGTTTCCCCGGATTCCAACCGCAGCCTCTGGACACTTGCACCTTGATTTCGCAGCTAGCTAGCTGCATACCGTGTGACTATTGGCTTACGTCGACCCCGGAGCTAACTCAAATCATGCTGGAGCTAGCCAGCTGAGGAGTTCCATCACCATCCGGACCCGTTTCTTTGTTGCTGCTGCAGATACGGAACCCCACCGGGCCTTCACGACTGACTGCCGACGTTATCTGCCCGAGGGATTTATCCAACCGGCACCTCCGTCCCGGCGTTACCTGAACGCTCATCTGAGGCCCGCTAATCGTTAGCTGTCTTATCGGCTGCTATCTGAACAAAACCCCACTACACGGAACCTACCGACGGAAACGCACGAGGTATCTACAAACAGACCTCCATCCTATGCTGCTACCGATAGCCATATACCCGGCCAGCTGTCTGGATCGCCACGACCCCAACCAACCTCTACTCACTGGACCCTTATTTATCACTCGATTAAGCTTGCCTCTCCTTAATGTAAATATGCCTTGTCCATTGCTGTTCTGGTTAGTGTTTATTGGCTTATTTCACTGTAGAGATTCTAGCCCTGCTCTCTATACCATATCCAACCCTGCAGTTCCACCACCCACATATGCGATGACATCACCTGGTTTCAATGATGTTTCTAGAGACAAGATCTCTCTCATCATCACTCAATACCTAGGTTTACCTCCACTGTATTCACATCCTACCATACCTTTGTCTGTACATTATTCCTTTAAACTATTTTATCGCCCCCAGAAACTTCCTTTTACTCTCTGCTCTGGTAGCTCTAGGCGACCAATTCTCATAGCTTTTAGCCGTACCATTATCCTACTTCTCCTCTGTTCCTCTGGTGATGTAGAGGTGAATCCAGGCCCTGCAGTACCTGGCTCCACTCCTATTCCCCAGGCGCTCTCTTTTGATGACTTCTGTAACCGTAATAGCCTTGGCTTCATGCATGTTAACATTAGGAGCCTCCTCCCTAAGTTTGTTTTGTTCACTGCTTTAGCACACTCTACCAACCCGGATGTTTTAGCCGTGTCTGAATCCTGGCTTAGAAAGACCACCAAAAATTCAGACATTTTTATCCCCAATTACAATATTTTCAGACAAGATAGAACGGCCAAAGGGGGCGGTGTTGCAATCTACTGCAAAGACTGCCTGCAGAGTTCTGTTATACTATCCAGGTCTGTTCCCAAACAATTTGAACTTCTACTTTTAAAAATCCACCTCTCTAAAAACAAGTCTCTCACCGTTGCCGCCTGCTATAGACCACCCTCTGCCCCCAGCTGTGCTCTGGACACTATATGTGAACTGATTGCCCCCCATCTATCTTCAGAGCTCGTGCTGCTAGGCGACCTAAATTTGAACATGCTCAACACCCCAGCCACCCTACAATCTAAGCTTGATGCCCTCAATCTCACACAAATTATTAATGAACCTACCAGGTACCACCCCAATTCCGTAAACACGGGTACCCTCATAGATATCATCCTAACAAACTTGCCCTCCAAATACACCTCTGCTGTTTTTAACCAAGATCTCAGCGATCACTGCCTCATTGCCTGCATCCGTAATGGGTCAGCGGTCAAACGACCTCCACTCATCACTGTCAAACGCTCCCTGAAACACTTCAGCGAGCAGGCCTTCCTAATTGACCTGGCCGGGGTATCCTGGAAGGATATTGATCTCATCCCGTCAGTAGAGGATGCCTGGTCATTTTTTAAAAATGCCTTCCTCACCATCTTGAATAAGCATGCCCCATTCAAGAAATTTAGAACCAGGAACAGATATAGCCCTTGGTTCTCTCCTGACCTGACTGCCCTTAACCAACAGAAAAACATCCTATGGCGTTCTGCATTAGCATCGAACAGCCCCCGTGATATGCAACTTTTCAGGGAAGCCAGAAACCAATATACACAGGCAGTTAGAACAGCCAAGGCTAGCTTTTTCAAGCAGAAATTTGCTTCCTGCAACACAAATTCAAAAAAGTTCTGGGACACCGTAAAGTCCATGGAGAATAAGAACACCTCCTCCCAGCTTCCAACCGCCCTGAAGATAGGAAACACTGTCACCACCGACAAATCCACTATAATTGAGAATTTCAATAAGCATTTTTCTACGGCTGGCCATGCTTTCCACCTGGCTACCCCTACCCGGGACAACAGCACTGCCCTCCCCTCTGCTACTCGCCCAAGCCTTCCCCATTTCTCTTTCTCCCAAATACAGTCAGCTGATGTTCTTAATGAGCTGCAAAATCTGGACCCTTACAAATCAGCCGGGCTAGATAATCTGGACCCTTTCTTTCTAAAACTATCTGCTGAAATTGTTGCCACCCCTATTACTAGCCTCTTCAACCTCTCTTTCGTGTCGTCTGAGATCCCCAAAGATTGGAAAGCAGCTGCGGTTATCCCCCTCTTCAAAGGGGGGGACACCCTTGACCCTAACTGCTACAGACCTATATCTATCCTACCCTGCCTTTCTAAGGTCTTCGAAAGCCAAGTCAACAAACAGATTACCGACCATTTCGAATCACACCACACCTTCTCCGCTATGCAATCTGGTTTCAGAGCTGGTCATGGGTGCACCTCAGCCACGCTCAAGGTCATAAACGATATCGTAACCGCCATCGATAGGAAACAATACTGTGCAGCCGTATTCATTGACCTGGCCAAGGCTTTTGACTCTGTCAATCACCACATCCTCATTGGCAGACTCGACAGCCTTGGTTTCTCTAATGATTGCCTCGCCTGGTTCACCAACTACTTCTCTGATCGAGTTCAGTGTGTCAAATCGGAGGGTCTGTTGTCCGGGCCTCTGGCAGTCTCTATGGGGGTGCCACAGGGTTCAATTCTTGGACCGACTCTCTTCTCTGTTTACATCAATGATGTCGCTCTTGCTGCTGGTGATTCTCTGATCCACCTCTACGCAGACGACACTATTCTGTATACTTCTGGCCCTTCTTTTGACACTGTGTTAACAACCCTCCAGGCGAGCTTCAATGCCATACAACTCTCCTTCCGTGGCCTCCAACTGCTCTTAAATACAAGTAAAACCAAATGCATGCTCTTCAACCGATCGCTGCCTGCTCCTGCCCGCCTGTCCAACATCACTACTTTGGACGGCTCTGACTTAGAATATGTGGACAACTACAAATACCTAGGTGTCTGGTTAGACTGTAAACTCTCCTTCCAGACCCACATCAAACATCTCCAATCCAAAGTCAAATCTAGAATTGGCTTCCTATTCCGCAACAAAGCATCCTTTACTCATGCTGCCAAACATACCCTTGTAAAACTGACCATCCTACCAATCCTCGACTTCGGTGATGTCATTTACAAAATAGCCTCCAAAACCCTACTCAATAAATTGGATGCAGTCTATCACAGTGCCATCCGTTTTGTCACCAAAGCCCCATATACTACCCACCACTGCGACCTGTACACTCTCGTTGGCTGGCCCTCGCTTCATACTCGTCGCCAAACCCATTGGTTCCAGGTCATCTACAAGACCCTGCTAGGTAAAGTCCCCCCTTATCTCAGCTCGCTGGTCACCATAGCAGCACCTACCCGTAGCATGCGCTCCAGCAGGTATATCTCTCTAGTCACCCCCAAAACCAATTCTTCCTTTGGACGCCTCTCCTTCCAGTTCTCTGCTGCCAATGACTGGAACGAACTACAAAAATCTCTGAAACTGGAAACACCTATCTCCCTCACTAGCTTTAAGCACCAGCTGTCAGAGCAGCTCATAGATTACTGCACCTGTACATAACCCATCTACAATTTAGCCCAAACAACTACCTCTTTACCTACTGTATTTATTTATTAATTTATTTTGCTCCTTTGCACCCCATTATTTCTGTCTCTACTTTGCACTTTCTTCCAATGCAAACCAACCATTCCAGTGTTTTTTTTAGTTTTTATTTTACTTGCTGTGTTGTACTCACTTCGCCTCCATGGCCTTTTTATATTTTTATTTATTTATACATATATCTGTTTGCCTTCACCTCCCTTATCTCACCTCACTTGCTCACATTGTATATAGACTTATTTTTTTTTCTATTTTTTTTTTTTTCACTGTATTATTGACTATATGTTTGTTTTTACTCCATGTGTAACTATGTGTTGTTGTATGTGTCGAACTGCTTTGCTTTATCTTGGCCAGGTCGCAATTGTAAATGAGAACGTGTTCTCAATTTGCCTACCTGGTTAAATAAAGGTTAAATAAAAATAAAATAAAATCAGTATAAAACGTTGCACTGACACTGCTGCCATCTAGTGGCCAAAATCGAAATTGCTCCTGGGCTGGAATGATACGTTATGGCCTTTCTCTTGCATTTCAAAGATGATCGTACAAAAAACACGTTATTTTCTATGTATTATCGTTTACCAGATCTGATGTGTTATATTCTCCTACATTAATTTAACATTTCCACAAACTTCAGTGTTTCCTTTCACATGGTATCAAGAATATGCATATCCTTGCTTCAGGTCCTGAGCTACAGGCAGTTAGATTTGGGTATGTCATTTTAGGTGAAAATTGAAGGGTCCGATCCTTAAGAGGTTCTTTCAAAATAACAGAATAGCATATTTTGAGTTTATTTATGTTACTGTGCTTAGTTAGCCAAAGCTCGACTTCAAGTTCAGTCTGCCATCAAGTCGAAACGGTCCTATGGCAATATGTTATCACTGTGGTGACGAGAAAAGGGATATGGCTTGAAAAAGTATCTCAATCCAGGGATAGAAGGTATCGCTGTACTCCTAATTGTCCCATTATCCAAGCCTCGAAATCGAGAAGATTGAAATACTGCTGAAATACTGTTTTTAATTAGCTGCCTTTTTCATCAGCATGCTAGGTTATTCCACAACACTTCCGGCAACAACTCACCCGACGCTAGACGTCACATTTGAATGGAATCACATTTTTTTTGTTATGTCTTATACTTCCTTGTGTTGTGTACTTATTTTACTATTGCGTTATTTAGATTATTTTTAGCCATTGGTGGAGAGGTACTGTCTACTGATGTGTTCTAGCCTTTGGGGAGTAACAAGTCATTTATAAACATTTATAAAGTATATATAGTGAACACTTTAGATCAGGGGCTATTAGTGAGGCACTGAGGTGCATGTACTAAGTGCATGTAAGTGCATGTACTCACATTAATAAATACACAATTCGTGACAATTATAAATGCATTTAAAAATATGTATATAAATGGTGAGTCAAACCATTAATCAACCAATAACAAATGCCTTGACAATAACTTCTTTATAACTGGTTTATAGTACATTAGTAGTACATTATTAATCCTTTACAAATTGTGAACATACTATGATCAAACACCTTATTAATTATCTGATAAATCATGAACAAATCATTTAAAATAGCGTTAATAAATGTGTAAATAACTATAGATTTCTTATTGACATTTACAAATGTAGGAATAATAATTCATAAATGGTAAGTAAACTCTTTACAAACAGTTTATAAATGGTATATTAAGGGACCTTAATATAAAGCCTTACCGAACATTTTGATCCATCGATGAGACTTCATCAATACAATCCATTATCATTTGTCTCCTAACTCATGTATCTCTATGACATGTAACTGATGTGCTCTGTTTTTCCTTCCTCAGCCACCGTAACGCTGCGGTGAGGAGCTGCACTGCTCAGCACCTGGAGAGACTGGCTGAGGTCATGGGGATGGCTCATCTCCTGTCGGGGAAGAAAGACCTCACTGACCGTTTCTTGATTGCCGTCAGTAAACTGGCTGTGGACCCTGCACAGGAAGCCAGGTGGGAAGTTCCTCCTGTAAAGTAGCTTGCTTCAACATAACAGTTAAGGCCGGGATTCAATCCATGGCTTGCTATAGCACTAGATCGCCGACAATGCAGCTTTTAAAGGTAATTTACTCGAGTCAACATCTGCAGCGTTTACCTCGAATATAAATTGAAATTGCATTTAAAAGCCACATTATCGGCTATATACAGCATCTATGCTAAAGGGTGTCATGGATTGAATTGCGGATTTCAGGTATTCCAAAACAACCACAGGTAGTAACACAAATAAGTGCTACGTGGCACAGGAAAATCCAAGTCCTGGCACTCATGTTCGTTTGGTGTGCGGGGTGCAATGCACGCTGACAGTCGCCAGGTGAATGGTGTTTCCTCCGACACATTGGTGCAGCTGGCTTCCAGGTTAAGCGGGCATTGTGTCAAGAAGCAGTGCGGCTTGGCTGGGTTGTGTTTCGGAGGACGCACGGCTCTCGACCTTCGCCTCTCCAGAATCCTTACGGGAGTTGCAGCGATGGGACAAGATTGTAACTACCAATTGGATACCACGAAATTGGGGTAAAAATGTAAAATGTAAGAGAGTCCAAATAGTCAGTACCCGATTCAGTTTCCTTCCTTCTGTTTGGTGCCTAATGAAGGCAACCCTACTTGATCACAATGGTCGGCCTGAGCCAATCGCTGTGCAGATTCGCTAAGATTTTCATAATAACGAACGGTTAATACCCAGTTGTTAGATAGTTGAGATGATTTGTAGATCAGGTAATGCGGTGCATTACTCAAACCGACCCTCTTGCAAATTCTACCTAATGTATGTCTTATTTTGATGGGATATTTTTTCTCAGGTTGCCATCAATTGAGTACTGTTTTTAATCACTGACAGTAGAAATTATTTGATATGTTGCACGTTTAAGATGATATTAATATATTTTTCCACAGGCATCATGGTCGCAATATCTTGAGAAACCTGGCGACCAATGGCAACTTTGCTAAAATGTGGGACAAATTCGCTCCGAGGAAAGAGCGAGAATCCTTGAGGGAGGTCATCTCAAAGGTTAACCTCAAAGAAAGGTACATTCTCTCTGGATGATTAGAAGAAGTGTGACAAATGAGCTGATATGATTACAGAAATCCAATCCCACTGGGCACAGATATCAGTTCAATGTCTAGTTTTGATTTAAATTTGGGAATTCAACCAAAATGTGAAATCAACCAAAAATGCTGGTTAAAAATTGGGTGAAAAAAATCCAATTGTTTTCCACGTTGATTCACCGTCATCACATAGATTTTTTTGTTGTTGAAATGAGGTGGAAACAACGTTTATTAAACCAGTCTTTGTCCAATGGGATGAATTTAATATACTGTAAGATTATATCTTTGTCTTTTCTCTTTTTCAACAGGAATATCTGAATAATCCCCAACTTGACTAGAGATTTGTATCTAAATATTTGCACATTTCCCAACTTGACTATTATCTCCTCCGGTCCCCAAACTCCAATATTTTCACTCATTCTAAGAAATGTGACACTATCATCCAACCTCCCATGTAAATGCATCTTTAAACTGCATTGACTCCTTGTCCAAGTCCTGAATCCACTATAAGGCAATATGAACCACATTCAAAGCACTAAATTACCTTTCCTCGAAGCTCCTATCTGATCTACCAGCTCAATAGTGGTCTACTGAAACCATACCATCTCCGGGGGTGCTCAGATCATCAACCACTGACCTCCACACCATCCTCAAAACCAGCAGTCCTCTTTTGGAGGCAGATTGGTCAGTGCTCCTGTATGGCCCCAACATTGTGGATTGTCATCCAATACTTCTGGACTATGAGAACATTCTTTGGACAATAAAATTTGGTAAAATGGAAGCTGGCTACAGTCTCAGTTTTGTTCTCCAAGACAGTGTGAGGATGTGTAACAACAATACCTGTGGTTTAACTTGATGACCATGGCCAGATTACCGAATGGGCACGCAGGGCACCTGGCATGTGGGCCCGACCTCAAGGGAATATCATCATATCATCCAAAACTAAAAGTATAGTGGATGTATATTACAGTACGTGGACGTTTTACAATTCGTGAGCTCGTTTCATAGTTTGTAGCCATGTTTTATATAAATTTGTGCTCATTTTGGTAGAAATTCGTGAGCATTTAAAAAAATTGAGTGGGGATGTTTTATATCAATTTGCTTACTGGTGCTCTTCCATGCCGTCCCTAGGAGGGGTGCGTCACTTGAGTGGGTTGAGTCACTGACGTGATCTTCCTGTCTGGGTTGCCCCCCTCCCCTCCTTGGGTTGTGCTGTGGCGGAGATCTTTGTGGGCTATACTCGGCCTAGTCTCAGGATGGTAAGTTGGTGGTTGAATATATCCCTCTAGTGGGGTGGGGGCTGTGCTTTGGCAAAGTGGGTAGGGTTATATCCTGCCTGTTTGGCCCTGTCCGGGGGTGTCGTCGGATGGGGCCACAGTGTCTCCAGTCTCAGCCTCCAGTATTTATGCTGCAGTAGTTTATGTGTCGGGGGGCTAGGGTTAGTCTGTTATATCTGGAGTTTTTCTCCTGTCTTATCCGATGTCCTGTGTGAATTTAAGTATTCTTTCTCTCGGAGGGCCTGAGTCCTAGGACCATGCCTCAGGACTACCTGGCCTGATGACTCCTTGCTGTCCCCAGTCCACCTGGCTGTGCTGCTGCTCCAGTTTCAAATGGAATGAAGGCCAACCCTGCTAACCATGGTCCTTCCCTGTAAAGTCTAGACCTTTCCCATCAAAACCCCAAGCCCCCATCCTTGTCTACAGTGCCTTCAGAAAGTATTCATACACCTTGACTTATTCCACATTTCATTGTGTTACAGCCTGAATTCAAAATGGATTAAATATATGTTTTTCTCTCACCCAGCTACACAATAATGAAAAAGTGAAAAGATATATTAAGAAATGTTTGCAAATGTATTGAACATTTAATACAGAAATATCTCATTTACATAAGTATTCACACCCTTGAGCCAATACTTTGTACAAGCACCTTTGTGCAAGTCTTTCTGGGTAAGTCTCTAAGAGCTTTCCACACCTGGATTGTGCAACATTTGCCCATTATTCTTTTCAATATTCTTCAAGCTCTAACCCAGGCAGTGTCAGAGGAAGGCCTTAATTGTCGAAGGCTCCAGCCACCCAAGTCATAGACTGTTCTCTCTGCTACTGCACAGCAAGCGGTCCTGGAGAGACAAAAGGCTCCTTAACAGCTTCCACCCCTAAGCCATAGCAATGCTGAACAGTTATTCAAATGGTTACTCAGACTATTTGCATTGACCCCCTTATTTTATTCATATTTGTTATTATTTTCTGCACTGACTCTCTTGCACAGGCTCGATATACACTCACTGGACTCTAACCATTCACTTACACATACTACACTGACACTCCAAAACACACACACACAAAATGGCTTAAGGACAACAAAGTCAAGGTGTTGGAGTGGCCATCACAAAGCCCTGACCTTAATCCTATAGAACATTTGTGGGCAGAACTGAAAAAGCGTGTGCGAGCAACGAGGCCTACAAACCTGACTCAGTTACGCCAGCTCTGTCAGGAGAAATGGGCCAAAATTCACCCAACTTATTGTGGGAAGCTTGTGGAAGGCTACCCGAAACGTTTGACCCAAGTTAAACAATTTAAAGGCAATGCTACTAAATACTAATTGAGTGTATGTAAACTTCTGACTCACTGGGAATGTGATGAAAGAAATACAAGCTGAAATAAATCAATCTCTCTACTATTATTCTGACATTTCACATTTTTTAAATAAAGTGGTGATCCTAACTGACCGAAGACAGGGAGTTTTTACTATGATTAAATGTCAGGAATTGTGAAAAACTGAGTTTAAATGTATTTGGCTAAGGTGTATGTAATCTTCCGACTTCAACTGTATATTTCCCCTATAGGAAACAATGGTACGACCTCAGAGTTCCATGAGCAATTTTTTGTTTTTGTTTACGTTACAACGTGGGCAGGTCTCATTGCTAACAATAGCGAAGCAGGCATTGTTGTGACGTAGAACAATGGGCTGGGAATAGTACAAATAGGCGCTGGCAGTGTGAAAAATGCCCTAAAATAAGGCCTGTTTTTTTTGGTGAATATTTCAAAACTCCGGCAAGCAGCTGGGATATGGTAATATTATGAAACTGGGCTCCAAGGCGGATGCAATGAACTAGTTTTTTTATCAGAAAAAAGCATTGTTAAAAATGTCATGAGTCCAGCCTAACTGGAGCATCTAGGCTAGTCACTTCTCAGGGAAAGGATGCTCTTCAGTCGGCCTCTTGTCCACGAAGTGATAGGAACACACATAGGGTCGGTTTGGTGGTTTCTTCAAGTTCAATGCTTTGAGCCAAAGCCAAAGAGACTCCTCATCCATAGGATGTGGGTGCAAATCAAAAGGTGCACAGCTGCACAACTGCACTCCAATCTCAAGAAAGTTTGGTGGTCAAAACCGTCCTGCTCCATGAACAGCTTCAGTTTCTGCCAGTTATTGTGGCACTACTGCGAACTACTGGCCGGAAGTGCTTAACCGGAAGTCCCCCACAAAACAAATATAAACGGACCCTACCCATACTTCCGTTGAAAACGGGACAGAATCAAACCAATCAGTTATAAGTATATAGTGGGTGAAGGCAATCACAGCCGACCGCTTAGTCGGGTGAGGGCATTCCAGCCAACCATTTTTTACTTGGTCCTTCTAGACAGATTTAGGTACCACCAGTTTTTTACATGGTCCGTCATTTCTCCGGATTTAGCTACCAATAGATTTTACAGATAACCAAGATACATGTAATACCCTTGTTTGAACCAGGTATTGTCACGAATCCCGCATCCTGAGTCTGTGTTTGCCTGTGTGTCTGTCCTGGAGTGTGTTTCCGGTGTCCTGGAACGCACCCTGTCTGGTTACCGGGCGTATTAGCTTGTTGGGAGATTGATGTTCTCCCGCACCTGTATCCCATCAGTAATCTGCACACCTGTCCTGATCATCACCTCTCCCCTTCAAAAGCTCTGACCTGACTTCCATTCCCTGCCGGATCGTTAGCCATGAACAGTATGTTGTGCCATAATATCAGCCTCAAGTTGGATAGTATTTTTTTTGTTTTTTGTTTTTTGGATTGCTTGCCTTAAACTTACCTCCGTTTGTTTTGGTCTTCAGTTACTCACCCGGATCATTTACCCCATTCCCGCCTGGTCGACGGAGGATTCCGCTACCTCATTGGATTCACCTATCTACTCCCATCAACTCACCACCGCTGCCCGCTACGCCATCTGGATATATCTACCCATTCACATTTCCTTGTAAATAAATACTCACCTTCTTCCTACGCTCCTTGTCCTGGTCTGCTTCTGGGTTCGATTTTGACAGTGTGACAGGTATTGAGTTTATTCTTGTTATAGTTAATTGGTATTATATTTAAAAGGTGATTGAATTGCTCCTAAATTGTAATGTTAATGCATTTCTTTTTGAATACATATTTATTTAATGTATCAGTGAATAGTTGGGTTTACTTTGACGTTTAAGTTTTGACCAATAAGGTCGCTTGTTAAGCTGTGGCCAATGGGAGAGTGAACCTGGTTAATGGGAGGCTTGGGAAAAAAAGAGAGGGAGAAAAGGATGGACGTTTTACATCAGAACCGTTGGTGAAGAAAATTATAAAAGACGACTAAACCCATACCAGACATGAAGGGAAATGCCGATTTTTATAAGAGTTATAATTTTGTTTAGACTTAGTAAAGACTGAAGCTACCGTATCATCGTGGAGGTATTTGACAGCCTTGAGGTTAGCCTAGCATCGTTTAACACCGAGAGATAATTGCTTGGGAAAGCTTAACGAGTTCGTGTTCCCATGGGATATCGGTTACGGCTAAGGAGTACTGTCTGCATTGAAAGCAGTGCTTGCTGTGGATTTTGTGAGAACCTGCAAGGAACTGCCATACTTCGCTGAAGGAATATCTACAAGTAGTGAGTAATCACAACGTGAGATGCTTTTTGACTTTGTCATCGTTTTTTTTTGTTGAGACCCAATGCACGAGAACGGGTTATTGTAGCGACCCGCACAGACAGTGGTGTGTGTTATGTGGGAGGCTATTAGTGGGTTGTGTTGTACTGACCAGTTTTCGCGGGGTTCGACATGCCAATCAACCTGCTATCTGCCAATCACGGGGATGCCTGGAATGTTCTGATGCCGGGCACCCTGGTGTTTGGCGGAGGGGGGATGGAGCATTGGAAGTTAAGACCAGGTTGTTCTCTCTCACGTCTGGGCTTTACAATAGAAGGTCGAGGTTGGCTTGTGGGGTATCTTTCGTTTATTTGCCGTGGGCTACGGCCAAACAGTAGCCAGTGTAAAGTTGGGTTAATAAACCGTCAATTCGTAAACTCAACCCTCTGTCTAGACAAGTGTTCCTTTATGATCTTGTCAGGTCATTACATTATTAAGTAAGTTTTAAATAATGTGGATAAGGGTTGTGAACGACTCATTGGGGTTGATCAATTTTATTTATTTTTGATGTTGTGCTATGAACATGTAATCATACACATATTGAACCTTATGTGTGGAGTCATGGGAGCAATGACTGTTTCGCCTAAATTACACTATTGGCATCGAAATACGATGACATTGCTAAAGTAGCCAAATATTTAATAGGACAAGACTGCCATTATCATCACGTCAACGAATTTACTTTTGACAGGTGGCAATGTTGTCATTAGCTAGCAACGTTTGTAAGAAAAAATGTGGTCTCCACTCAATCTCTTAGCTAGCTAGCTAACGTTACACTGCAACTAAAGTCAACCTGGAAACCTCAAAATGAAGAAACAAGGTTTTGCGACTAAATTGCTTTCTTTAGAAATTACATTCTGATTTTGAGCCACAGTAATGCACTTTAGACCAAATCTTCATGAGTGCCTATTGAGGATGTATTGAGTAAATGTTCAGCCGGCTGTCCTGGGAGTCCTAAAACAAATGTGTTTAACAATATTGTGATGAAACGTGCAACCCATGTATAGCTCAGTAGTCTCAGAACCAAGTTGTGCATGCATGCTGGCCATCTAACGTAAACTCACTCACTTTTGTTAATCGTCTTGCTCCGTACAATTGACCTTATTTTAGCGCCCAAACGTAATACTTCCAGATCAACTGTAATGTCAATTAGAGGTCGACCGATTATGACTTTAACGCCGATATTTGGAGGACCAAAAAAAAAACGATACCGATTAATTGGCCTAAATATAAAACATTTATTTGTAATGACAATTACAACAATACTGAATGAACACTTATTTTAACTTAACATAATACATCAATAAAATCAATTTAGCCTCAAATAAATAATGAAACTAATGTTAAAGTTCCTTGCTCACAACATGAAAGCTGGTTGTTCAATATTCCCATGTAAAATGTTTTAGGTTGTAGTTACTATAGGAATTATAGGTCTATTTCTCTCTGTACCATTTGTATTTCTCATATACCTTTGACTATTGGATGTTCTTATAGGCACTTTAGTATTGCCAGTGTAACAGTATAGCTTCCGTCCCTCTCCTCGCTCCTACCTGGGCTCGAACCAGGAACACATCTACAACAGCCACCCTTGAAGCAGCGTTATCCATCGCTCCACAAAAGCCGCGGAACAACCACTCCAAGTCTTAGAGCGAGTGACATTTGATACGCTATTAGCGCGCACCCTGCTAACTAGCTAGCCATTTCACATCGATTACACCAGCCTCATCTCAGGAGTTGATAGGCTTGAAGTCATAAATAGCAGAGCTGCTGGCAAAACGCACGAAAGTGCTGTTTGAATGAATGCTTACGAGCCTGCTGGTGCCTACCATCGCTCAGTCAGACTGCTCTATCAAATCATAGACTTAATCATAACATAATAACACACAGAAATACGAGACTTAGTTTCCGGATTCGACCATATCAATGACCTATCATCTCGAAAACAAGACGTTTATTCTTTCAGTGAAATACGGAACCGTTCTGTATTTTATCTAACGGGTGGCATCCGTAAGTCTAAATAATCCTATTACATTGCACAACCTTCTGCGAGCAATGAACGCAAGAAGAGTGACACAATTTCACCAGGTTAATATTGCCAATAACCTGGATTTCTTTTAGCTAAATATGCATGTTTAAACATAAATACTTCTGTGTATTGATTTTAAGAAAGGCATTGATGTTTATGGTTAGGTACACATTGGAGCAACGATACGCACCGCATCGATTATATGCAACGCAGGACAAGCTAGATAATCTAGTAATATCATCAACCATGTGTAGTTAACTAGTGATCATGATTGACTGGTTGTTTTTTTATAAGATAAGTTTAATGCTAGCTAGCAACTTACCTTGGCTTACTGCATTCACGTAACAGACAGGCTCCTCGTGGAGTGCAATGTAATCAGGTGGTTAGAGCGTTGGACTAGTTAACTAAGGTTGCAAGATTGAATCCCCCGAGCTGACAAGGTAAAAATCTGTCGTTCTGCCCCTAAACAAGGCAGTTATTAACCCACCGTTCCTAGGCCGTCATTGAAAATAAGAATGTGTTCTTAACTGACTTGCTTAGTTAAATAAAGATTAAACAAAGGTGTAAATACCGTTTTCTGATTGTTATGAAAACTTGAAATCGGCCCTAATTAATTGGCCATTCCGATGAATCGGTCGACCTCTAGTAAGTAGTTGAAAAGTCGCTAAAAAGCTAAGTTGTCCATGATGAGAATTGAACTCGCAACCTTTGGGTTGCTAGACGTTCACGTTATACTCCCACCTATCTACTCTGACCAACCACTGTACTTTCATTTTTGCCTTAAGTAACCATTTGTCTTATGAACCATACGAAACATAACATATCATACTAAATGGAGGATTGGATTTCCATACAGAATAATACAAAATGCTCTGAGACCAGGTTGTGCAAACATAGTCATACTGTGTGTGCTATTACCAAATTCTTTAGACTTCACAGCAGCCTTGTATCAACCGTATGGAACGCCGTTTGGGTCTTTGCGTGTTAAAAAGATGCACTTCAAATTACACTATTTAACATGTCAAATAACACTTTGACGATTCAAATAAGCTTCTTGACCAATCAGGAGCTGAATATGACTCCCAAGTCACATAATAATTTAACACGTTCATAATTTGTTTACGTACTTATTACACATTGATTACACTCTCACTCGTATTTCATATGTCACGACGAATCACCGATACGTATGCTATGAGTTATAGATTTTGTCACTGATAACATTTGCATAAAGTTTGTTTGGACTCCTCCCAATTCTCAGGTATTGATGAAAGACGTTCACTCAACTTCTGTTCTTCCGGGGTAAAATTAGCTATCTAGTTAATAATAGCTGCCCAATTTCTCACTGATTGCACCAGACTGCTGCTCACAGACAGAAGAAATGGACTTCAACCATCAATAGCCAGGTAAAGTTAACTTAATGTTAGCTAGCTTGCTAATGTAGGTGTTGAGAGTTGTGTAAAAGCTGCAAAAAAAGTAACTACATAAAATAATGCTAACGTTACCCAACTACCTTCCATTTATAGTTTGAAGCTAAAGTACGTTAGTTAAAACTACATCGCCTGTCAATGCACGGTTGTTTTCATTGGTCAGAGGCTCACAGTTAAGACGAACACTTTAAGGGTTAACTACATACGAATAAAATGTCACTGGACCAATCTGGTCTGCGGCCTATTTTTCAGGCTAGAGGCTAGAGGTCGACCGATTTAATCGGAATGGCCGATTTCAAGTTTTCATAACAATCGGAAATCTGTATTTTTGGACACCTATTTGACCGATGTAAAAAAATATATATATATTGTATTTTTAAATCGGCTTTTTTTGGTCCTCCAATAATCGGTATCGGCGTTCAAAAATCATAATCGGTCGACCTCTACTTTAAGCTAAGCCTTCCCCTTTAAACCTAACTCCCAACCCTAACCTTTACCCCTAGCCTAGCTAATGCCAACGAGGTAAGCTTATGCTACCCACCTAGCTAGAATGTAGCATATCATGCGTTTTAAAAATTCCTAATATATAAGTGTACCATATTTGTAACTTATTGTACGTTTTGCAAATTTGGAACATAATACGAATTGTAACATAACATACAAAATGGGTAATGGACAACCTGAAATTAGTACATACGAAACGTAACATATCATACTAACTGGGGTGTCCCGGATTGACATACAGAATACATACTGACTTGCCTACTTAAATAGAGGTTAATAAAAAATAAAAATAAAATAATAATATGAAATGCTCTGAGACCAGGTTGGTCTGCCCCCAGAACAAAATCTGGTAGATGGCCTGCATGCATGCAAATTTTGGTTCTGAGACTACTGAGCTATACATGGGTTGCATGTTTCATCACAATATTGTTTTGAATATTTGTTTTAGGACTGCCAGGATGGCCGGTTGAACATTTACTCAATACATCCTTAATAGGCACTGATGAAGATTTGGTCTCAAGTGCATTACTGTGGCTTAAAAACATGCAATTTCTAAAGACGGCAACTTATTAGTAGGAAAACCTTGTCTTAATTTTGATGTCTCCTGATTGACTTTAGTTGCAGTGTAACGTTAGCTAGCTAGCTAAGAGATTGAGTGGAGACCACATTTTTTTTCTTACAAACTTTGCTAACTAATGACAACATTGCCACCTGTCAAAAGTACATTTCATGACATGATGATAATGGCAGTCGATTCCTACTAAATATTTGCCTACTTTAGCAATGTCATCGTATTTCGAAGCCACTATAGTGTAATTTAGGCAAAACAGTCAGAGCTCCCATTCAAAGTAATTTACTTTTGGACATCAATGTGGCTGTAGAAAATTGATAACAATGCCAACAACTTGACCACGTGATGGAGTTGCAACCCATGAAAATGGAAGCTCCAATTCAGATACCTACTGACTTTGTCTCTACAAATGTGTTCAAGTTGCTTGTCTCACGCAACATACATTACAGATTACATTTACGGAACGTGTCTCTCATTTACTGTCACGTCTCTCTTTCAGGCACAGACCTATCAGGAAACGTTATCTTCTATGGGAAGCGTTTTGTACGATTAGACTAAAGTTGAACACTCGATGTGTCTCTGTCTGCCTGACTTACTTCACCAACCTTACTCTATGGACCACTCTCTTCTTGCTCAACAGCGACATCTGAAGCTATCATGAGATATCAGGCGCTTCCAGTATTAGGCACTTTCAGTATTGGGCACTTTCAGCTTCTGAGAAAAGCACCAGGCAGCTATAACGTGTATCTTAACTCCACAAGGCTGCAGGGCGAGATGGATTTCCAGGACATGTACTCAGAGCCAGGGGCAGGCCTTTTGTTTTAGAAGTGGTCGGAGGTCTGGGGGTCCTCCCTACCAATTTTTGGGGCATCTACAGCTAATTTCCTGCATTTCTACACAATCTAATACAACCCTTTTGGGGTCATTTTGTGGTCACGTTTAGTGTAAATAAGAATATAATATGTTCAGGGCCTACAATTAACATCCACCAACTGCCAAATGCAGGTAGATTTTGGCAGTGTTGGGTAAGATGTCTATTTCACTAGTCACGTTGATGGGTGGTCAGGGCTCCACAGTGCCAGCATTTCACTCACTTGTAAATAAAATTAGTCAAGTATGATCACATTTATAGTCAAATAAATGCTGCAGTAGCTGTATTTCTGCTGTTTTGTTTCATAGCTGTTAAATTAATCACAAAGTCAAAGAACTACAAATTCTATATCGCCATCCCACCTATCCCACTGTCAACACTGTCTGGCTGGGGGTTGTGCGCACATGAAGATCTGAGTGAAAGATACATTTTTAGAAGCGCTGCTCACAGGAATAAAAGTTGGTCTAATTTACTTGAAACTAAAGTCTACTGGAGGGAGACTTTGTCCTTGTTTCTTGGCTATTTACATTGTTTTGTTCACAAGCTACGTTGTTTTTCAATGTTTGAGTTTCAACTGCTAGGGAAGAGAAGACAAAGCTGTCAGACTCTCAATCTCACAGGTAGTGGTGGGGAGTCGACTTCAAAAGAATGGAGTCCGTCCACTCCCGGAGTCGACTACAATTTTTGGGTGTCAAGCTTGGCGGAATGGACTCCTCGACTCCTAAGATTCAGTATTCCATGGTTAACTTCAACAGCACAAACTCTCGCATCTTTCACAGCAAAGAAAGACGGAGTTAGCAATGGAGAGATGGGAGGGGCCAAGCATAGGTAGGCATGTTGGCTACCAGGCAGACAGTCAGAAACATGTATCAGTAATCAAAATATTTAGGCTATAGGCTATTGCAATGCTTTATTGTGCAATTTCTTGGCTTGCAATGTCTCGTGCAAGTTCACTAAAGTAAGGGCTATCAATGAGTATGCTGAGCTATTCCACACGCAACAGACCGAAGAGAAACACACACTAGAGTTTTTCATAGCGAAGAGAAAGGTGAGCAGGTGAGGGAGAGTGACAGTCAAGCATGCGCATAGGCTATACCAGTGGTTCCCAACTTTTTTGGTTACTGTACCACCAACTGAATTTTTGCTCTGCCCGGAGTACCCCCTCATGTGCATTTTACCAGTAGGCCTATTGGTCTCATGAGTCTTTAAGTACCCCCTGGGGTTAGGCCAAGAACCCTCAGGGGTCCTAGTACCCCTGGTTGGGAACCCCTGGGCTATACTGTATGTAAAACTCTCTCCAGGCTTGAAAATGACTCTCACAATATTAACTTATGTAGAGTATCTCAACAGCATGGGATGTTAGGTGAGAAGGACATCTCCAATAAGAATTCCTATTGTAAACTGTCTAGGGTGATGACAATAGGGTATTAACTTCAGATGAAATGATTATAGGTTTCTGTTATTGTATCAGGATAGGCTATCCCATGCATTAAATTCAATTGAAACAGTAAATGAATCCAAGGCAACACACAAGGTTCAATATGTGTATGATTACATTTTCATAGCACAACATTAAAAATTATAAACCTGTTATGGGATTTTTGTGTTTAATGACTAAAATATGTATACATTTGACTTAGTAGTAGTCTGTTTAGTTATAATTCTATGTTACTGTATGGATGAATGAATCTTATTATAATCATAATGCTGAATATAATGTGTTCCTTATTAGAAAGAATGGAGTTATCTTCAGACAGGCTGGAATGATGTGTTCCTCACAGGACATTCTGTCTCTACCCAGGGAGGGGAGAGACCTTGGGTTGGTTGCAGATAATTTAACAGGTGGCAGACAACGTAATGAGGCTGTGAACTGTATTGCCATTGTATTCTAGAGGAGGATGGACATGAAAACCTATGCCATCATCTTTATTATATAACCTGATGTAAATTGTACTATGATTCAGTACTCTCGAGAATAAACGCTATTGATTGATTTTAAGACTGGTTTCTGTCCATTTTATGCTGATAAGTATCTTACAAATTCTTATGTATGGGCAGAGTGTTTTAATTGAATTGGTTGATAAACATATAGGAAATAAATTTCCTCTAACAAAACCCCAACAACCCATGTCCAAATAATTTAAAGCTTGCTTAACCTCTCTGGGGCAGGTGGGACGCAAACGTCCCACCGGCCAATAGCCAGGGAAAATACAGCGCGCCAAATTCAAATAACATGATATAAAAATCAAACTTTCATTAAATCACACATGTAAGATACCAAATGAAAGCTACACTCGTTGTGAATCCAGCCAACATGTCAGATTTCAAAAAGGCTTTTCGGCGAAAGCATAAGTTGCTATTATCTGATGATAGCACAACAGTAAACAAAGAGTAGCATAATTCAACACTGCAAGCACGACACAAAACGCAGAAATAAAATAGAAATCATGCCTTTGACGAAGTTCTTTTGTTGGCACTCCAATATGTTCCATAAACATCACAAATGGTCCTTTTGTTCGATTAATTCCGTCGATATATATCCAAAATGTCAATTTATTCGGACCGTTTCATCCAGAAAAACACAGCTTCCAACTTTCGCCAAGTCACTACAAAATATATCAAAAGTTACATGTAAACTTTACCAAAACATTTCAAACTACTTTTGTAATACAACGTTAGGTATTTTTTAAACGTTAATAATCGATCAATTTAAAGACGGGATGATATGTGTTCAATACAAAAAGAAAACAAACTGACGCAACTTTTTTCGTAACGTGCCTCTTCTCAAAAAATGTACTTCATGTGACCCTCATTTACGATAGCCCTACTTCTTCACTACTCAAAGGAATAACCTCAACCGATTTTCAAGGACTGGTGACATCCAGTGGAAGCAGTAGGAACTGCAAGCAAGTCCATTAGAAATCTGGTGTCTCTAAAAAAAACTAATTGAAAAGACAGTGCCATCAAAAAAATACAAATTCTGAATCGTTTGTCCTCAGGGTTTTGCCTGCTACATAATTTATATTATTCTCACAGACATGATTCAAACAGTTTTAGAAACGTCAGAGTGTTTTCTATCCAAATCTATAATAATATGCATATCTTATATTCTGGGGATGAGTAGCAAGCAGTTGAATTTTGGCATGCTATTTTTCCGAAAGTGAAAATGCTGCCCCCTGCCCTCAAGAAGTGAATAACCTGTAGGCGTGCGTTGGAGATATAAAAAAAAAAGACGAAACACAAAGTCCAGAAGCACCTCACGTTGTGATTACTCACTACTTGTAGATATTCCTTCAGCGAAGTATGGCAGTTCCTTGCAGGTTTCCTCACAAAATCCACAGCAAGCACTGCTATCAATGCAGACAGTACTCCTTAGCCGTAACCGATATCCCATGGGAACACGAACTCGTTAAGCTTTCCCAAGCAATTATCTCTAGGTGTTACACGATGCTAGGCTAACCTCAAGGCTGTCAAATACCTTCAAATTATAACAACTCTCTTATAAAATCGGTATTTCCCTTCATGTCTGGTATGGGTTTTGTTGTAGTTTTGTCATCTTTTATAATTTTCTTCACCAACGGTCCTAAAGTAAAACGTCCATCCTTTTCTCCCTCTCTTTTTTTCCCAAGCCTCCCATTAATCAGGTTCACTCTCCCATTGGCCACAGCTTAACAAGCGACCTTATTGGACAAAACTTAAACTTCAAATCAAACCCAACTTCACTTATACATTAAATAAATATTTATTCAAAAAGAAATGCATTAACAACATTCCAATTTAGGAGCAATTCAATCACCTTTTAAATATAATACCAATTAATTATAACTAAACTCAATACTTGGTTTTAACAAGAATAAGCTCAATGCCTAGTTGAAACAAGGGTGTTACATGTAACGTAAACTCACCCCATTCCGTACAAATGTGCGTAACCGCGACGTTCAAACGAGGCTACAAAGGAAACTATTGTGACTGTTGTGGGGTTTTATAAGGTTTGACATGCTTAGCTAACTACACTGCTCAAAAAAATAAAGGGAACACTTAAACAACACAATGTAACTCCAAGTCAATCACACTTCTGTGAAATCAAACTGTCCACTTAGGAAGCAACACTGATTGACAATAAATGTCACATGCTGTTGTGCAAATGGAATAGACAACAGGTGGAAATTATAGGCAATTAGCAAGACACCCCCAATAAAGGAGTGATTCTGCAGGTGGTGACCACAGACCACTTCTCAGTTCCTATGCTTCCTGGCTGATGTTTTGGTCACTTTTGAATGCTGACGGTGCTCTCACTCTAGTGGTAGCATCAGACGGAGTCTACAACCCACACAAGTGGCTCAGGTAGTGCAGCTCATCCAGGATGGCACATCAATGAGAGCTGTGGCAAGAAGGTTTGCTGTGTCTGTCAGCGTAGTGTCCAGAGCATGGAGGCGCTACAAGGAGACAGGCCAGTACATCAGGAGACGTGGAGGAGGCCGTAGGAGGGCAACAACCCAGCAGCAGGACCGCTACCTCCGCCTTTGTGCAAGGAGGAGCACAGCCAGCGCCCTGCAAAATGACCTCCAGCAGCCTTAACACTGTAGCAACTGTGTTGACTTCAAAATCGGGGGTGTGAACTAGGTTTCTATTCAAGCGTTGATCGACATGGTAATGGCTCTATAGTATTGGAGAAAAGTTGAAAAAAACGGACACTCCGTTACATCTTGACGTGTCATGTTGTAACGTACAGCATGCATAAAGCAACTATTTCTGTCTTACAATCTCTCTCAACCAGGTGTAGCACTTCTCATCGTTTAAAAACAAGAAATGGACAGTGACGGGGGTAAGGGGGATACCTAGTCGTTTTTTTCATCATCATTCTCAAAGCCGCTGTTTACATTTGAAGATCACTTTAGCACTGCCCTAAATACCTGATTCAAATTCGATACAAACCTTCAAATAGGTATGTAATGACACATTATATAAACTCTTTATAGTGTTTTATTTACATTTTAGAGGTGATAAGTTGTACAGATCGAGTGAAAAAAGCAATTTTCCCACACATCTGTCCTTCTCACTATCACGCATTAGTTTCGCTCCCCCCCCCCCAGCCATTTTTAAAAAGACCCGAGGGGGCTCATTGCCTGTTTGAATTATGCAGAAAAGGGCAGTGTTTAGGTCATGAAATTGATTTTGTTGGAAAGGGGAGAAATTGTGCTTTACAATGGTATTGACATTACAGTTGATCTGGAAGTATTACGTTTTTGGGGCGCTAAAATGAGGGCAATTGTACGGACCAAGGCGATGTACGAGTTTACGTTATCTTGGTTATCTGTCAAATCTATTGGCAGCTAAATCCAGAGAAATGACGGACCATGTAAAAAATAAATAAATAAAAAAACAGTTGGGACCTAAATCCTTCTAGAAGGACCAAGTAAAACATGGTTGGCTGGAATGCCCTCACCCGACTGAGCGGTCGGCTGCGAATGCCTTCACTCACTATATACTTATAACTGATTGGTTTGATTCTGTCCCGTTTTCAGCGGAAATATGGGCGGGGTCTGTTTATTTCTTTTGTGGGGGACTTCCGGTTAAGCTCTTCCGGGCAGTAGTTCGCAGCTAGCTAACTCAAATAACTTCCCAAACATGGATGCAAAACGGGCATTTAATGTTCGGTAGGGGAATGCCACAATAACTGGCAGAAACGGAAGCTGTTCATGGAGCAGGACTGTTTTGACCACCAAACTTATTTGAGATTGGAGTGCAGTTGTGCAGCTGTGCACCTTTTGATTTGCACCCACCTCCTATGGATGAGGAGTCGCTTTGGCTCAAAGCATTGAACTTGAAGAAACCACCAAACCGACCCTATGTGTACAAGAGGCCGACTGAAGAGCATCCTTTCCCTGAGAAGTGACTAGCCTAGATGCTCCAGTTAGGCTGGACTCATGACATTTTTAACAAGGCTTTTTTCTGATAAAAAAACTAGTTCATTGCATCCGCCGTGGAGCCCCGTTTCATAATATTACCATATCCCAGCTGCTTGCCGTAGTTTTGAAATAATCACACAAAAAACAGGCCTTATTTTAGGGCATTTTTCACCCTGCCAGCTCCTATTAGTTCTATTGAGCACCGTGGCACCAACTCGCTTTCCGAATGTACTATTCCCAGCCCATTGTTCTACGTCACAATGCCTGCTTCGCTATTGTTGGCAATGAGACCTGCCCACGTTGTAACGTAAACAACAACAAAAAATTGCTCATGGAACTCTTGAGGTCGTCCCATTGTTTCCTATAGGGGAAATATACAGTTGAAGTCGGAAGATTACATACACCTTAGCCAAATATATTTCAACTCAGTTTTTCACAATTCCTGACATTTAATCCTAGTAAAAACTCCCTGTCTTAGGTCTGTTAGGATCACTACTTTATTTTAAGAATGTGAAATGTCAGAATAATAGTAGAGAGAGTGATTTATTTCAGCTTGTATTTCTTTCATCACATTCCCAGTGAGTCAGAAGTTTACATACACTCAATTAGTGTTTGGTAGCATTGCCTTTAAATTGTTTAACTTGGGTCAAACGTTTCGGGTAGCCTTCCACAAGCTTCCCACAATAAGTTGGGTGAATTTTGGCCCATTTCTCCTGACAGAGCTGGTGTAACCGAGTCAGGTTTGTAGGCCTCGTTGCTCGCACACGCTTTTTCAGTTCTGCCCACAAATGTTCTATGGGATTGAGGTCAGGGCTTTGTGACGGCCCCTCCAACACCTTGACAACACCTTGAGTCCAGTGAGTGTATATCGAGCCTGTGCAAGAGAGTCAATGCAGAAAATAATAACAAATATGAATAAAATAAGGGGGTCAATGCAAATAGTCTGAGTAACCATTTGAATAACTGTTCAGCATTGCTATGGCTTAGGGGTGGAAGCTGTTAAGGAGCCTTTTGTCTCTCCAGGACCGCTTGCTGTGCAGTAGCAGAGAGAACAGTCTATGACTTGGGTGGCTGGAGCCTTCGACAATTAAGGCCTTCCTCTGACACTGCCTGGGTTAGAGCTTGAAGAATATTGAAAAGAATAATGGGCAAATGTTGCACAATCCAGGTGTGGAAAGCTCTTAGAGACTTACCCAGAAAGACTTGCACAAAGGTGCTTGTACAAAGTATTGGCTCAAGGGTGTGAATACTTATGTAAATGAGATATTTCTGTATTAAATGTTCAATACATTTGCAAACATTTCTTAATATATCTTTTCACTTTTTCATTATTGTGTAGCTGGGTGAGAGAAAAACATATATTTAATCCATTTTGAATTCAGGCTGTAACACAATGAAATGTGGAATAAGTCAAGGTGTATGAATACTTTCTGAAGGCACTGTAGACAAGGATGGGGGCTTGGGGTTTTGATGGGAAAGGTCTAGACTTTACAGGGAAGGACCATGGTTAGCAGGGTTGGCCTTCATTCCATTTAAACTCAATTAACTCTGAAAATGAAGTCAAATGCAGTTCATGAGTTCACTCAGTTCAGGAAACAATATCATTGAATTGGAATTTTGACATTTTCATATGTCCAATTACTAAATTTGCTGAGCCAGACTGGAATGGAATCAGAGTTTTGCAGGTAGATCACCCGTGATACAAGTCAGTATTCGACATCCATCCATGGCTGAGGATGTCAGGATATGACGTGGAAACTAGCTACTAGGTGCCAACAGTGAGCACCGGCCAACAGTGAGCGCTGTTACCTTTACGTAAGTTCTGGTATTTCTAGGACATTGTGGATGTGGATAAGCATCTGCCTCTGATTCCAAAGGTTTCATGGTTGAATCCAGTGACAGAAAGTCATTTTTGATAGTTTTGTTTTAAGCCTATCCCAAACCTTACCCCTTACCGTAACCATTTGGAGTTAATCCCTAAATTTAACCTTAAACACTTTGAGATTTATGTTTGGAAAAACTTTGAAATTTGAGACACATGGACAAACGTCTAATTCTGATGTGAGACAGACCTTGCAGGAATTGTGACTCTTGGTGATAGATTTGTGGATCCAGGATCACATGTTGGAATGTGGCTCCCTCTAGTGGTGCTTTTCCATATAGACTTACCCACACCAGGGTTTTGTTAATGCCAGCTCTAAAGACTTATGACGAGGGCATCAACAATCTCCACATCATTCAAGTCTGTTGCTTTGTGAGAATGTGTTAAAGTTCACAGCTAGCCATTGTTATGTAAAAGACAGCTGAAAAGAGCACAGAGCATTGCCTTGGCCCCAAGTGAGAGCAGGTCTACCATATCCATGGTTAAAATCCTGTATGTAAATGCAACATTAGAAGCTGGATGTAGAAACCAATGGTATAAACTCTGGGTGGTTGTTTTTGTGAGGCACCATCTTTTACTTGAGCTTCATTTAGGTCACTAAACAAGGGCAACAAAGCCCAAATCAAGTGCTAATCAAACAGAACAGAAAATACAACCACTGTTGTAATGTGAGGCGGAAAGAAGCAATCACTATTTTTGTCCCCACCAGTGACAACACTTTTCCACTTGTGCTCTAACTAGCTATCACCCTTTCCCTTTCTTTAAATTTTCTCATGAATGGATTTCACATTAATTCTTGGTTAGTCCCATCTATGCAAATGGTATGTCCGGCATCTAGTGGTGTTTTGCAGTTAGACATAACTGGAGTCCTGTCTCTCTGTAACATGCTGACCAGACGGGTCGCGTGTGCGAGCATTGCAAAATAAATATACACATACATGTTATTCAATCATTGCACCCACACTGAGCATCCGCATAGCCAGGTGCTAATATAGAACTTGGTTCTGTTTTTGACACTGGATGCACTGCAAGTCCTGCATCTTCCATCTCCTCATTGGTTTTAAGGAGCATATTTCAAATCAAATGTATTTATAAAGCCCTTCTTACATCAGCTGATATCGCAAAGTGCAGTACAGAAACCCAGCCTTAAACCCCAAACAGCAAACAATGCAGGTGTAAAAGCGCGGTGGCTAGGAAGAAACCTAGAGAGGAACCAGGCTATGAAGGGTGGCCAGTCCTCTTCTGGCTGTGCCGGGTGGAGATTATAATAGAACATGGCCAAGATGTTCGTAGATGACCAGCAGGGTCAAATAATAATAATCACAGTGGTTGTCGAGGGTGCAACAGGTCAGCACCTCAGGAGTAAATGTCAGCTGGCTTTTCATAACCGATCATTCAGAGTATCTCTACCGCTCCTGCTGTCTCTAGAGAGTTGAAAACAGAAGATCTGGGACAGGGAGCACGTCCGGTGAACAGGTCAGGGTTCCATAGCGGCAGGCAGAACAGTTGTAACTGGAGCAGCAGCACAGCCAGGTGGACTGGGGACAGCAAGGAGTCATCAGGCCAGGTAGTCCTGAGGCATGGTAATAGGACTCAAGCCCTCCGAGAGAGAGAAAGAATACTTAAATTCGCACAGGACATCGGATAAGACAGGAGAAAAACTCCAGATAACAGACTAACCCTAGCCCCCCGACACACAAACTACTGCAGCATAAATACTGGAGGCTGAGACTGGAGACACTGTGGCCCCATCCGATGATACCCCAGGACAGGGCCCAACAGGCAGGATATAGCCCTACCCACTTTGCCAAAGCACAGCCCCCACCCCACTAGAGGGATGTAAGGGGGGGGGGGCGCCAACCCAGACAGGAAGATCACGTCAGTGACTCAACCCATTCCCTGGAGGTCGGGCCCACAAGGCAGGTGCTCTGCGTGCCCATTCTGTAATCTGGCCATGGTCATCAAGTTAAACCACAGGTATTGTTGTTACACATCCTCACACTGTCTTGGAGGATAAAACTGAGACTGTAGCCAGCTTCCATTTTACCAAATTTTATTGTCCAAAGAATGTTCTCATAGTCCAGAAGTATTGGATGAAAATCCACAATGTTGGGGCCATACAGGAGCACTGAACAATCTGCCTCCAAAAGAGGACTGCTGGTTTTGAGGATGGTGTGGAGGTCAGTTGTGATGATCTGAGCACCCCCTGAGATGGTGAGTATGGTTTCAGTAGACCACTATTGAGCTGGTAGATCAGATAGGAGCTTCGAGGAAAGGTAATATAGTGCTTTGAATGTGGTTCATATTGCCTTATAGTGGATTCAGGACTTGGACAAGGAGTCAATGCAGTTTAAAGATGCATTTACATGGGAGTTTGGATGATAGTGTCACATTTCTTAGAATGAGCGAAAATATTGGAGTTTGGGGACCAGAGGGGATAATAGTCAAGTTGGGAAATGTTCAAATATTTAGATACAAATATATAGTCAAGTTGGGGATTATTCAGATATTCCTGTTGAAAAAGAGAAAAGACAGATATAATCACAGTGATGACAGTGAATCAACGTGGAAAACACAATTGGATTTTTTTCCACCCAACTTTTAACTAGCAGTTTTGGTTGATTTTACATTTTGGTTGAGTTCCCAAATTTAAATCAAAACTAGACATTGAACTGATATCTCTGCCCAGTGGGATTGGATTTCTGTAATCATATCAGCTCATTTGTCACACTTCTTCTAATCATCCAGAGAGAATGTACCTTTCTTTGAGGTTAACCTTTGAGATGACCTCCCTCAAGGATTCTCGCTCTTTCCTCGGAGCGAATTTGTCCCACATTTTAGCAAAGTCGCCATTGGTGGCCAGATTTCTCAAGATATTGCGGCCATGATGCCTGTGGAAAAAGATATTAATATCATCTTAAACGTGCAAAATATCAAATAATTTCTACTGTCAGTGATTAAAAACAGTACTCCATTGATGGCAACCTGAGAAAAAATATCCCATCAAAATAAGACATACATTAGGTAGAATTTGCAAGAGGGTCGGTTTGAGTAATGCACCACATTACCTGATCTACAAATCATCTCAACTATCTAACAACTGGGTATTAACCGTTCGTCATTATGAAAATCTTAGCGAATCTGCACAGCGCTTGGCTCAGGCCGACCATTGTGATCAAGTAGGGTTGCCTTCATTAGGCACCAAACAGAAGGAAGGAAACTGAATCAGGTACTAACTATTTGGACTCATTTACATTTGTAATTTTTACCCCAATTTTGTGGTATCTAATTGGTAGTTACAATCTTGTCCCATCGCTGCAACTCCCGTAAGGACTCTGGAGAGGCGAAGGTCAAGAGTCGTGCGTCCTACGAAACACAACCCAGCCAAGCCGCACTGCTTCTTGACACAATGACCGCTTAATCTGGAAGCCAGCTGCACCAATGTGTCGGAGGAAACACCATACACCTGGCGACCGTGTCAGCTTGCATTGCACCCCGCACACCACAGGAGGTCGCTAGTTGGCGATGGGAGAAGAACATCCCTGCCGGCCAACATCCCGGCTAAGCTTTCGGCTTTTTAACTTTCAAACTCACATGAGTGCCTGGACTTGGATTTTCCTGTGCCACGTAGCACTTATTTGTGTTACTACCTGTGGTTGTTTTGGAATACCTGAAATCCGCAATTCAATCCCTGACACCCTTTTAGCATAGATGCTGTATACGGCCGACAATGTGGCTTTTAAATGCAATTTCAATTTGTATTCGTGGTAAGCGCTGCAGATGTTGACTCAAGAGTAAATTACCTTTAAAAGCTGCATTGTCGGCGATCTAGTGCTATAGCAAGCCATGGATTGAATCCCGGCCTTAACTGTTATGTTGAAGCAAGCTACTTTACAGGAGGAACTTCCCACCTGGCTTCCTGTGCAGGGTCCACAGCCAGTTTACTGACGGCAATCAAGAAACGGTCAGTGAGGTCTTTCTTCCCCGACAGGAGACGAGCCATCCCCATGACCTCAGCCAGTCTCTCCAGGTGCTGAGCAGTGCAGCTCCTCACCGCAGCGTTACGGTGGCTGAGGAAGGAAAAACAGAGCACATCAGTTACATGTCATAGAGATACATGAGTTAGGAGACAAATGATAATGGATTGTATTGATGAAGTCTCATCGATGGATCAAAATGTTCGGTAAGGCTTTATATTAAGGTCCCTTAATATACCATTTATAAACTGTTTGTAAAGAGTTTACTTACCATTTATTAATCATTATTCCTACTTTTGTAAATGTCAATAAGAAATCTATAAATAGTTATTTACACATTTATAAATGCTATTTTAAATGATTTGTTCCTGATTTATCAGATAATTAATAAGGTGTTTGATCATAGTATGTTCACAATTTGTAAATGATTAATAATGTACTACTAATGTACTATAAACCAGTTATAAAGAAGTTATTGTCAAGGCATTTGTTATTGGTTGATTAATGGTTTGACTCACCATTTATATACATATTTTTAAATGCATTTATAATTGTCACGAATGGTGTATTTATGAACGTGAGTACATGCACTTACTAATACCTCAGTGCCTCACTAATAGCCCCTGATCTAAAGTGTTCACTATATATACTTTATAAATGTTTATAAATGACTTGTTACTCCCCAAAGGCTTGCACACATCAGTAGACAGTACCTCTCCACCAATGGCTAAAAATAATCTAAATAACGCAATAGTAAAATAAGAAGTACACAACACAAGGAAGTATAAGACATAACAAAAAAAATGTGATTCCATTCAAATGTGACGTCTAGCGTCGGGTGAGTTGTTGCCGGAAGTGTTGTGGAATAACCTAGCATGCTGATGAAAAAGGCAGCTAATTAAAAACAGTATTTCAGCAGTATTTCAATCTTCTCGATTTCGAGGCTTGGATAATGGGACAATTAGGAGTACAGCTTCTATCCCTGGATTGAGATACTTTTTCAAGCCATATCCCTTTTCTCGTCACCACAGTGATAACATATTGCCATAGGACCGTTTCGACTTGATGGCAGACTGAACTTGGCTAACTAAGCACAGTAACATAATTAAACTCAAAATATGCTATTCTGTTATTTTGAAAGAACCTCTTAAGGATCGGACCCTTCAATTTTCACCTAAAATGACATACCCAAATCTAACTGCCTGTAGCTCAGGACCTGAAGCAAGGATATGCATATTCTTGATACCATGTAAAAGGAAACACTGAAGTTTGTGGAAATGTTAAATTAATGTAGGAGAATATAACACATTAGATCTGGTAAACGTCCCGCGGGGGTGGACACTGAGGAAAAAGTGACTGTAAGAAGCACTCATAATTTCAAATAGGCTACATGTCGTATTAAACAGCATATAAACACTCTAAATAGATCAGGAGTCAGACATGTAGCCTAATACGAAATCTATTATTTAGGCTATTATGTTTAAATTATTTCAAGTCGATAGCCTACAAATAAATCAGTTGTGAAGCATTTGCGAGTGCGACACACTGATACCCTGACTACACAGCTTGCATCGTGTGCACAGGCATCTGAGTTGCCAAGGGCTAAAATAGAAGTCAGTTCAATTTGTGAAGTCCTGCCTCTCCCATCTCCTCATTGGTTTATAGAAGCAGATACCCACGTGCCATCTCCTCATTGGTTAAACCCACGCGGGTGATTGCAAGACGAACTGTGTTGTCGGTCGTTGTGGTAATACTATGAAAGTTTAGATGCCAATCACTATATAAAGTCCAAAGAAGAAAAAGCCTAGAAGGCGAAAAGATGACTAGAAACGATTCGGTTGACCGTTTTATGTGTGGATTAATTGTTGGAGTAGAGGACCTTGAGCATTTCAGGTAAAATAACAACTCAATGTTTATATCCCAGGACAAGCTAGCTAGCAACAGCAAGCTAGCTAAATAGGACAAATTCAAATTTAGTCCAAACTCAAATTTAGTCCAGAGTATCTGTAAGATATATCACATCGGGGTCACCATTACTGTAGTGTCGAATTACAGGAAATTAACTTTAATATGCTCATGTTTCTCTCCGCCGTCAAGAAGGGTGCATTCATTTTTGAGGGCCCACTTGGTGGGGGGGGGGGGCTCCCAACCAAATCTCCCCAAGAGGCTAGAGCCGGCCCTGCTCTGGCATATAAAGTGTTAACAAATTTCTTGTGTAGAGATGACACACATCCACTGCTAATTAGGTCCTGGATGATACCAGTATCCAAAACACGAAGCTGATTAACTTCTTTAGGAAAATAGACGTAATGTTGGAAACAAATATCATTATGTTGTCATCCTGAGTAATATTAATTTATATCACACACTATTTTACATACAGCAGGTTTTTAATAAAGGACCAAAGAGTGAGATCTGCTTTGTGTTCTCATTTTTGCCATTGAAAATATATTGCGATGCCGGTATTGTCCCGGCCCTAATACTAATTTTCAATCTGTCACTGGCGCAGGAGGTTGTCCCCACATGCTTCAAGACCGCAACCATTGTACCAGTGCCGCAGCAGTCAACCGCATCAAGCCTGAATGACCTCCGACCTGTTGCACTCTCCCCCACGATCATGAAGTGCTTCGAAAGACTGGTTTTGGCCTACCTTAAGTCCATTCTCCATCTCCGATGATCTCTCCTGGACCCTCAACATCTCAACCCTGGTCAAAAAGGCACAACAGTGCCTGTACTTTTTGAGGAGGCTGAAGAAGGACTGCCTGTCTCCCAAGATCCTGGTGAACTTTTACCACTGCACGGTCGAGAGCAATCTGACTAACTGCGCCACAGTGTGGTTTGGCGGGTGCTCCGTGGCCGACCGGAAGGCCCTGCAACGAGTGGTGAAAACCACCCAGCACATCACTGGTGCCCAACTCCCTGCCATCGTAGACCTCCAGCGCAAGCGGCATGGGCCCCTTCACATCCATGCCACAAACGGTTTGCCCTCCTACCATCAGGCAGGCAGTACAGGTCTCTACATTCCCACATTAGCAGGCTCAAGAACAGTTTCTTTCCAGCTACTGTAACCCTGCTGAACTCTGTGACACGGCACTAGTCATATCCACCCGCCCACATCTTAGTACTGCCTCTCAGGGACTTTGTTGCACTACTCTCTTTGCACTCTTCACGGTACTACTGGACTCTGACATTGCTTTGCAAAATCTGATTAAGGACATAATTTAGTTGTACATGTACATGTCTACCTCGGTAACCTCATTGCTGCTCTCCCTGCATTTCAGTTGCATGCCTCCTTGCACTTTCAATTTGCCTTCATTGCACATTTAGACTTGCCATTTGCCTTCATGGCACATTTATACATCCCACTTAATAACATACATTGTACTTAATTGTTTTACTTGTACATTTTTGTTGCACTCTTTAATTTGCACTTCTGGTCAGATGCTAACTGCATTTCGTTGTACTGTACTTGTGCTTGTTCAATGACAATAAAGTTGAATCTAATCTAATGTGTGTCATACCTAACCGAGCAGTGACCATTTTGCACCAGAATGTTCACTTACATATCAATTATCTATTGCTTTGTCACATTAGGGCTGTTTGGAATGAATCCTAACTTCCACTCGAGTCAAACTTTCAATGTGAGACAAAGTGAACATTTGTGGAAATCCGGATCTACCCCTTAGTGAGTGTTAATTGACCCCTCTCCCTCTTTACCTCAGCCCACCGACTAGCAGGGCATTCATGACACGGGTAGGGGTGCAGCTCTGCACCATGTGACCCAGGGCAAAGTTGGCGCCCTGCCGGATGAAGGTGTTGGCCTCGCTGGCTTTGTGCAGCAGCACGCGTGCCGTCCCCTCCACCTCACTGTCCATGGCCCTCTGGAGGTGGACGTACATGTCACCCAGTGTGGCCATGGCAGCACAGGACACTGCAGAGCGCAGGTTCTTCACCTGAATCATAATAACACGCACAGGGCCAGCTATTAATGTTGAGCAGTACAACCTACGAACATCAGAAACATGACACAATCATTTGACTTGTTCTCCAAATGTAGCAGATTTGTGCAGATGAATGAATAGGGCAGTGAATGAATACAGCTACCTCATTTATAATGGCAAGGCAGATATCATGGAGTTTAGGCATCAGTATGTCCATGTGGTTCTGAGCCATCACACGAAGAGAGGTCAAGCCCTCGATCTTCTTCTCCCTGCAATCAGTGAAAGAAACGTAAGCAATTTCTACAACATTTTCCAAAAACATTATAATGATGTTCATCAATTAGGACTCTGGTCTCTTAATTTCAGAAGTTTCTACGCTCTGTAGCTCAAACCTACATTTCCAAGGACACTACACTGTGCTTCCTTTAGCCTAGCTCCATTGGTCTTGTCTACAGTGAATGCTCACCAGTCATCAGAGGCAGAGTGGAGCAGCTTGAAGGTCTTAGTCAGGGCCTGCTCTGGGTTGGACAGGGGCTGCAATCTGGCCTGGTCCTGACTCTTCTTTATTTGGCCCTTTGGCTCACTGGCTGCCTTGTCTATGGGTTGACAGCAGACATCTATCTCTCTGTGAACTGTATGTATGTATGTATTTATTTATTTACTAATTTCCATATCTGTTTGTAGCTTTTAACACTCGAACATCTTAGTTCACACTAGAACATCTTGGTGCTCACCCTGCTCAGAAGCAGGGTCCAATTAGCCTTGAGTAAAGGTTATCTCACTGAGAAACAGGCAAAGCTAGTGTGGGAAAATGTCTTAGCCCTGGGCTAAAGCCATTTGTGTCCCTTCCTTTCCTACTGTCTTTCTATCAATCTACCTAGCTTCATCTCCCTGTCTAATTTACATTAGTGTGAGTACATGAGAGGGACTGACCTGAGTCGGTGGCAGCCTTTGGCAGGCTAAGGAACCTTATAGGCCGAGGCAGTTTGCTCCTGGGCTTGGTAGGAGGGGGAGCAGGCCTGGGTGGGCTGTCACGCGACTTGACCGGGGTCCCGACATCCAAGTAGCCACGGAGCTCCGCAGGGGTGTTCATATCCACTGAGCTCAGGCTTTCCAGAGAGCTGGTGGCTATTTCCCCCATGGACATGGCCGAGCCCAAACTTCTCCTGCCCATGGCCTTCACCTCATGTACCACCTTTGGCGTAGACCAGAAAAGAATGCTTCCATCATAGAAATACATATAGAACTAGTATATACATAAACTAATACACAGAGAGATCCTGTATTCTAGGATCTATTCTATCATGCTGTCAAAGAGGGTATCCTTTCTAACCTGTACCCCCTGCACACTGACTCGGTACCGATACCCCTGTATATAGCCTCGTTGTTATGTCATTGTGTTACTTTTATTATTATTATGTTTTAATTTATTTTATTTGGTAAATATTTTCTTAACTCTTCTTGAACTGCATTGTTGGTTTCACGGTAAGGTCTACACTTGTTGTGTTCGGCACATGTGACAAATACAGTTTGATTTGATTTTAAGACATGGAACCACTATCTGTTTTGGCAATTTATCAGTCCAAGTATAATTCTGAACTGCAAATTTTCACATTTACAATAAATTCGAAGTCCATCCTACCTTCCAGGCCTCCTCCTTCAGGTGAGTCTCGATGTCCCTCACCTCCTCCATGTCAATGGGTCCGTTGTTGTCAGCCCAGCCCTGGTCTGACTGGACTTTCAGGGCTTTGACTCCCCGCCTGCCCTTCTTCTTCTTGCCCCTCTTGGAGGGAGCTCCAGTGGGAGGGACGGGAACAGGCCACACGCTACTGCTGCTGAATGACTCATTTACCTGGATGGACTCCAGAGAGTGAGATCCGGGTCGAACTTGGGCTCCGTCCACCCCCACCACGTTCTTCAGTGGGGCCAGAGCTATGTGTTCAAGCCTTCGTGGCAAAGGCCTCGGTGGAGCTTTCGGCCGCGGAATGCACTGAATAGAGGGGACGAAGTGGTGCGCGAAGGTGCTGCCAACCCCGATGAGAGCAGTCCGGACATAATTCTCATGGATAGCACTTATCTTTCTTTGCTTTACTTCCATGGCCTCTCTCTCAGCTCTCTGCATCTGCAGAAGTCTGGCATCACTGATGAAGCCACGATGGCCCTCTGGGGTTGGGTAGCTCTCCTGATAGCCCTGGACAATATGAAATGAATAGCAGAAGTGAAGTAGTCAAAATAGTTTCTACAGTGTGTCAAAAAGCTTTTAAGCTAAAGATTTTATGGATGTAGGCCTACTGTATGTCTATGAAACCACAAAATAAACAGTGATATTTTTGAAAAACGTTTGAAAAACTGATGAGCCTTACAAAACTTGAAAACTTGTCCTGGTCATCCTGTTGGTTTAAAGCCATGTTTTGCTTCCTCAAGTTTTCGATGATGCTCTTCATCTGAGAATTCTCCTTCTGGAGTTTGTCAAACTCACTTGATTTTCTTCCTCGATTAGCCATTGATGATGAATATGAAGACTCTCAAAATAAGAACTTAACCTATCTCTGTGAGATCTATCATGAAATTAGGGGAAATGAAATGTTGCTTGTCAGATGGAACCAGCAATGACATCATGGCAAGGCGTCCGTTACATTGTGATGTCATAATGGGGCCTGTTGACAGTGCTGAGTACATCAGCACATGGTGAACATTCATGAAAGCTTTTTTATTCCCATAGAAAATCATAAATGTGGTGAATTTCTAAATACTATATATATGTATAAACTCCGCAAAAAAAGAAACGTCCCTTTTTTAGCACCCTGTCTTTCAAAGATAATTCGTAAAAATCCAAGTAACTTCACAGATCATCATTGTAAAGGGTTTAAATACTGTTTCCCATGCTTGTTCAATGAACAATAAACAATTAATGAACATGCACCTGTGGAACGGTCATGAAGACACTAACAGCCTACAGACGGAAGGCAATTAAGGTCACAGTTATGAAAACTTAGGACACTAAACAGGCCTTTCTACTGACTCTGGAAAAACACCAAAAGAAAGATGCCCAGGGTCCCTGCTCATCTGCGTGAACGTGCCTTAGGCATGCTGCCGTGAGGCATGAGGACTGCAGATGTGGCCAGGGCAATAAATTGCAATGTCCGTACTGTGAGACGCCTAAGACAGCGCAACAGGGAGACAGGACGACAGCTGATCGTCCTCGTAGTGGCAGACCACGTGTAACAACACCTGCACAGGATCGGTACATCCAAACATCACACCTGCGGGACAGGTACTGGATGGCAACAACAACTTCCGAGTTACACCAGGAACGCACAATCCCTCCATCAGTGCTCAGACTGTCCACAATAGGCTGAGAGAGGCTGGACTGAGGGCTTGTAGGCCTGTTGTAAGGCAGGTCCTCACTAGACATCACCGGCAACAGCGTCGCCTATGGGCACAGCCCCACCATCGCTGGACCAGACAGGAGTGCCAAAAAATGCACTTCACTGACAAGTCGCGGTTTTGTCTCACCAGGGGTGATGGTCGGATTCACGTTTATCGTCAAAGGAATGAGCGTTACACCGAGGCCTGTACTCTGGAGCGGGATCGTTTTTGGCTGGGGGTCGGTCATGGTCTGGGGTGGTGTGTCACAGCATCATTGGACTGAGCTTGTTGTCATTGCAGGCATTCTCAATGCTGTGCATTACAGGAAAGACATCCTCCTCCCTCTTGTGGTACCCTTCCCGCAGGCTCATCTTGACATGTCCCTCCAGCATGACAATGCCACCAGCCATACTGCTCGTTCTGTGCATGATTTCCTGCAAGACAGGAATATCAGTGTTCTGCCATGGTCAGCGAAGAGCCCGGATTTCAATCACATTGAGCACGTCTGGGACCTGTTGGATCGTAGGGTGAGAGCTAGGGCCATTCCCCCCAGAAATGTCTGGGAACTTGCAGGTACCTAGGTGGAAGAGTGGGGTAATATCTCACAGCAAGAACTGGCAAATCTGGTGCAGTCCATGAGGAGGGGATGCACTGCAGTACTTAATGCAGTTGGTGGCCACACCAGATACTGACTGTTACTTTTGATTTGGACCCCCCTTTGTTCAGTGACACATTATTCCATTTCTGTTAGTCACATTTCTGTGGAACTGGTTCAGTTTGTCTCCGTTGTTGAATCTTATGTTCATACAAATATTTACACGTTAAGTTTGCTGAAAATCAACGCAGATGACAGTGAGAGGACGTTTCTTTTTTTGTTGAGTTTATGTACACTGTAGCTAAGAAAGTAATACTAAGTGTTTGTTGTGTAGTAAGCTGTTAGTAGCCCATATGCCTCACCCTAATAAGTTGGTCTATTTTCACCAACGCGGTATTGTAAACACATCGTTCGTGGCAGGTGTGTACTTGTTTGCAAACTTTTTTTGTATAGCTTTGACAGTGCTTACTGACAGTAGTACAATGTAAGAACGGACCATGTTCTGAATTCTGTTGCTGCACATTTCAAAAGTGCTGCTCATTGACGTCTACATCGAAATGGTGGATTGCCTCCTATCCACTTATGACATAGTTTGTACATCTCTATTGTCTGTAGAAACCACATTTGTTTAACCAAGTCAGCCACATCAGCTGTTTTTTTTCCCCATGCTACAATCGCCACTGCTTATTTCATTCCTCAAATTCATAACATGTCATTTGCCTTAATTTGCAAAGATTGTTCCTTGATAATACAAAATTAGATTCAATATCCTCAATCCGGTTGGCCCAAATAACCACATTTAGCTATTTCCTATAAGTGATTATCAACCAAAATATAACCCACAGACATGGACCTTAATGAAAATCATCATTAGACTTTGCCACAGCAAAGTGGGGAAATTTGGCCCTCTGGCCCATGGACTAATTTGGGATGCATACTGTGTCAATCATTGTGTAGTCCATATTTGGCTCTTAGTGTGTTTTTATATGCAATTTCCATTGTAAATTCAGAATGCATTTCATTTTTTTTTTAACTGTGAGCAATAAAACCAAATTCTGTTGTCATTGACATCAGAAAAGTGTCCTACAGATTGTAGCTGAGGATCAAACTGACTCACTGCACTACACCGACTCCCTGTGACGACAAACAAATGCAAATTCTAGAGCTCAATGCGATGATTACAGTTGACCTTTTTACATTTCTATTGTCTGGATATCAACAACTCACCTCTGAAGTAACAAGCTATAAATCCATGTGAAAACAAATCCCCTCCATCGTTTATTCATTCTTTTAAGTTCCTCCAGCCTGTGTCTTGAATAGTGATTTCCTCCTCGTTCTAGTGACACTATACAACCACTAGATGGGATTGTGTTAACTAAAGTACCTACTTTTCCAAAACCCAAACTGTAATCAAACAGATTTTCTCAGTCGCTTTGGTGCATTTTTCACATCATCCCTAACATGTGCAAAATAATAAGTGCATTTCTCAGAACAATTTGTACAAACTGCAATATACAATAGATATGTTTCTAAAGCTAGTCAGTCACTAAAAATCCTTAGTACGTCTCTCAAAAGTAAATATTCATGCCAATGATCATGTCAGTGTCATCAGAATGATAAGTCATTGAGTCATTGTTCACGAACAAGGTCGTCCAAATGTTGAGGCATGTTGTCAATGTAACTGTGTACTTTGACAGTATTACCTGATGTAAACTTAGGCTACAGTTTGGATGACAGTTACTGTATTGAAAATGCACAAGGCTGCACTTCTATGGCATATATCAATTTCAACAGTACTATTTACATATTACTGTATGTGGGTTATTGATTGAAAGAGACTGGACAACCCAAGGGGCACAAAGGGAAAAAAAAGTAAATTAGAAAGAAACACAGGAAACCACCCCTAAGGCACAGCTTTGCCCACAGCACTGTTGTGCTGTCTCTACACATCCAGACGTTCCTGTCTGTCGGCCCACATATTTTCATCCACATCACACCGGATATTTTCCCTTCCAATGCAACGTGGAAAGAATCTTTTGGAATGCCTTATCCATCCTCTGATGTCCTCACATGCTGCATCCATTGCAGCCAGCAGGGTCATCTGTGTGTGTGGCTGACGATCGTACACCTTCCACTTCCATGCTGAAAATAACTCCTCAATTGGGTTAAGGAATGGTGAATAAGGTGGGAGGAATTCTACGAGCATCCTCGGGTGGGTCACAAACCATTGCCTTATGATGTTTGATCGATGGAAACTCACATTATCACAAATGACCACATACTTTGGCAAATCCTCTCGAAACAGACCCCTCTCATCATCAGGGATGAGAGCCCTGTAGAGAGTCTCTAAAAAGTTGAGTAGATGCTGGGTGTTGTATGGCCCTATAAGGGGGATATGGGTTAGGACACCATGCTCCGTACCTGTTCTCTCTTCGAAACGTTTGAACTATTGAGGACACGGTTGATCTCCCAATATTCGTCTGCACACTTCGACCCGCCTCAGCCAGTGTAAGGCCATGATTGACAACATGGTCTACAATAGTGGCCCTTATGTCATCAGATATGCGCCTATGTCCTCTTCTGCCTCTTCCTCTGTTTTGCCTTCCACCACGCATCCTTGCTCCTCTTCTTCCTCCTCTTGGCTGTTGACCCTGTTCATTTCCTGGTCCATCCATTATTGGAAAATTGCAACTCTGTGTTGTGGTCTGTCTAAATATGCTTGCCAATTGATTCTTCATGAGATGCACCTTTGAGCAATTTAGACAACTGGTTGATTGTTGGTTGAACTAACACTTTACATTCCTTCATGAGTGAGGGTCAATTTCACCTGCACGATTCATCAATTCACATTTTTGTACAAAAGGTCTAATAGAAATATGTAAAACTATGCTTGACAGTTTATGACAAATAGTTCAACAATTTTGCATGTAATGGCTTATGCAAGGAATTAATGCCTAGATGTTTTGAGGGGTAAGACTATACAACAGAGAACCATCTACTATATTTTGATCAACATGACATGAGCAATTGATAATGTGGAAAAAAGCTGACACTTGTACATTATCAATTGCAATTTGTTCAAAGGAATAAGAAATTGCTTTAATGATGTGCACAAGTGAATAGATTATTTGGAATTTGTACAAGTAGTATCAAGAATTGCACTTTTGATCTAAGAAATGCACCAAAGCGACTGAGAAACTGTATAAGAGGAATGTATTAATAGTCACTACCCTTTCCAAGCCACAAAGCCTGTTTCTACAAAGAAATTAATAAACTGTTGAGGAGACTGCAGTGAAGGAAGGACCAGAGTTAGTCCAAAGACCATTTATTCTGGAACAGAGTAATACATAAAATCAAGCTTTATTTATATAGCACATTTCAGACATGAATACAACACAATGCACTTCACAGGAAAAAACGATGAAATAAAAACTTTAATATTTACTACACAAGAGGATAAAAAAAAATAAAAAAAAAAATTTAAAACTAAGACTAAAAAATAACCCTAAGGAAAAACTAAAAAGGTGTGTTTTAAGATCTCTTAAATGTGTCCACAATTTTAGCCCCCCTCAGGTTCTCTGGCAGGCTATTCCAGAGGCAGGGGGCATAGTAACTCAAAGCTGCCTCTCCATGCCTCTTGGTCCTAGGCTTTGGCCTAGTTAAAAGGCCAGTGCCAGAGGACCTGAGGGCCCTACTGGATACATAACCTAAAAGCATATCTGATATCAAATCACATTTTATTTGTCGCATACACATGGTTATCAGATGTTAATGGGAGTGTAGCGAAATGCTTGTGATATGTATCGGGGGTGCACAATTGTGGATTGATTTGAAAACCAGTAGAAGAATCATAACATTAAGTCTAAAACTTACAGGCAGCCAGTGCAGAGACCTCAAAACCGATATAATGTGTGCTCTCTGTCTGGTCTTGGCCAGTATCCATGCTGCAGCATTCTGTATGTTTTGCAGTTGACCAATGGCTTTCTTGGGTAGACCAGATAGGAGAGCATTACAGTAGTCAAGCCTGCTTGTGATAAAAGCATGGATGGGTCTCTCTATATCAGCCTGAGATAGAAACGGATGTACCGTGGCAATGTTCCTCAGGTGGTAAAAAGCAATTTTGGTCACATTCTTCAGAATCTAAAATTATACCAAATGTTTTTTCCTGGTGTTTTATCTTTATTGGCCGTGAATTAAAATGTGCAGACAGATTCTCTCTGTGCTTTGGTTCCAATAATAAGTACCTCGTTCTTGTCTTAATTTAGCTGTAGGAAGTTATGAGCCCTCAAAGTATTTAAATGCTGTGTGTGTTGATTTATCTACAAAGTAGCATAACAATGGTTGGACTGTAAAACCATGACAAATATTAACAGGCTACATGTACAGTGCCTTTAGAAAGTATTCAGACCCCTTGACTTTTTCCACATTTTGTTAGGTTACAGCCTTATTCTAAAATCGATTAAATTGTCCTCCCCCCTCATCAATTGACACACAATACCCCGTAATGACAAAGCAAAAACAGGTTTGTAGAAATGTTTACTAATTTATATAAAAAATTAAAAAACAAGCTAGGCACACTTGTATTTGGGGAGTTTCTCCCAATCTTCTCTGCAGATCCTCTCAAGCTCTGTCAGAGCGTTTCTGCACAGCTGTTTTCAGGTCTCTCCGGAGATGCCTGATTGGTGGAGTGCTGCAGAGATGGGAGAACCTTCCAGAAGGACAACCATCTCCACAGAGGAACTCTAGCGCTCTGACAGAGTGACCATCGGGTTCTTGGTCACCTCCCTGACCAAGGCCCTTCTCCCCCGATTGATCAGTTTGGCTGGGCGGCCAGCTCTAGGAAGAGTCTTGGTGGTCTACACCTGCATTCTAGCTGTTTGGGGTTTTAGGCTGGGTTTCTGTACAGCACTTCGAGATATTATCTGATGTACGAAGGGCTATATAAAATAAAATTGATTGATTGATTGGTGCAAAACTTCTTCCATTTAAGAATGATCAAGGCCACAGTGTTGTTGGTGACCATCAATGCTGCAGAAATGTTTAGGTACCCTTCCCCAGATCTGTGCCTCGACACAATCCTGTCTCGGATCTCTACTGACAGTTCCTTTGACCTCATGGCTTACTGTTTGCTCTGACATGCACGGTCAACTGTGGGACCTTATATCGACAAGTGTGTGCCTTTCCAAATCGTGTCCAATCAATTGAATTTACACAGGTGGACTCCAATCAAGTTGTAGAAACATCTCAAGAATGATCAATGAAGACCGGATACACTGAGCTCAATTTAGAGTCTCAGCAACGGGTCTGGATACTTGTGTAAATAAGGTATTTCTGTGGTTCATTTTTTATAAATTTGCAAAAAAAAATAAAAGCTGTTTTTGCTTTGTCGTTATGGGGTATTGTGTGCAGATTGATGAGGAAAATGTTTTATTTCATCCATTTTACAATAAAGCTGTAACGTAACAAAATGTGGAAAAAGTCAAGGGGTCTGAATACATTCCAAATGCAATACTTTCATAACAAAACATATATTACAAACAAGAAAGTGCACCAAAAAAAATGGCTAGTCTTCAAAATGAATAGAAAAATGATGATAATAAGACAGGCTAATATTAAACACTCACAAAGGTAGATAAATGGGGCGGCAGCGTAGCCTAGTGGTTAGAACGTTGGACTTGTAACCCGAAAGGTTGCAAGATTGAGTCCCCGAGCTGACAAGGTAAAAATATGTTATTCTGCACCTGAAGAAGGCAGATAACCCACTGTTCCTAGGCTGTCATTGAAAATAAGAATTTGTTCTTAACTGACTTGCCTAGTTAAATTAATGTTAAAATACATTTGTATACAAGGCTTAGTTAGGCAGTTTACTGTAGAGGGATATTGCATTGTCTCTACATAGGTAAAGAAAGGCTGCCACATTTGGTAGTCTTTTATATTTGATCATCTTCTCCAATTAACTAGTGTAAGACATCTCTAATCTGCACAAAATGAACGGGAGGAGAAGGCGATTTCCACAGAAGTCAAATATCTATATCTTTGCATATAGTAATTTACTTGTGAAAAATAAAAAGTTGAAACAAATTCCTGAAATTCCAGGTCTGCACTAATAATCACAACAAAAAACATCAACAACATGTATAGTATAATCACTCATACTGTACAGTACTTTGAGTGTTCTAGTTGTCCCTCTCTCCTGCATTTGGCCACACGTTCTCAACATCACATCGTATGTCTTCTCTGGCGATGCATCTTGGAAAGTATCTTCTGGAATGTCTAATCCAACCCTGGCAGTCTTCAGGAGAAGTGTCTCCACACCCCGCATTCATGGCATCCAGTAAGGACATCTGGCCATGTGGATGGTGGTCATAAACCTGCCACCTCTACGCAGAGAAAAACTCCTCTATGGGGTTTAGGAAGGGGGAGTATGGAGGCAGGAATAGTACTGACATCCTGGAATGTGCAGCAAACCAGTCTGTCTGCAGCAGAGTGGTGGAATGCAACATTATCCCACACAACAACGAAAGTAGGGGAGTTTGTTGCCCCTCTCTCCTCTGCTGGCACAAGTCCATTATGCAGGTCATCCAGAAAATAAATTAGCCTCTCTGTATTGTAGGGGCTAATGAGTGGTTTGTGTAAGAGCAAACCATCATTGGACAGTGCCACACACCCTGGTGGTTAATTTCTTTACTATCAAATGAAGAGAGACAAACTTATCACACAATACTTAAACTAAATTTTTAATCACTTATTAATAAGGGAGCAGGTCAATACAAACCACACATAAAGTGAATCGATTGAGTGCTCTACGATAATGATGGCTGGTCATGGCTGGTCGACAATTCACGCTCAGATGATTTGTTGAGAGCCCCGAGACAAAAATACAAAGGAATTTCATAGCCGGGGTGTATCTTGGCTATAAAATACCGTTGTATTTTTGTCTCGGAGCTCAACCTACATTTATTTATTTATTTTTATTTTACCGTTATTTTACCAGGTAAGTTGACTGAGAACACGTTCTCATTTGCAGCAACGACCTGGGGAATAGTTACAGGGGAGAGGAGGGGGATGAATGAGCCAATTGTAAACGACGAACAACAGATATATAGAATGGGTCACAAGGTTAAGATTTGTATGAAAGATACCTATAATACACAGCAGTATCTGCGTCAACAGTTTTCATTGTGTAGACCAGTGTCCGGCCCTCCGACTCCAAACTGGAGCCATCTCTCCCTGGTACGGTATAGGACAGAAACATTAACTCGTGCTCTAGAATGCTCTTTAGGTTTTATCACCCAAAAGACAACGTAAACCTCTCCTGTCAGTGTTATCTCCCAGAGGCCCAACCTCAGAACACATACACAATAGTTAAGAATACTCTATTCTGTTGAATAAAACAACCATTTGATGCAATAAAAGTATTATAACATAATCTTGCAATTTTTCCACCATAACACATTGTTATTTTAGCTCCTCTCTGGCCTGGGACATCCACGGTTGCTCTCTGGACAATCACATTTCTTCCCCTGCGGCGTGTTTTTGCCAGGTTGAATCCAGCTTCATCCACAAAGATTAATGTATGTGCAGTTTGCCTGGCTTCCATCTCCATTACTCTAAAATACAGTAAATCCACAGTTTTACAGCACTTTACATTATGCATAGCTGTGTATGTACCCTGTTTGGTTAATGAACAGACATCTTACCTGGACATATTGATACCGGAGTTCTTTCACACGTTCATCGTTTCTCTCAAAGGGTACAGTGTACCACTGCTTCATCCTTATTTTATGTTTCTCTAGGACTCTGGCAATTGTCGTTGTGCTGACCGTATTCACATTCCCAAAAGTGATATTGTCTGCCAGCACTTTGACCCGAATTTCCCGCAGTTTTATTGCATTGTGGCCAATTACCATGTCAACAATGGCAATTTCATGCGCATCTGATAATATTCTGCCTCCCCTTCCTGTGGGAGACAACCTTTGGATCCTACTGAAAACATAAGACAATCAATATATTTCAAAATGTCAGTACATGTAAAAATGTGAATATACTGTATTTTACTGTAATATGTAGTTCAATTATCATTAAAGGATGTCACCTGTTGTTTTTCAGAAAAATTCGTACTATTGATACAACTGTTGAGCGCTGCGGATTTGGTTGCACCCTTAAACCAGCCTCTCTCAAAGAGAGACCATGGTTAAGAACATGGTCAATAATTGTGGCCCTTATCTCATCAGAGACCACCGCTCTTGGTCTTCCTCTCTTTTGTCCTCCACGCAGTCCCCCTCTCTCTGCCACTCTTCTTTCCCCACCAACCTGTCTTCGTTGATCCATTTTTCCAAACAAAATAATTCTGAAGCCGTACTATTTTGTCTGTTTGCCAACGAAACTAAAAACAGCACAACTGGGTAGGCTTTCAGCTGAAACTTCAATCAGCTGTGTTTGTAATGTGTCACGCCCTGACCATAGAGAGCTTTTTATTCTCTATGTTGGTTAGGTCGGGGTGTGACTAGGGTGGGTTATCTAGGTGATTATATATCTATGTTGGCCTGGTATGGTTCCCAATCAGAGGCAGCTGTTTATCGTTGTCTCTGATTGGGGATCATATTTAGGCAGCCATTTCCCCATTGTGCTTTGTGGGATCTTGTCTATGTATAGTTGCCTGCGAGCACTACATTAGCGGTTCGTTTTGCACTTTATTGTTTTCTTTGAGTTTCACTTCCAAATAAATAGGATGAAACCATACCATGCTGCATCTTGGTCCACTCATTATAACGATTGTGACAGAATGATTAAATATTTCTATATGTTTCAAACTGGTTACTGCAGAAATACACATTCTGTTTTCAATGTGTTTTTAACAGTTTTGGAAACAGTGTGTCAGCATTTGAAAACATGTGCTGCAAATAAATAGTTTAGCAGGTGGTGGAGTGTGAATGAGAAAAGAGTTCATGGATTTCGGAGAATGTTGTCATTGAATGCATTTTGTGTGAATGTTTGGTCCAAATACACTTCTGTTTCGCTGACTGTGGGAAGAGTTTTGACAATGCATGTTAGCAATTGAAAAAACTGTAAATGATTTGATGCCAAGGCTGAACCACATGGAGATGGCTACATCTACTAGGGAAGTGATGGAAAACTTGATTTCTGAGTAGAAAGGGCCCTTAATATAGGGGGCTCCCGAGTGGCACAGCGGTCTAAGGCACTGCATCTCAGTGCTAGAAGCGTCACTACAGACCCTGGTTTAATCTTGGAGTGTATCACAACCAGCTGTGATCGGGAGTCCCATAGGGCAGTGGACAATTGGCCCAGCGTCGTCCGGGTTAGGGGAGGGTAAGGCCGGGGTAGGTCGTCATTGTAAAATAAGAATTTGTTCTTATTAACTGACCTGCCTAGTTAAATAAAGGTTAAATACATTTTTTTTTAAAGAATAGGTTTGCAAACGAAAGTGACGTCTAAACTGGTTACAGATCTTGAGAGTGGTTTTTACCAAAATGTTAACCTGAAGTAGCAGACTGAATAGGAGAATGTGCCAAAGCTGAGGATGGCATACATGAGGAAGATTCTATCTTCACCTTGTACTCAGAGACTAGGCCAAATGCATTAAGACCAGATAGCACAATGGGTAAGGATACATAGGGGTTTGAGATATAGAGAAGCAAGTCATCAGCATAACATTAGCCTCTTTGTTCGATGTCACCTCTGAACACTCCTTTTATATGTGGGTTGATTCTAAATGCAATAGCGTGGGGCTCGATGGCAATGGAAAAAAGAGAGGGACCTTAGACACCCCTGTCTAGAGCGTATGAAGAGAGGGAAATAGTGTGAGTTGGTGTTATTCATTCTGACAGATGCAAGTGGAGAAGTGTATAGTAACTTGATCCAAGCAATCCATTTTTTACCGAAGCCACATTTTTCTAAAGTATGAAAAAGGTAGCCCCACTCCACTCTCTCAAAAGCCTTCTCAGCATCTAGAGAGATTAGAATCTTTGGCTACTTTGAGATTGAAGGATTCTACATATATTGTCTGATATTTAAGAAAGAATGTCTATTTTTTATATATCCTGTTTGGTCAGAGGAAATAACAGATGGTAAAACAAGACTCCAAACGCATAGCTAGTAGTTTAGCTCAGAGCTTAACATCCACATCGAACAGTGAGATTGGGCGATAGGACCTGCAGGAGAGAGTGTCTTTATTATTTTTCAATATAAATGAACTGGAGGCTTGTGTTAAGGTTTGAAGTAGAGAGACTGATTCAGAGGATTCAATAAACATACTATTCAAGAGCGGGTCTAATTTATACAGAAACTTCTTATAAAATTATATTGGGTATCCATCTGGTCCAGGACATTTACCACCTTGCATTGCATGTGCCACCTCCAAAATCTCTTCCATGGGGATAGTTTCCTCCAATTGAAGTTTGGAGACTGAATCAATTGTTGGGACAGTTAGAGTTGTCATGACAGTCCGCAAGAATCCAAATAGGTCAGATCAGGTTTGCAATGAAAAACTTAAATCAGACCTCCTTTTACCCTAGAGGGGAAAGTAAATAACTAGGAGGGGTTAACAACTCACGCCCTGTGTAAATCAAGGCAGAAGATTCCGGTCTGCACTCAAGATTCACCAAAGGAATGAGCTTTGTTTCAACAGACTTTTTCCAGCTGAAACTCTAACACGTTCAAAAGCGAATACCGGAACAATAGTTCTAACATAGAACATGGGGAATGGTCAGAAGCGATCTATAGAACACTAATGTAATTTTGTTTGTTATTTTGTTATTTTGTTATAAAGTAAATACTGTAACTTGGAAAGTATACCCACGGCATGTATGAAGTTTCCATACTATGCGTTGTGCATGTAAAATGAAAATGATGAACGTGTTTTTGTTAAGAGAGGGATGTGATTTGAGAAGCTATAAGAGATAATTGTTTTTATAACTTTGCACAGTAAGTAGTCACCACCCCTGAGTGAGGTCAGAGAGCGTATCAGCCTGCCAAAACCACCCCTTTCCTGCAAACTGTATAAATGATGGGTTAAGAAATTAACATACCATACCAGAAAGACGTGAAGCTGCAGCTGCACGTTTAAATTGGTTTGAACTTTGCATCTCAACACGAGGTGGAGATGATAAACTCCCCTCCCGGAAAATCAAAGGTATGGCTGATTAGCTGTCCTAAGTAAATTATCTTCGAAAGCGAATTTAAGTAGGACCATCCTGTTACTCTGTCAAACCATCGATACGGCTGGCTAGCCTATCTTCAAAGAAACCTCTTCAAGAGTGAATGAAAGGAAAGTCAACTCTGTAGTTCTGTTCAGGACTACATGACAAGTCACCGGATACCGGAGAAGGTTGGAACCATTTTGGACAATTAAAGCCTTACAAGATTGCCGTGAAAATGCCAACTCCCTTTCCAAGGCTGTCCTGTTCACCGAGAGAGATCCCCGGCAAACCTAGGCATTTTACGTAAATACAGTCATGATTTCTTACTCAAAGCAGGAGGTGGTTCATGTGCAAAGTATATGGTTACTGTATGTGAGTATTTTCTGAATGTACCAATGTTAAGTGTCAATGTCCCTCTCTCTCCCTCTCCATCTCTTCTTTAACATGCAGCCATGTTGTTGTCATTCCCCTAGGGACCTGTTTTCAGCGTAGTACTTCTCCAGTCAATAACCGATGCAAAGTGTGTATGTTTATCCTGTGTTCCCATTTAATTAGCTAGTAAATAAATAATTAAACCGATTTTGGGTAGTACTGAATCATAAGTAAGGCTCGGGTTTTTGCAGATGGAAGGAGGTTACGACTGTTCAGAATGATGATTTGATTTGAGGTTATGATTAATAAGTTGACTGTTTATAGTTTATAGTAATTCAGGAGATGGTAACTCTTTAAAGATCCACTCTCGTGGTGCTCCGGATCCTAATGAGTTCATTGTTACATGATTAATTTAATTGGGTAACAATTAAACATAGTTAATTAGATAAACAATAGTCTTCAGATTAATGTTAAAGTCAAGTCACGACAGAGAATTTAAAAAATGTATCAAAAGCCGAGGGGTCAGCAGACTGTTTCCGAAGTGTATAAACAGTCCTTAAACCTGTCTAGGACAGGGGTTCCTCTAGCGCCACTCCTCCCACATTCCACTGAAAAGGCAGAGCGCGAAATTCAAAAAAAAAATATATTTTTTAAATATTTAACTTTCACACATTAACAAGTCCAATACAGCTAATGAAAGATACAGATCGTGTGAATCCAGCCAATGTGTCCGATTTTTTAAATGTTTTACGGAGAAGACACAATATGTAAATCTATTAGCTAAACACCTTAGCAAAAGACACCATTTTTTCTTTGTCCACCAACACCAGTAGCTATCACCAATTCGGCTAAACTAAGATATTGATAGCCACTAACCAAGAAAAAACCTCATCAGATGACAGTCTGATAACATATTTATGGTATAGGATAGGTTTTGTTAGAAAAATGTGCATATTTCAGGTAGAAATCATAGTTTACAATTGCACCCACCGTCACAACTAGACTAGAATAAATACATAGAGCAACGTGTATTACCTAATTACTAATCATAAAACATTTCGTAAAAATACACAGCATACACTAATCGAAAGACACAGATCCTGTGAATACAGACAATATTTCAGATTTTCTAAGTGTCTTACAGCGAAAACACAATAAATCGTTATATTAGCATACCACATGTGCAAACACTACCAGAGCATTGATTCTAGCCAAAGAGAGCGATAATGTCAACATCGCCAAAATATATAAATTTTTTCACTAACCTTCTCAGAATTCTTCAGATGACACTCCTGTAACATCATATTACAACATACATATAGAGTTTGTTCGAAAATGTGCATATTTAGCCACCAAAATCATGGTTAGTCAATGACAAAAGTTGCCCAGCTGGTCAGAAAATGTCGTGCGACATATTAGACAGTGATCTAGTCGTATACATAAATACTCATAAACGTGACTAAAAAATATAGGGTGGACAGCGATTGATAGACAATTTAATTCTTAATACAATCGCTGATTTACATTTTTTAAATTATCCTTACTTTTCAATACAGTTTGCGCCAAGCGAAGCTACATCTAACAAAATGGCGGCATAAGCGATTAACATTTTTTGACAGAAACACGATTTATCATAATAAATTGTTCTTACTTTGAGCTGTTCTTCCATCAGAATCTTGGGCAATGAATCCTTTCTTGGGTCTAATCGTCTTTTGGTCGAAAGCTGTCCTCTTCCCATGTGGAAATGCCCACTGCGTTCGGCATGAACTGGAAACGTGCCCAGAGGTTGAAAGTGTCTCAGAAAGAAATGTCCCAAAATCGCACTAAACGGATATAAATTGCTATAAAACGGTTTAAATTAACTACCTTATGATGTCTTTAACACCTATTACAAGTAAAAACATGACCGGAGAAATATTACTGGCTACACTAAAGCTTGGAAAAAGAGCAGGTCGGTGTCCACCGTGCGTCCGGCGCAGCTGGAAAAGAGTTACTACCTACACGTTGTTCTGTTTTATAGAGGCTGTGATTGCGCAATCGACTCCATTCAAAGGGTCATCACGTAAAGACATCCAGGGGAAGACGTAAGCAGTGTTTGTATCCTCATAGCAGTCACAGGGACCTTTAAACTGACTCCAGATCAGGGGCCAAGATGTGTGAAATCTGACTCCATGTCAGGGAAATTGCTGTAGAATGAGTTCTGTTCCACTCAGAGACAAAATTTCAACGGCTATAGAAACTAGAGACTGTTTTCTATCCAATAATAATAATAATATGCATATTGTACGAGCAAGAATTGAGTAGGAAGCCGTTTAAAAATTACACGATTTCCAGAAAAAGTGACAACAGCACCCCCTATCCTAATGAGGTTACTCATTAGGTGGGGATCTATTGTTGCACCTGTAGGCGTTTGAATGATGTGTTGAGCAGAGTGAAGTGGATGAGAAAGCAATTTACTTGCCTTGTCACCATACTCATAGTGAGTATGTTGCGACTTAAGCAGCTGTTCCTCAATTTGGCCTGTTGACAAGGTATCGAATTCAGCTTGTAAAGAGAGACGATCCCTGTACACATTCGGGGATGGTGAGGTAGCGTATGTATTGTCTAAATGCAAAATAATCTCGGTCAGTTCAGAGTCTCTTTTTTCAATTTTTTTGCTTTCAAAACTAGTATATTTTTATATTTTATTCATTTTATTTAAGCAAGGCAAGTCAGTTAAGAACAAATTCTTATTTACAATGACAGCCTACCCCGGCCAAGCCCTAACCCAGACGACGCTGGGCCAATTGTGCACCACCCAATCACGGTCAGTTGTGATACAGCCTGGAATCAAACTAGGGTCTGTAGTGAGGCTTCTAGCACTGAGATGCAGTGCCTTAGATCGCTCTGCCACTCATATGACATGATTTGATCTCTAATGTAGGCCTTAAACTGAAATGTTGGGATGTCGTTAGTAGCTATAAAAACATAAATTTGAGCAGTCACAAAGTTGACAAAACATTCATCAGACAGCAAGCGCGTATTAAAACGCCAAGGTGCACGAGGCTTAGTCCCACCAGCAAACAATAGCTCTAAAGTCAGAAGGGTGTTTTTTTTCACCTTCATTTAAACAGGTAGGCTAGTTGAGAACAAGTTCTCATTTGCAACTGCGACCTGGCCAAGATAAAGCAAAGCAGTGCGACACAAACAACAACACAGAGTTACACATGGAATGAACAAACATACAGTCAATAACACAACCGAAAAAGTCTATATACAGTGTGTGCAAATGAGGTAAGATAAGGGAGGTAAGGCAATAAATAGGCCATTGTGGTGAAATAATTACAATTTAGCAATTAAACACTGGAGTGATAGATGTGCAGAAGATGAATGTGCAAGTAGAGATACTGGGGTTCGAAGGAGCAAAAAATAATAATAATAACAGTATGGGGATGAGGTAGTTGGGTGGGCTATTTACAGATGGCGATGTACAGGTGCAGTGATCTGTGAGCTGCTCTGACAGCTAGTGCTTAAAGTTAGTGAGTGAGATATGAGTCTCCAGCTTCAGTGATTTTTGCAATTCGTTCCAGTCATTGGCAGCAGAGAACTGGAAGGAAAGGCGGCCAAGGGAGGAACTGGCTTTGGGGGTGATCAGTGAAATATACCTGCTGGAGCGTGTGCTACGGGTGGGTGCTGCTATGGTTACCAGTGAGCTGAGATAAGGCGGGGCTTTACCTAGCAAAGACTTATAGATGACTTGGAGCCAGTGGGTTTGGCGACGAATATGAAGCGAGGGCCAGCCAACGAGAGCATACAGGTCGCAGTGGTGGGTAGTATATGGGGCTTTGGTGACAAAACGGATGGCACTGTGATAGACTCCATCCAACTCAAGTAGAGTGTTGGAGGCTAATTTGTAAATGACATTGCCGAAGGCGAGGATCGGTAGGACAGTCAGTTTTACGAGGGTATGTTTGGCAGCAAGAGTGAAGGATACTTTGTTGCAAAATAGGAAGACGATTCTATATTTAATTTTGGATTGGAGATGCTTAATGTGAGTCTGAAAGGAGAGTTACCAGTCTAACCAGACACCTAGGTATTTGTTGTTGTCCACATATTCTAAGTCAGAACTATCCAGAGTAGTGATGCTGGACGGGCGGGCAGGTGCGGGCAGCGATCGGTTGAAGAGGATGCATTTAGTTTTCCTTGCATTTAAGAGCAGTTGGAGGCCACGGAAGGAGAGTTGAATGGCATTGAAGCTCATCTGAAGGCTAGTTAACACAGTGTCTAAAGAAGGGCCAGAAGTATACAGAATGGTGTCGTCTGCGTAGAGGTGGATCAGAGAATCACTAGCAGCAAGAGCGACATCATTGACGTATACAGAGAAAAGAGTCTGCCCGAGAATTGAACCCTGTGGCACCCCCATAGAGACTGCCAGAGGACAACATGCCCTCCGATTTGACACACTGAATTTTGCCTGAGAAGGTGTTGGTGTACCAGATGAGGCAGTAATTTGAGAAACCAAGGCTGTTGAGTCTGCCAATAAGAATGTGGTGATTGACAGAGTCGAAAGCCTTGGCCAGGTCTGTGAATACAGCTGCACAGTACTGTCTCTTATCGATCTTAACAGTACCACCGGGAACTAAAATCCACAGAGCTATGAATGCATTGACTGACAGTCCATGATATCAAAATGATAGTTTTAAACAGATTTTGAAGCTATACATTTTATTTCCAATGACTCAAATGACAACAAAAAAATCAACAATGGAAGTATACAACTTTTGATTTAGGGTTAAGATGTGTAAGTTATAGCCTTTAACCTGTCTAGGAGGACATTCCACTGAAAAGGCAGAGCCGCGAAATTCAAAAAATATATATTTTTTAAATATTTAACTTTCACACATTAAAGTCCAATACAGCTAATGAAAGACACAGATCTTGTGAATCCAGTCAACATGTCCGATTTTTAAAATGTTTTACAGGGAAGACACAATATGTAAAGATGTAAATCTATTACCTAAAAACACATTAGCATAATCCACCATCTTTACTTTGTCCACCAACAACAGTAGCTATCACCAATTCGGCTAAACTAAGATATTGATAGCCCCTAACCAAGAAAAAAACTCATCAGATGACAGTCTGATAACATATTTATGGTATAGGATAGGTTTTGTTAGAAAAATGTGCATATTTCAGGTAGATGGCATAGTTTACAATTGCACCCACCGTCACAAATGGACTAGAATAATTACTATGAGCAACGTGTTTACCTAACTACTAATCATCAAACATTTCGTAAAAATACACAGCATACACTAATCGAAAGACACAGATCCTGTGAATACAGACAATATTTCAGATTTTCTAAGTGTCTTACAGCGAAAACACAATAAATCGTTATATTAGCATAGCACATAGCACATAGCACCCCAGCATTGATTCTAGCCAAAGAGAGCGATAACGTAAACATCGCCAAAATATATTATTTTTGTTCACTAACCTTCTCAGAATTCTTCAGATGACACCCCTGTAACATCACATTACAACATACATATACAGTTTGTTCGAAAATGTGCATATTTAGCCACCAAAATCATGGTTACACAATGACAAAAGTAGCCCAGCTGGTGAGAAAATGTTGGTGCGCCATATTAGACAGTGATCTACTCTTATACATAAATACTCATAAACGTGACTAAAAAATATAGGGTGGACAGCGATTGATAGACAATTTAATTCTTAATACAATCGCGGAATTACATTTTTTAAATTATCCTTACTTTTCAATACATTTTGCGCCAAGCGAAGCTACGTCAAAAAACATGGCGTCCTAAGCCACTAACATTTTTCGACAGAAACACGATTTATCATAATAAAAATGTCCTACTTTGAGCTGTTCTTCCATCAGTATCTTGGGCAAAGGATCCTTTCTTGGGTCTAATCGTCTTTTGGTGGAAAGCTGTCCTCTTGCCATGTGGAAATGCCAACTGCGTTCGGGATGAACTGGAAGCGTGCCCAGCGATTCACAGCGTTTCAGAAATAAATGTCCCAAAATCGCACTAAACGGATATAAATTGCTATAAAACGCTTTAAATTAACTACCTTATGATGTTTTTAACTCCTATAACGAGTAGAAACATGACCAGAGTAATATTACTCCCTACACTAATGCTTGGAACAAGTGCGGGTCGATGTCCTCCAGGCGCATGACGCAGCAAGAAAAGAGTGACTAGCTACAGGGTTTTTTTATTTATAGTGCCTGTGATTGCGCAATCGACCCCATTCAAATCGTCATCACGTAAAGGCATCCAGGGGAAGACGTAAGCAGTGTCCGTATACTCATAGGAATAACATTGGCCTTAAAACTGACTCCAGAACAGTGGCCAAAATTTCTGAAATCTGACTCCATGTCAGGGAAATTGCTGTAGAATGGGTTCTGTTCCACTTAGAGACAAAATTTCAACTCCTATAGAAACTATAGACTGTTTTCTATCCAATAATAATAATAATATGCATATTGTACGATCAAGAATTTTGTAGGAAGCCGTTTCAAAAATTACACGATTACCATAAATAGTGACAACAGCGCCCCCAGCCTTAACAGGTTAAGAATCCACGGTATATTGTCAATTGAAATAGCCAGAAACAGGATTGTGAATTTGAATATGCTGGAGGTTTATATGCTTCAGTGTAGCTGTAACTGCTAGAGTTTGTCAGGTTAAAGTTACATTTCAGCTAAATTAAATATTTAGACATCAAATCAAAATGTATTTGTCTCATACACGTGTTTAGCAGATGTTATTGCAGGTGTAGCAAAATGCTTGTGTTTCTAGCTCCAACAGTGCAGTAATATCTAACAAGTAATATCTAACAATACACACAATCTAAAGTAAAATAGTGGAATTGCGAATATATAAATATTTGAATGAGCAATGTCAGAGCGGCATAGACTAAGATACAGTTGAATAGGACAATAGGATACAGTATATGAAATGAGTAATGCAAAATATGTAAACATTATTAAAGTGACTAGTGTTCCAATTATTAAAGTGGGCAGTGATTTCAAGTCTATATATATAGGGCAGAAGCCTCTAATGTGCTAGTGATGGCTATTTAACAGTCTGATGGCCTTGAGATAGCTGTTTTTCAGTCTCTCGGTCCCAGCTTTGATGCACCTGTACTATTTCGCCTTCTGGATGATAACGGGGTGAAAAGGCAGTGGCTCGGGTGGTTGTTGTCCTTGATTATATTTTTTGCCTTCCTGTGACATTGGGTGCTGTAGATGTTCTGGGGGGCAGGTAGTTTGACCCCGGTGATCCGTTGGGCAGACTGCACCACCCTCTGGAGAGCCCGCGGTTGCGTGCGTTGCAGTTGCCATACCAGGCGGTGATACAGCCCGACAGGATGGTCTCAATTGTGCATCTGTAAAAGTTTGTGAGGGTTTTAGGTGCCAAGCCAGATTTCTTCAGTCTCCTGAGGTTGAAGAGGTGCTGTTGCGCCTTCTTCACCACACTATGAGGGTGGACCATTTCACTTTGTCAGTGATGTGTACGGCGAGGAACTTGAAGCTTTCCACCTTCTCCACTGCGGTCCTGTCGATGGGGGGATGCTTAGGGGGGTGCTCCCTCTGGTGTTTCCTGAAGTCCACCATCGGCTCCTTTGTTTTGTTGACGTTGGGTGAGAGGTTATTTTCCTGGCAATACTCCCAGGGCCCTCACTTCCTCCCTGTAGCTGTCTCGTCATTGTTGTTAATCAGGCCTACTACTGTTGTGTAGTCAGCAAACTTGAAGATTGAATTGGAGGTGTGCGTGGCCACGGAGTCATGAGTGAACAGGGAGTACAGGCGGGGGCTGAGCACACATCCTTGTGGGGCCCCAGTATTGAGGATCAGCGAAGTGGAGGTGTTGTTTCCTACCTTCACCACGTGGGACGGCCCGTCAGAAAGGTTCAGACCCAGGGCCTCAAGCTTAATGATGAGTTTGGAGGGTACTATGGTGTTTAATGCTAAGCTATAGTCAATGAACAGCATTCTTACATAGGTATCCCTCTTGTCTAGATGGGATAGAGCAGTGTGCAGTGCGATGGTGATTGCATTGTCTGTGGATCTGTTGGGGCGGTAAGCAAATTGAAGTGGGTCTAGGGTGTCAGGTAAGGTAGAGATGAAATGATCCTTGACTAGTCTCTCAAAGCACTTCATGACAGAAGAGAGTGCTATGGGACAATTGTCATTTAGTTTAGTTACCTATGCTCTCTTTGTTTGGTTGGCTGGGGAGTAGGGGCTACAGGTCAATTTGGAATATAGAATTAGTATCCAACTAGTCCTCAGTCTCTGTGTAGGCTACTGTGTGTGGTCTATTTATAATAATACATTATAAAAGCCTACCTACCTCCTGTTGGATACTGAGTGTCAATGCCTACACCAGAGAGGAAGAGGCACAACGAGAGGGATAACTGTGCCAAAAATCTGTCTTCTCCAGCAGGTGGCGATTAAAACAAATGTTTCGCTCACCAATCAACCAGTTTTTGTATGGTCAATGAGAGTCAAATTTTGTAAACAATAAATGTAATTGCTTATTTGCCAAGTGTGGCTTATTTAATCAAACATATGTTTCGTTATGCTTAAATTGTTACGAGTGTACTGATATAAGTAGGACACGTGACATCCCGGAAACTTATCACATGTATCTACCCTCTCATTGGCTAGAATGGTCCCACCTGATCTTGCTTCCCCTCGACTGGCTTTTCATTGTTGGAGCGGCCAATGATGTATCTGGTCCACATAATGGACCATCTCTATCTACACAAGCATGGCGGGAAAGCTGCAGTGGAGTAATGCTCCAACAAATGTGTATGACTGCCATCTTGTGGTAGTAAATATTCTCATTTTAGTCATTTAGCAGACACTCTTATCCAGAGTTAGAGTCAACTGTGAAGGTAGCTACAGTAGGTAAGACAACCACATACCACAGAAAAGACAAGTGTGCAAGTATTTTTTTGTAGTATTTACTATCACTATTAAATGAGCGAGACTTTAATTAAACAGGTTGAGTAAAGGACTTTACTCATATTCTATAGCCTCTAAACAGTGAAATGCAACCTGAGAAATTGTCATCCCATAAGAATAATTTAAGAATTCTTATATGGGTACTCCTGCAACATGTAGCAAGAACCATAACTGGTATATGTCTTAAATTAAGTAGGGCACATTCATACACAGCCATAATATAAGAACCATATGTTTTCCTTATGATGTTGTCACATATACAGTGAGCTCCAAAAGTATTGGGACAATGACACTTTTGTTGTTGTTTTGTCTCTCTACACCAGCACTTTGGATTTGAAATGATACAATGACTATGAGGTTAAATGTGTCACTCTCCTAATACTTTTTGAGCTCACTATATTTGACAAACATAGGAATTGCGTAATAATCATATATGTTGTGTTTTCTTATAGAAAGCCATACTCATAGGATTTACTTCATAAAAATGTATGTCAAAACTTTCCATAAGGGAGGTGGTACATTGACATTATGCCTCATAAGAAATTGTGTAGTTGTGGACTAATGTCTGTATTTTACTCTTCATGGTCAGTGATGTGAAAGTGAGAGTAAAAAGACCAGCAGACAGTTTTTATAAAATGTTTTTATTAGTTTAATTGGGGTATAATTGAAATGTGTCAGATTCATAGCATGTTCTGTAATATACATTGTCTCTTGTTCTTATCAAATATAGATACAAACCCACCAAAACTTTAAGGATCCAATATACAGTACCAGTCAAAAGTTTGGACACACATACTCATTCAAGGGTTTTTCTTAATTTTTTAAAACTATTTTCTACGTTGTGGAATAATAGTGAAGACATCAGAACTATGAAATAACACATATGGAATCATGTAGTAACCAATATATTTTAGCGTCTTCAAAGTAGCCAGCCTTTGCCTTGATGACAGCTTTGCACACTCTTGGCATTCTCTCAACCAGCTTCACCTGGAATGCTTTTCCAACAGTCTTGAGTTCCCACATATACTGAGCACTAGTTGGCTGCTTTTCCTTCACTCTGCAGTCCAACTCATCCCAAACCATCTCAATTGGGTTGAGGTTGGGTGATTGGGAAGGCCAGGTCATCTGATACAGCACTCCATCACTCTCCTTGGTCCAACTCATCCCAAACCATCTCAATTGGGTTTAGGGTGGGTGATTGTGGTCATCTGATACAGCACTCCATCACTCTCCTTCTTGGTCAAATAGCCCTTACACAGCCTGGAGGTGTGGTGGTTCATTGTCCTGTTGAAAAACAAATGATAGTCCCACTAAGCACAACCCAGATGGGATGGCATATCGCTGCATAATGCTGTAGTAGCCATGCTGGTTACGTGTGCCTTGAATTCTAAATAAATAATTTACAGTGTCACCAGCAAAGAACCCCTACACCATCACACCTCCTCCTCCATGCTTCACCTGGGAATCACACATGCGGAGATCTTCCGTTCACCTACTGTGCATCTCACAAAGACACAGCGGTTGGAACCAAAAATCTCAAATTTGGACTCATCAGACCAAAGACCGGTCTAATGTTCATTGCTCATGTTTCTTGGCCCAAGCAAGTCTCTTCTTATTATTGGTGTCCTTTAATAGTGGTTTCTTAGCAGCAAAAAGTTATTGACATTTTCCAGATTGACTGACCTTCATGTCTTAAAGTAATGATGGACTTAGTCTTTTACCAAATTGGCCTATCTTCTGGATACCACCCCTCCCTTGTCACAACGCAATTGATTAGCTGAAAGAAGGAAATAAATTCCACAAATTCAGTTTTAACAAGGGACACCTGTTAATTGAAATGACAACCTTATGAAGCTGGTTGAGAGAATGCCAAGAGTGTGCAAAGTTCTCATCAAGGCAAAGGGTGGCTACTTTGAAGAATCTCAAATATAAAATATATTTTGATTTGTTTAACACTTTTTTGGTTCCTACATGATTCCATATGTGTTATTTCATAGTTTTGATGTCTTCACTATTATTCTACAATGTAGAAAATAGTAAAAAATAAAGGAAAACCCTGGAATAAGAAGGTGTGTTCAAACTTTTGACTGGTACTGTATATTAAAATAAACAATGTTGATACACGTAAGCAATTATTGTCGACAATTGTAGGACCTATATATTTACTGCAATACATCTCGGCATGGAGCTTGTTATAGAATAGAACTGATTTTATATTGACAGTATTACCTCTTCATCAGTACACAAAGCGTCATAACAAAACAAGCACCAGGATCGTCCATTTTTCTGTACAGTTAATAAGTTGCTTAAGAGTTTTATAAATATGCTTAAACTGCAACCTTATGTAAAAAAAAAAAAACAATCATCACTCGTGTAAAAAAAAAAAGTATTTCTATTTTTTAAAGTCGCAAAGTAACACTGATTTGAAGGGCGAAACAAACAAAGCAACAGAACAGTTAACTGTCAAAACAAAGGAAAAGAGCCCAGTCCAAAAGATTCTGGTTAGGTTTATTCCTTCTTTGAAAATGCCTTTTTTTTCACACTGAAACCCTCAACAGTAACTTATTGAAAGAAATAATGCAAATAACAATCTAAAACAGATGATTAAGTACATTTTTTTTTTAAATAATGCAGTAGAGGGACATGTATTGTATACTAGTACAAGTTCTGTTTGCTATGTTCTACTGTATATTCATAGAGCTGTGCCCATAGGAACCTGTCCATCCCACGCTTCTCCCTTTTGGTTTACTTTAGTGCTTCAAGTTTGACATTTACTCTTATCGGTATGTATGCAGTGGAGTTGGAAATGATCATCTTATGATAGAACAGGGAGACAATTCTTTATTGTATTTTTTTTGGTATTGCAAATAAGAAGGGCGATTTGTTTCATGTGAAAAAGCAAAAGAATCCACAGCCAGAAAAATGGCACTATAACGCACGACAAAAAATGTCTCAACCACAGAAGGCACACATCTAGAACTGAGCATGTGGTGGAGAAGGGAATCTATCGTGATTTGGATATGTAGACCATTGGGTAATATGGCAGATTTGAACCCAGTCAGGTCCACTCTACAGTGTCAATATTAGGACAGCCTCAATCGCTGCTGTCCTATTATGGACACCGTACTATTCACACTGGTCAAGGAGACTGTAGTTGGAAGGGTGGAGGAAGGTAAAGAAAGTTCTTACCCAGGGTGATGCCTCTACACCTGACCCCGTCTGGTTTCTCCTCGTACTCATTTTCAAAATGGCACCCCCAAAAGCTAGAGGAACATTTTCCACATTAAAAACTACAGAGCATGTTGACGACAACGCAAGGGTGAATAGTAGCAAAGGCATCATTCTGGCACCTGATCGATCACCTAATAGTACTTCCCATCAACTCTACCAGTTTGACTTAAGTGCAGAAACTTGTGGTCCTGGATACATTGAAACAAAGTGATGCCCAACCTAGTTTGGGCAATTGTCTCCAAAGCCTGACTCAATATGGTAGACAGTATTGCTTGGGAAGACACCTGGTGGTCACACCATGGAATACATGTTCTGTTATTCATTTGCGAGTTATACAGCAAAACCCTCATACACATGTACAATGAATTGGAGCAAAATGTATAATATATATTTTTTTTTTTACAACAACATAGAAAACAATCATTACATTTCTCCAAGTTAAACAACAACTACATTATCAAAAGGCAAAGATTAGGTATATTGCAACGCTCTCCTTGACACCTCTATCAACATTATCATGATTGTTATCATCAACTATAAGTCTCTCTCAATATGTGAGTCAGTCTAGGGCCAGTCTAGGCAGATTGATAGTACAGACGGAGCCCAATCTGTCAGCACAGGCAGGCACACAAACACCGAACATTTTCAATGGGACCGACAGCCAGCCTATGGCAGCACAAGCGGGTCTGTGTGGGACTCCCTCATTGAACACAGGCATCTCTATGGAACAGGAAGAGCTCATTACAGACAGGGAACGGGGGTGATCGAGTCAACCCTAAAGGCACACCATTTGAAATCTTTGGGATTATCTGTTTTGTCTGAGTGGTTCTGGTTTGCTTTCATCTGAGCACCCGGTCTAGAGGGTACAGTTCATTAGCGGGGCAAGGCAGCGTACATTACCAACACAAACAAACATCTTATGGGAGAATGAAAAACATTGGATCTCGCAATGACTTAAATTTCTCTATGAAGTACATTGTATTAGCAGATATGTTGAAAAGTTAAGTTCTGAGGAAAAAATTGCTCTTTACTTGATGCAACTTGACATGATACCCACATTATGTTGTTTTCATTAACATTCCTTAACGTCTGTCGTCATTATCCATGACATTTCATTTCAAGTCCCGAAAAAAGGTTGTTGTTAATGAACAGTCATGCAATGTTACGACGGGCATAATGCCAAGTGTTATGTCAAGATTACAAAGCAGTATGGTTTGGTATGCCAATAGTGGGTCCTCCTTCTTCGTTTCTAATGGGTCAATCCCCATCCTGCCTGCATAGTTATCAGTCAGCACTGGTTTCCCTGAAGAAAAGACTGGAATCCAACCAGGAAACCTACACAAGCTCCCCTCTGAAGTCATCAAACTGCATCATGAGATGTCACCAGGGGTGAGAAGTCAAAGAGCCACGCCTCTTAGATCAATCCTTTAGCTGCTTGCTTATGAGGGGTCAGACATTTTTCTTTTGATTTAGGTATTTGTCCTCAAATTGAATGTAAAGATACAGTACAAAATAAATTAAGCAGGGCCGATGGGAAGAAAGCGAGAGGGGCGAGCGGACAGCCTTGTCTGGTGTTTTTTTCCTGTCGACCTCTGTCCTCTCTTCCCTCCCTCTCTCTTCTTTGCTGTGATACCAGCTTCAGTTGGGACACCTTGCAGTTTGAGTCTTGCCTCGGACGAAGAAGTTGAATCACGTCAATAGAGAAGTGCGACCAATGCTGACAGAGGGAGATTGTGTCTCTCTCCTTCTTAATTCAAGTGCTAAGAGATGCCTGTTGGAGAGAAGCCCAGACAGTAGGCGGATGTGTCCAGCGTACAGTTGCCTGCTAATCTCTCTCCCTCTCCCTTTCTTTTCCTATCCTCACTACCTCTCTCCCTCAGCGTCTTGGGGCAATTTCACCCTACTTCTGGTCAGACCATCTGGGCTCTCTGCAGATAAAGGACTCGAACTGGAGTTTAAAGGTATGATGGCTCTGTCATTCATGATCACACATGTACACAAACCTCCAGGAACCTCATTTACAAACATTGTGCGTGTACAAAATGTGCATGCGCCAGTTTTCACGCAAAAGTTGGCATTCATAAAAACTGACCTTAACAATTGAATATGCTTATTCTCCCACAAACTCTAGACCATGGGTAAGCACAGTTTTTAGTGGTTGAAGTATTGCATTGCAAGAAGGCAAATGTACCCTAGTAGCCTTGTGCAAATTGGGAATATATAATGACTTATTCATAACAAAAAAACAGGTAGGTAAATATAATAATAAGATGCAATCATTTGCTGTTAGTGAGAAGAGCAAAATTCAATTTTTCTTCATCTTTGCATTCTAAAATAATTTGAAATCTATTTCCGATTATTCATTTAGTTTCCATGATAATCGCAGAATAAATTCCTCACCTTTTCTGACTGTGATGGTTTCATACTAGCGAAATAGCCTATAGGTCTACAACAAGATAGGATGGGCTACCATTCGTCCCATCTCTCATTTAATTGGACCACTTCATAATAGTAAAAAGATAAGTACATCTCTCATTTAATTGGGCCTATTAGAAAGGCTATTATAATTTCATTTTTGTATACGTTTTTGCTCAATGCAGCCGAAATGGAGCGCAGTTTATAACATACAGTAGAATTTAACAGGTGCACAGACAGTTGATCTTTTGCATTGAAGTGTGTAGGCTACCACTGTAAGTAGACCTACTGTAATTTAAATGTTTTTCCGAATTCGTGGACAGTGCATCACATGTAGGTTCGTGCGAAAGTAAATGCGAAACATTATTGAATAAAAACAATCTGTTTACAAGTCCACAACAATTTGCAATTGTTTTTGTGGTTCAGAAATGGTCAAACAGCAAATGTCACTGAAAAAAAAAGACATTTTGACAACACCTCCAAAGACATTTGATCAAGTTCACAAATGTAGATTTCCTTTAGATATAATGTATTGGCCTAATTTCAATACTACCAAATTATACAGCAAATAAGGCTATTATTGTCACGATAAAAGGTGAATGATGAGTGTTATTCAGGCACAGTTATAATGCTCGTTCACATGTGCACAGTTTTTTTTCCGACAGGTCAGATTTTTAATGGAAAACATGCACATGTATGGCGTGCTCCAAGTGTATCATTTTCATTTATTTTTTCAGAAATAGAGCACGCAGCTATTCAGAGTAAAATATGCGCAACGGTTATAAATGAGGCCCCACGTTTCCTTGACAATAGAGGTGAATTTTTATTTCTCGTTCCATTTCATTATAATAAAAAATAGTGCAATTCCTTTGAACAATTAGGCTATATAAATAACTCTAAAATTGCCATTTTTAAGTTAGTTTATTTGTTTCCATATATGTGTAAATATATATATACACATATATACACGCATATATATACACACATAGATATATATATACACATATACACATACAAATACATATATATATATAGTTGAAGTCGGAAGTTTGCATACACTTTGGTTGGAGTCATTAAAACTTGTTTTTCAACCACTCCACAAATTTCTTGTTAACAACCTATAGTTTTGGCAAGTTGGTTAGGACATCTACTTTGTGCATGACACAAGTAATTTTTCCAACAATTGTTTTCAGACAGATTATTTCACTTATAATTCACTGTATCACAATTCCAGTGGGTCAGAAGTTTACATACACTAAATTGACTGTGCCTTTAAACACCTTGGTGTTCTTCGGCTTGCAAGTGTCCCCCTTTTTCCTCCAAACATAACAATGGTCATTATGGCCAAACAGTTCTATTTTTGTTTCAGCAGACCAGAGGACATTTCTCCAAAAAGTATGATCTTTGGCCCGATGTGCTGTTGCAAACCGTAGTCTGGCTTGTTTATGACGGTTTTGGAGCAGTGGCTTCTTCCTTGCTGAGCGGCCTTTCAGGTTATGTCGATATAGTGCTCGTTTTACTGTGGATATAGATACTTTTGTACCTGTTTCCTCCAGCATCTTCACAAGGTCCTTTGCTGTTGTTCTGGGATTGATTTGCACTTTTCACACCAAAGTACGTTCATCTCTAAGAGACAGAACGCGTCTCCTTTCTGAGCAGTGTGACGGCTGCGTGGTCCCATGGTGTTTATACTTGCGTACTATTGTTTGTACAGATGAACGTGGTACCTTCAGGCATTTGGAAATTGCTCCAAAGGATGAACCAGACTTGAATTATAAGTGAAATAATCTGTCTGTAAACAATTGTTGGTCAAATTACTTGTGTCATGCACAAAGTAGATGTTCTAACCAACTTGCCAAAACTATAGTTTGTTAACAAGAAACTTGTGGAGTGGTTGAAAAACAAGTTTTAATGACTCCAACCTAAGTGTATGTAAACTTCCGACTTCAACTGTATACACACAGTACCAGTCAAAAGTTTGGACACACCTACTCATTGAAGGGTTTTTCTTTATTTTTAATATTTTCTACATTGTGGAATACTAGTGAAGACTTCAAAACTATGAAATAACACATATGGAGTCATTTAGAAAGCAAAAAAGTGTTACAAGAAATCTAAATATATTTTAGATTCTTCAAAGTAGTTACACCTTGATGACAGCTTTGCACACGCTTTGCATTCTCTCAATCAGCTTCACCTGGAATGCTTTTCCAACAGTCTTGAAGGAGTTCCCACATATGGTGAGCACTAGTTGGCTGCTTTTCCTTCACTCTGCGGTCCAACTCATCCCAAACCATCTCAATTGGGTTGGGGGTGGGTGATTGTGGTCATCTGATACAGCACTCCATCACTCTCCTTCTTGGTCAAATAGCCCTTACACAGCCTGGAGGTGTGGTGGGTCATTGTCCTGTTGAAAAACAAATGATAGTCCCACTAAGTGCAAACCAGATGGGGTGGCGTATCACTGCAGAATGCTGTGGTAGCCATGCTGGTTAAGTGTGCCTTGAATTCTAAATACACTACTGACAGTGTCACCAGCAAAGAACCCCTACACCATCACACCTCCTCCTCCATGCTTCACAGTGGGAACCACACACACGGAGATAATCTGTTCACCTACTCTGCGTCTCACAAAGACACGGCTGTTGGAACCAAAAATCTCAAATTTCAACTCATCAGACCAAAGGACAGATTTCCACCTAATGCCTATTGTTCGTGTTTCTTGGTCCAAGCAAGTCTCTTCTTATTATTGGTGTCTTTTAGTGGTGGTTTAATTGCAGCAATCGACCATGAAGGCCTGATTCACACAGTCTCCTCTGAACAGTTGATGTTGAGATGTGTCTGTTACTTGAACTCTGTGAAGCATTTATTTGGGCTGCAATTTCTGAGGCTGGTAACTCTAATGAACTTATCCTCTGCAGCAGAGCTAACTCTGGGTCTTCTTTCCTGCGGCGGTCCTAATGAGAGGCAGTTTCATCATAGCGCTTGATGGTTTCTGCGACTGCACACCACCCCTACCTTGGCACAACACAACTGATAGGCTCAAACGCATTAAGGAAAGAAATTCCACAAATTAACTTTTAACAAGGCACACCTGTTAATTAAAATGCATTCCAGGAGACTACCTCATGAAGCTGGTTCAGAGAATGCCAAGAGTGTGCAAAGCTGTCATCAAGGCAAAGGTCGGCTACTTTGAAGAATCTCAAATATAAAACATATGTAGTTTTCTTTAACACTTTTTGGGTTACTACATGATTCCATATCTGTTATTTCATAGTTTTGATGTCTTCACTATTATTCTACGATGTAGAAAATAGTAAAAAATAAAGAAAAACCTTTGAATGAGTAGGTGTGTCCAAACTTTTGACTGGTACTGTTTATAGAACACACACACACACATACATTGATACATATATAGTCATGTCTAAAATGATTGGCACATTTGATAAAGATGAGCAAAAACCTTACTAAAATAAATACTGCAAATACTGCGCTATATTGTATGCTACCAAAAAGTTGGGAAATTACATTATTTTATACTAATACAATAGCTCAGAGATGCAAGATAGGTGGCAAAATTATTTTCACCCCTGTTTTATGAGATTGGAGAACACATTGGGAGGGATCTTAGACCATTCCTCCATACAGAATCTTTACAGATCCTTGATATATCTTGCCTGCGCTTATGGACTGCCCTCTTATTCAAACCATAGGTTTTCAATGGGGTTCAAGTCCGGACACTTTTATTTCCATTGTAAAATGTTGATTTTCTGGTCAATTAACTACTTCTCTGTGGATTTTGATGTGTGCTTGGGGTTATTGTCTTGCTTGAATGTCCACTTGCGGCCAAGTTAACGTCAAAGGCCCACCACCATATATTACAGTAGGAATGAGGTTATTTCCTGTATATGCATCCTTCTCTCAATGCCAAACCACCACTGGTGTGCATGGCCAAAGAGTTCTATTTTCATGTCATCTGACCATAGCACAGGTACCAATCTGTGCCAATGCCATTTAGAAAATTCCAGGCGTTTACATTTGTCGATTGCTTTCAATAAAGCCTTTTTTTCTAGCAACCCTTCCCAAAGACATATTGGCATGGAAGTGGCGTATAATCGTAGATGCGACCAAGTTTTGTAATTCTCCAATTTTGGCCTTTAGATTGTTCACTGCCTCCTAAGCCATCTTCCTCACTGTGCATGGGGACAAGATACACATGCATCCAATACCAGGCAAGTTGACCATTGCTCCAGTGGTTTTAAACTCCTTAATTGTTTCCCTAATAGTGGTAAGTGGTATATTTGTTTTTTGTGTGCTTATTCTTTTGTACCCATTGCCTGATTTATGAAGGTCAACAACCATTTGTCTCTTTTCATTTGTGAGTTCTTTGCCTTTCCCCATGGTGATAGATGACAAAGGGATTTTACATGCATGTTACCTCATTTTTATACCCCGGTGAAACAGGAATTCATGGAAGGCCATAATAAAGTTCCTTAAACTGAGATTCATTTTAAAAAGTAGAATGATATTACAGATAAAATGTTGTTTGTTTTTACTTCTAAGAATCTGTAGGGTGCCAAAAAGTACTTGTTAAACAAAATCTCTTTCTCTGAGCAATTGTATTAGTATAAAATAACTTAATAATCTTTTTTTGTTGTTGCATACAATAAATAATTATTGTATTATTTATTTTATACAGTCTTTTTTTGCTTATCTTTATCAGGGTGCCAATAATTTGTATATGTATAGATAGCACAATGTTAAACACGTTTGAGTTGGCACACCAACAGATTACCGTTTTTACCTTTTCTTCTAGAGGAGACAAAACATAAAAAAAAAACGTATTTTTATCTTTAGAATCCATTTGTTTACAAAAATACCGCCGCTCTCCTCTCTTATGATACATATTGCAGATTGATTTTATTTTTCTCCAGATCAACAGTCTTGAATCTTGTGCAAACATCTCTTTAAAAAAGATAATAATAAAAAAACAAGAAGAGTATTTGCACAGAGGAACTCCTGAACTTCTCTGGCCAAAGACACACAGACAGTACTAAACTCAAATAGACAAAGAACTAAAGTACAGTACTAACCTCAGATGGGTCCAGATAGTACGATGGATATATATCACTTCAGTGGGCACAGTGCTGAACTCAATTGACCCAGACTCAGGACTCTAATCCAGTACTCATGTTGACACACATGGCCTGACATCACAAACCCAGTCAGCTGTCAATCACGTGTTTCCATAGATGCCAACGTTGACCACCGCACCCTCTGATGCGGATTGATGAGGAGCGACGGGGATCTGTCTGGCAGTGAGGCTAACTGGGTCATGAGCTGAGAGGCTAACTCGGGCTAACGTATGAATCTAAATCTTGGAACCCGTGAGAGCCTGAACCTGTCAACCTGTTACAAGAGTGCTATCAAGGCCCTCCCTGTACAAGCCAGGTACACAGACAGTATTCAAAGCCAGAAAGGGGTTAGGGGGAGGCTCACTAAAATAACCATCTGCATCTCAAAAAAAGGAAGTCCTGGTCATTCTGAAAGACCCTGGAGGAACTAAGGATAAACTACGAGGAGATAAGTAACTAGAAAATGATGCAGTTTGTTGTGAAGCCCAATGCAAAGGGACACAAAAACAAAATAAACCTAATTACTTGGAGAGAATATTGTTTTGTTTTGTTGTTTTTGCATTTGCCAGTACAGAAAAAAAGCTGAAAGCAAGGAAAAAAAACAAGTAAATATTTATACAACGTAAGTTAAGGAGTGACGGGTTTCAGTAAGACGGTGACCGTGGGTAAAGTTAAGAGGGGAGTGCAGTCCTTTGTCTTTGTGCGCCTGCCCCCCCCCCCCTGCCACTGCATGTCGCCCTCTCCAACCCTGCTTGCCACCAACAGTTCAGCTAAAGTGCGCCGAGAAGGAGAAAGCAGCCTCGGAAACAACGCCCGAGACCAACACTGTCGTCACACCTGTTCGGGCGTCTGCTTCTCCTTTTTGTTGCTCACATTCCTGCTCTCCAGGCTGCCCAGGTGGGCCTGCTTGAGAATCCCGTGGAGTAGCAAGGACGGCGACGAGGTACCCGGGCCTCCTAACCCGACTCCACGCCCCGTGCCCCTGCCGCCACTGGAAGTCTGGTGGTGGTGCCTGGGTAGTGAAGAGGGGTGGTAGTAGTGCCCTATCACCTCGCTATAAGTTGGCGGTGCCCCTTCCACTCGGCTGGAGTAGGCCTGGGCAGCCGTGGCTACCGTGGTAGTGCTGACCCCGGGGTTGAGGCTGGGCGGTGGGCACAGGGAGGTGTCGAGGAGGTGGCTGTCGTAGACTGTGCGGTTGGGGGGCGCGCGCACCGACTCCCTGTTAAGCTCCATCTGCTGCTCGGGGTCGCGGAGCTGCAGAGTGCAGGGGCCCTGGTAGGGCGGAGGCTCTTCGCCGTCCGACAGCGAGATGGTGGGCGGCAGGTCAATGATGGGGTGGGGCAGGTAGGGGTAGGTGGGCTGGAAGCGGGCCAGACGCTCCCTCTGCAGATAGGAGGGGATGCGGTCCGGGGGACGCGTGGTGTACACCTGCTGCTGTAAGGGAGGAGGACAGGAAGAGTAGCACACACATTTATATTTGGTCATTTATCTTCGTGAGGACAACACAAAAAAAGTTTAACAAGGTATTTCCAATGTCATCTCCTTGTTCAGAACCCTCTTTTATCCACAGTGACTTAGTGTGAGGGTATATTGATACAGCACCATTGTTGTCATTGCTATGCTATGAACATCAATAAACTCTCATAGCCCATCTGCTCTAATATCCAAGGACAAATCCATAATTAATTTCCGGACAAACACAAGTAGTGTTCCCAGGTTCCTGGGTAGGTTCTTCAAGTCTAGGGTTACGGGCCAAATGGCACCCTATTCCCTATACAGTGCACTACTTTTGGGGCCCTGGTCAAAAGTAGTGCACTTTAAAGGGAATAAGGCCCAGACAAGGTCCCTGTGTTTAGGGATGACCCCTATAGACCTAAAACAGGGGTGGGCAAATGTTTTGGCTCGAGGGCCACATCGGGATTTTGTAGTTGAACGGAGGGTGGCAAAGATTTTTTTGGTCACGATTTGTTAGTCAAAATCAATTTGCTGTCAGAAAATGTGCAGTTATTTTTAAATATATAGGCCCATTACCATTTCTACATTCTTACTATCTAGTTTTAGACGTTCAGGAGTGGCTTGGAATGTTTTTATTGCCCGTTTTTATTGCCCAAAAGAAAAACTCCTGTGGGACAAATTGAACGGGCAGTAGTTTGCCCACTTCCACCCATAATCCACTTTACCTCGCTCATTCCACTGGTGTGCCCTGGGCCATCTGAGGACCACAGACTCCCGTCCTGTGAGAAAGAAAGAGACAGAGAGCATGTATCATGTCAATGGATACCATGTTGTGCCACTAGGTGGAGGTCTTCCCTTTCCAGCCAAAGAGCCAACCACAGAGCATAGGGTGGGTGGATGAGATTAATCCCTGTGCTCTTCACAGAAGCAATCCCAACACACACAGAGAGAGAGGGGGGGGGGGGAGACGCTCTGTCATCTATGACTCATACCCCCTCCTGCAGAGTACGCAGAAGTCTGCATAGCTCAAAGGGTTGTGCTCAATTCAGAATTGGATTGAGAATGCCTCATAAATTCCAATTACATTCTTGAATTTGAATCGAAGCCGTAAACAGGATACAAAATTGCAATTTGAATTAAAGGAAATATAATTGAACTCAGTGAAATTCAAATGCATTCGTCTATTCTACATTAGGTGTAAGCCTATTGTATTGAAATATGTGAATATTCTAAGTTATTATATTTCATGAATCACTTAAATTTAGTTCAATATGGGGGAAAGACTAAATTTCCCGGAATGCATTAGGTCAGCCCTTCTTTTTGACCCTAAAGCCTTCAAAAAGAAGCCAAACCAATGAAATTAATGGTGGAAATAGAATTAGCTATTGTAAGCACTGAGGTTAAAATAATATTTGAAAATTGTTTCTGGAGTAAAGTGATATATTATTTGGTATCTTGAAGTGTAACCTGTCAGATTCAATGAAACTCTCATGTTGGATAACTGAGTGGAATTTCATTGAATTGCACTGAATTCAATTCTATGTCCTGTCACTTAAACTCAAATTCTATGTCCCGTGGGGTGTGGCCAATGCAATTCTAATTCCAACTCCTGAGTTGAATGGGAGTCAATTCCACAATTCTGAATCAAACCCAAACCTGATAACACACACACACAGCATCCTGCCCCATATTTCCTAACAGATGAATGCCGGGCTAGGTGATTCAGAAAGCAACAGTATGTGTTGGTGTGTGACTCAGAAAGCAGCAGTGCAGTCATATGGTCCTGGAATCTCCAGATCACTGCACTGAGCGATGTGGCAGACATGTGGCAGACAACCCGTCTCCAGTGAGCCTCTGTCTCACAAAGAGACACAAAGAAAGAAACACCGACATCAACCCATATACTGTATGTAGTATACAGGTCCAACTGAATTCCATTGTCTGTTTATCACGTGTGCTTGCATTAGTAAAAAATGATCTGCTTTTCTGACATGGCTAGTTCGGGCCTGCCATGATGTCCAAATAGGACCCTGTACTATGGCTTGCCTATTTCCAAGTAGAAACATGGTGGTTTTAGTTTCATATTAAGTCTACACCCTGGTCTGTGTGGAGTAAATGCTGTAAAGTAAAGTCTATGTCCTGGTCTGTGTGGAGGCTGTAAGTCTACCCCTTAGTCTGTATGAAGACTGCAAAGTTAGTTCACAGCCCTGGTCAGGGTAGAGTACTTACAGAGGGCAGTGGTAGGTGGCGCCTGCGGGCCTGGCTGTCCCTGGACATGAAGGAGCGTTCCGACAGGCGGTAGTGGTTGAGCAGGCAGGTGATCACTACCACCATCACCATCATCACCACAACGATCACCAGGATCTGCACAAACTCCAACTGGGCTGGAGAGAGACGAGAGAGAGAGAGGGGGGACAGGTTAGAACTAGTGGAAGACGTTCTGATTGCATCACCTAAGCTTCATCAAAATATCACATTTTGGAGCAGAGAACCCAAGTGGACAGATATAAGGATATGCACATTGCACAGTTTATTGGGAATGGGTGTTTGGGACAGTTTTGGGACCATGGTAATTGAAGGTCATGACGACTTAATCCGGTGTTACGAAAAGCAACTAGCTCGTTTTTACTGATGGCCTAGAAACCAATATTGTAGAAATGATTTTGTTGCGGCCATGAGTTTTCACAACTCAACTGAAATGTAAGCACGTATGGCTAATTAGGAATGTCAGATTAGGAATGTCTCAGTTCATTGCATGTTATAATTTGCTGTACGTTTAGCTACATCAATTACACTACTTATGAGGTTATAACTATGTAATAAAGCATAAAACATGAACTAGAGTCAATGTCCGCAACCAGGTGGGGGAAAAAATTTGCAAAATGAGACATGTCCCATCCAAAATCTCTCTGTTTTAAGCAGTTTTTTTTGCATGGGCTGCTTCTCAATCCACCACATCCACCTATGTCAGCCTTCCGCATCTGTGGTGGAAGGTGGCAGAGCTAGAGTGGTGTTTTTCCGACCATGAGACATCCCGAAAATCAGTCGAACGGTTTAGGCTACAAACTAATATCACCCCACTATGGAAAGTTGAGACTCTCACAAACACGGTGCTGTTTTCCGTGATCTACGACCCCTACAAGTGTCACGGGACTCGTCAGAAGTTGGTACAGCCGATGTGCCAACTTCTGTCTGTAGCATCCGCACGGTTTGGGCTACAGACTACAATGACCCCACCATGGAAAGCTGAGACTCACAAGCACGTACATGTCGGTTGATTTGCTCTATGACCCCCAAAAAGCTTCAGAAGACTCGTCTGAAGACAACCCAGTATCAGTTTCAAAAATGTATGGAAGTAAGGCATATGGGTAAATCATTTATAAAAACTATTTCCTGAGCTTTCTTATATTTATTTATCAGACAAAATTGAACTGACTATCTGTTATGCCATATATGAATATGTTATTCAATGCATTTATATGGGCTAATAATAGCTGGTCAAAAGTATGTTTCATTAAATATATATACTGTACATACACTGAGTGTACAAAACATTAAGAACACCTTCCTAATATTGAGTTGCGCACCCCCCCGCCCCTTTGCCCTCAGAACATCCTCAATTCGTCGGGGGCATGGACTCTACAAGGTTACGAGGTGTCGCAAACGTTTCGCAGTGATGCTGGCTCGTGTTGATTTCAATGCTTCCCACAAGTTTGTCAGGTTGGCTGGATGTCCTGTGGATGGTGGACCATTCTTGATAACACACGGGAAACTGTTGAGCGTGAATAACCCAGCAGAGTTGCAGTTCTTGACACAAACCATACCCCGTTCACCCTCTGAATGCCACATATACACAATCTATGTCTCAATTGTCTCAAATCTTAAAAATCCTTCTTTAAACCTGTCTCCTCCCCTTCATCTACACTGATTGAAGTGGATTTAACAGGTGACATCAATAAGGGATTATAGCTTTCACCTGCATTTACCTGGTAAGTCTATGTCATGGAAAGAGAAGGTGTCCTTAATGTTTTGTACACTTGGTATGACCATCTTAAAACAATTCCTTATGTTAGCTTTGCAGACTCTAGGGCAGGGATGGGCAACTGGGCCGCAGATCAATTTCCAAAGGGGGGGGGGGGGGGACTCAGTCAGGGTCTCAACTTAATGTGGAACATTAGAATAGTAGTGCATCAGCAGTTGTTTTCTTATGTCAGTCACTGACAGTCACTCAATGAGCCTATGTCAGCAACAACAAAAAAGACTGATAAGTTAGTCTAGCGGCCAGCTATCTAAACTTGTAGTAATCATGGTTGAATTACTGACCGGGGGCCCCGACTTTTGTTAGTCACTCTCACACAGATATCATATTAAAAAATGCAAACATTTATCCATACCTACTGGCAAAATGTTTAGATTTGCTGCAAATTTGCTTTAAAACTGCAACATTTTCTCTATACCCCATGGCAAAATATGGAGAAACGTGAAAAAAGTATTATTTTTTGCTTAGGACCGGCTCTGACTACGTGTGAGTATGGATGTGGATACGCAGACCCGTGAGCCACTGCAGCCCCCCCATGATTTGAGTTCAGATCTTTTGAGGCCCCCACCCCTATCAAAGTTGCCCACCCCTGCTCTAGGGGGTACAACATCATCACAATGACATGAAACACATTTCAAGTATAATTTATGACAGGTATGATGTTATTGATCTGACAACCTATACTGTCATCATGATTATCAATAGTAATGGCGCCAGAGGGGATGGCTGCCGTTTTACAGGCTCCTAACCAACTGTACTATTCTGTTTGTTTATTTCGCATTGCTTGTAACGCATTTTTTACATAATGTTGCTGCTACCGTCTCTTATGACCAAAAATAACTTCTGGACTTTAGAACAGCAATTACTCACCTCAAACTGGACAAAGATTTTTTCTTTAATGAGTCCGACACGAAGGATATACTGCTTTGTCAAGACACGGCCGAAATCCCCGTCGTCAGTGTCAAGAAAATACGGAGAAAAAAGGGGAGAATGGCGGGGTGTATTGTAAGAATTCACAGACCAGTAGGTAAACCACCACTACCCTCTGTATTATTGGCCAATGTGAAATCATTGGAAAACAAACTGGAGAATCTACAATTAAGACTATCCTACCAACAGGACATTAAAAACTGTAATTTCTTATGTTTCACCGAGATGTGGCTGAAAGACGACATGGATAATATAGAGCTGGCTGGCTTCTCCGTGCATCGGCAGGACAGAGCAGTTACGTCTGTTAAGACGAGGGGCGGGGGTGTGTGTCTCTTTGTCAACAACTGCTGGTGTGCAATGTTTAATATTAAAGAAGTCTCGAGGTATTACTCGCCCGAGGTAGAATACCTCATGATAAGCTGTAGACCACACTATCTACAAAGAGAGTTCTCATCTATATTATTCGTAGCCCTCTATTAACCACCACAAACCGATGCCGGCACTAAGACTGCACTCAACGAGCTGTATAAGACCATAAGCAAACAAGAAATTGCTCATCCAGAAGCGGCACTCCTAGTGGCCCGGGGACATTAATGCAGGCAAACTTAAAACCGCTTTACCTAATTTCTACCAGCATGTCATATGTGCAACCAGAGGAAAAAAACTCTAGACCACCCTTACTCCACACACAGAGACGCATACAAAGCTCTCCCTCGCCCTCCATTTGGCAAATCTGACCATAATTCTATCATCCTGATTCTGCTTAAAAGCTAAAACTAAAGCAGGAAGTACCTGTGACAATACGAAAGTGGTCAGATGACATGGATGCTACGCTACAGGACTGTTTTGCTAGCACAGACTAGAATATGTTCCGGGATTCATCCAATGGCATTGAGGAGTATACCACCTCAGTAACCGGCTTCATCAATAAGTGCATCGACGGCGTCGTGCCCACAGTGACCATATGTACATTTCCCAACCAGAAGCCATGGATTACATGCAAAACCCGCACCGAGCTAAAGGCCAGAGCTGCCGTTTTCAAGGAGTGGGACACTAATCCGGACGCTGATAAGAAATCCCGCTATGCCCTCAGGCGAACCAACAAACAGGCAAAGCATCAATACAGGGCTAAGATTGAATCCTACTTCACCGGCTCTTGACGCTCGTCGGATGTGGCAGGGCTTGAAAACTATTACGGACTACAAAGGGAAACTCAGCCGTGAGCTGCCCAGTGACGCGAGCCTACCAGATGAGCTAAATGCCTTTTAAACTCGCTTCAAGGCAAGCAACACTGCATAAGAGCACCAGTTGTTCTGGACGACTGTGTGATCATGCCCGCCATAGCCGATGTGAGCTAGACCTTTAAAACAGGTCAACATTCACAAATCTGCAGGGCCAGACAGATATACAGAACGTGGACTCAAAGCATGCGCGGAACAACTGGCAAGTGTCTTCACTGACATGTTCAACCTCTCCCTGACCAAGTCTGTAATACCTACATGTCAAACAGACCACCATAGTTCTTGTGCCCAAGAAAGCGAAGGAAACCTGCCTAAATGATTACCGCCCCATAGTACTCACGTCGGTAGCCATGAAGTGCTTTGAAAGGCTGGTCATGGCTCACATCAACACCATCATCCCGGAAACCCTAGACCCACTCCAATTCGCATACCGCCCCAACAGATCCACGGATGACGCAATCTCAATCGCACTCCACTCTGCCCTTTCCCACCTGGACAAAAGGAACACCTATGTGAGAATGCTGTTCATTGACTACAGCTCAGCGTTCAACACCATAGTACCCACAAAGCTCATCACTAAGCTAAGGACCTGGGACTAAACACCTCCCTCTGCAACTGGATCCTGGACTTCCTGTCGGGCCGCCCCCTGGTGGTAAGGGTAGGCAACAACACGTGTGCCACGCTGATCCTCAACACTGGGGCCCCTCCTGTGCTTAGTCTGTATACTTCTGGCCCTTCTTTGGACGCTGTTAACAAACCTCCAGATGAGCTTCAATGCAATACAACTCTCCTTACGTGGCCTCCAACTGCTCTTAAATGCAAGTAAAACTAAATGCATGCTATTCAATCGATCACTGCTCGCACCTGCCCGCCCGCCCGTCCAGCATCCCTACTCTGGACGGCTCTGACTTAGAATACGTGGGCAACTACAAATACCTAGGTGTCTGGTTAGACTGTAAACTCTCCTTCCAGACTCACATTAAGCATCTCCAATCCAAAATTAAACATAGAATCGGCTTCCTATATCGCAACAAAGCATCCTTCACTCATGCTACCCTCGTAAAACAGACCATCCTACCGATCCTCGACTTTGGCGATGTCATCTATAAAATAGCCTCCAACACTCTACTCAACAAATTGGATGCAGTCTATCACAGTGCCATCCGTTTTGTCACCAAAGCCCCATATACTACCCACCACTGCGACCTATATGCTCTCGTTGGTAGGCCCTCGCTTCATACTCGTCGCCAAACCCACTGGCTCCAGGTCATCTATAAGTCTTTGCTAGGTAAAGCCCCGCCTTATCTCAGCTCACTGGTCACCACAGCAGCACCAACCCGTAGCACACGCTCCAGCAAGTATATTTCACTGGTCACCCCCAAAGCCAATTCATCCTTTGGCCGCCTTTCCTTCCAGTTCTCTGCTGCCAATGACTGTAACGAATTGTAACGAATTGCAAAAATCACTGAAGCTGGAGACTCATATTTCCCTAACTAACTTTAAGCATCAGCTGTCAGAGCAGCTTACAGATCACTGCACCTGTACATAGCCCATCTGTAAATAGCCCACCCAACTACCTCATCCCCATGTTGTTATTTATTTTTTTGCTCCTTTGCACCCCAGTATCTCTACTTGCACATTCATCGTCTGCACATCTATCACTCCAGTGTTTAACTGCTAAATTGTCATTATTTCGCCACTATGGCCTATTTATTGCCTTACCTCCCTAATCTTACTTCATTGCACTCACTGTATATAGACTTTTCTATTGTGTTATTGACCGTACGTTTGTTTATTCCATGTGTAACTCTGTGTTGTTTATGTCGCACTGCTTTGCTTTATCTTGGCCAGGTCGCAGTTGTAAATGAGAACTTGTTCTCAAATGGCCTACCTGGTTAAATAAAGTTGAAATAAAAAAATATATAAAAACATCAGTCCCCTCCTGTACTCCCTGCTCACCCACGACTGCGTGGCCAAGCATGACTCCAACACCATCATTAAGTTTGCTGACGACACAACAGTGGTAGGCCTGATCACCGACAACAATGAGACAGCCTATAGGGAGGAGGTCAGAGAACTGGCAGTGTGGTGCCAAGACAACAACCTCTCCCTCAATGTGAGCAAGACCAAGGAGCTGATCATGGACGACAGGAAAAGGCGGGCCAAACAGGCCCCCTATTAACATCAACGGGGCTGTAGTGGAGCGGGTCGAGAGTTTCAAGTTCCTTGGTGTCCACATCACCAATGATCTATCATGGTCCAAACACACCAAGACAGTCGTGAAGAGGGCTTAAGTCGCTACAGACCATAAGGCGCTACAGAGGGTAGTGCGTACGGCCCAGTACATCACTGGGGCCAAGCTTCCTGACATCCAGGACCTATATACTTGGCGGTGTCAGAGGAAGGCCCACAGAATTGTCAAAGACTCCAGTCACCCAAGTCATAGACTTTTCTCTTTGCTACCGCATGGCAAGCGGTACCGGAGGGCTAAGTCTAGGACCAAAAGGCTCCTTAACAGCTTCTACCGCATAGCCATAAGACTGCTGAACAATTAATCAAATGGCCACCCGGACTACCCCCTGTATATAGCCTTGTTACTGTTATGTAAATCTTGTGTTACTTTTTGATTTTATTACATTTAAAAAAAAAAGTTGTTTATTTTGTAAATATTTTCTTTACTCTATTTCTTCAACTGCATTGTTGGTTAAGGGCTAAGGGCTTGTAAGTAAGCATTACATGGGCAGGTGATATTCAAACAAAAGAATGTCTTAAGAATGTCATAAGCATTTCACGGTAAGGTTGTATTCGGCACACGTGACAAATACGTGACAAACACGTGACAAATAAAATGTTATTTAAATTGATTGGCTGCTTCCAGTGAAAAGTGTGTTATTTACTTCCTGGAAAATCCCAACTTGGGTGACATCTTGCCCAATACCAACAGAATCCTTTAAAATCAAATCAAATGTATTTGTCACATGCGCCGAATACAACAGGTGTAGACCTTACTGTGAAATGCTTATGACATTCTTATGTTTGAATATCACTAGTGATTATCACCATAGTGATACACTCCAAAAGGTGTGTGTGTACAGTATGTTTGTGCCTGTGCGTCTCCGTTTGTCTGTCTGTCTGTGCATGTGAAGTGAAAAGATTGAAGTTATTGGTCAGCTTAGAGGCTCTATTGATCCTGAGGCCATGGGAGCTCTTTTCCCCAGCAGAGTTCACAACAGTGTCGATGCAGACAGACAGAGCAATCTTTGTTTGGAGACAGGGCAGGACAGCCTGACCTTCCCCTCCCCCATGTGACCCCAGACAGACAGACAGAGCATGCACACACACACACACACACACACACACACACACACACACACACACACACACACACACACACACACACACACACACACACACACTCTTTCTAACTCAGACACACTTGGTGACACTTCAGCAGTCAGAGAGAAAGAGAGAGAAAGTTCACGGACAGCCCGACATACAAAAAACCAGCAGGGACTTTTGCCCCAAGCAACTACTTCCATCAAACACAGACAGCCTAACTAAACAGATAAGCAAAGCATAAGATAACACAGTAGCTTCCTCTATGAAACCGTCTAACCTATTCTATTCAAGATGACAAAGAGACCAAGCTATGCAAAGAGTGTGTACATAACCCAGATACTGAAATGCTCTCGCAGGCTGGACAGACTTGATAATAGTTTGTTCCAAAATTCCATAAAACTCTTACCAGCAACTATTACACAACGTTGTCTGAGTTGCAGCTGCATTCAAGGAGAGTTTGCCATCCTCACACATCAACAAAGGCTTTTATCGCAGTAGTTAAACACAGACAACCACACAATTGGAAAAGGTACTGAAAATCGAGAAAGTCTAGAAAGAGAGCACAATGACTCATCGCGTTACACTTTTGACTTGGGAATAAAAACTCCAAATGCATTATGAACTTTACACAATCATTTAAAATACAAGATACACAAATATTCAAATCCCAAATCCAAGAATGCACAACTCACCTCTACATGGAGTTTGAACGCAGTTATAGTGGTGGTGGGGACCTCCTGAAACCGGCTGCATCGTGTTACCCCCCTGAACCTGAACTTTGGTGAGCGAGAGCGAGACGACACACACACTGCGACTCACAAAAGGTCTGCAGCCTTGTCCCCACTTTTTCTCACACACATTCCTCGACAGACACAACAGCTGACTTCCTGCAACCCCCCTCCCCCCTCGCTCAGAAATATGGGGGGCAAGTAGAGGGAGGAGTCAACGAAAGAGAACAAACAGACCTCGTTTTCCAGAGGGAGAGAGCGGGATAGGGGGAGTGGTAGGACAGACCACAGAAAGACAGATGGGTCAAAGATGGAGGGAATAATGATATGAGAAAGACAGAAAGAGGGAGAGGGATGAGGAGGCTGAAAAAAAGAGAGATCAGATGTGGCCCAAGCCATTGAGTCTAGACTGATTTTTTTGATCGAGTTAATTTGACTTGAAATTAGAGAAAGGAAATTACCAGCATTACCACTGCAAAGCACATTCCTATATATTTATTAATTTCCTGTAAATTACACTTCTTCATAACACATTTATTTACATTTACATTACATTTACATTTAAGTCATTTAGCAGACGCTCTTATCCAGAGCGACTTACAAATTGGTGATTTACAACCTTAAATACAAAAAACTGCAGATAATAAAGATGTTACTAGAATTCCTCAAGTCATTAAAGTCAAATGTTATGGTAAAGAAACACAAATATAGTGCCTTCATGAAGTATTCACACCCTTTGACTTTTTCCACATTTTGTTGTGTTACAGCCTGAATTTAAAATGGATTCAATTGAAATGTTGTGTCACTGGCCTACACACAATACCCCATAAGGTCAAAGTGGAATTATGTTTTTACAATTAAATAAAAGATGAAACGCTGAAATGTCTCGAGTCAATAAGTATTCAACACTTTTATGGCAAGCCTGAAAATTTGCTTAACAAGCCACATAATAAGTTGCATGGACTCACTCTGTGTGCAATAATAGTGTTTAACATTTCTGAATGACTACCTCATCTCTGTACCCCACACATACAGATAATTGTAAAGGTCCCTCAGTCGAGCAGTGAATTTCAAACACAGATTCAACCACAAAGACCAGGGAGGTTTTCCAATAAAAGGCACCAATTGGTAGATGGGGGAAAAAAATGAAAAAAGCAGACATTGAATATTCCTTTTAGCATGGTGAAAATCATTTTAGCAATATCAATTACACTTTGGATGGTGTATCAATACAACCAGTCACTTCAAAGAAACAGGCGTCCTTCCTAACTCAGTTGCCGGAGAGGAAGGAAACCATGAGGCCAATGGTGACTTTAAAACGGGGATAGGAGCAACACTGAGGCTGGATCAACAAGATTGTAGTTACTCCACAATACTAACCTAAATGACAGAGTGAAAAGAAGGAAGCCTGTCCAGAATACAAATATTACAAAACATGCATCATGTTTGCAATAAGACACTACAGTAAAACTGCGTGGGAAAAAATGGCAAAGAAATTAACTTTATGTCCTCAGTACAAAGCGTTATGTTTGGGGCAAATCCAACACAACACTGAGTACCACTCTTCATATTTTCAAGCATGGTGGTGGCTGCATCATGTTATGGGTATGCTTGTCATTGGTAAGGACTAGGGAGTTTTTTAGGATAAAAAGAAACGGAATGGCTCGGTCTGCTTTCCACCAGACACTGCGAGAGAAATTCACCTTTCAGCAGGACAATAACATATAACACAAGGCCAAATATATACTGGAGATGCTTACCAAGACGATATTGAATGTTCCGGAGTGGCCTAGTTATAGGACCGCATCGCAGTGCCCACTGGCTTGCTTTCTCCCTTTCTTCACCCCCCTCCCTAGGCCCCCTCTCTCCCTATCCAGCTGGGCTTCAGCTCTCCAGCCCAAACACTCACTCTCCCCCCCTTGGGGGTTCCATAGACAGAGCCAAATGTCTGGTTCCACTGACATGTCTATTTGGGATATTATATTATGTAGAATCCAGGGACATGGTGTTATTGGGTACCCTATGTCATAGGCTAGGCTTACATCATATCAGAGGCTATATATCAAAGCAACAATGAAGCCAGCTACATCGTCTACAACCAACATTGTGTCTTGTGAGAAGTCTTTTTGTGTTGGTATTAATTGATATTTTGATTTGATTTATTACGAACCCCATTAGTCGATGCCAATGGAGACAGCTAGTCTGTCTTAGTGGGGTCCAACACATAACGAAAAAGACATTACAGACAAAAGACTTTACAATTGACGTACAATAATGCACTTTATTCCAGTAGTCCATTTTCTATCTATCGTTTCTGGGTCAATTTTAACAGACAAACCATGGCATGAGAGAAGTAATATTGTTATGAGAAAGGCAAGCGAAATGGAAGTGATTCATCTTATCGTTGATTCAGCCGCGCTCCCCTTCATGCTCCTGATTGGCTTACCTTGAGGAATGCAAATGGAAATGTTTTTTTGGAGTCTGGTCCAGGAATGGTTGTTATCCCATGATATCAGGGTGCGGTTGGACCTGCAAACTGTATTGCTGGGGGATTTGAAGGACCACAGTCAGTCAATGGGAAATATCATTGTGCTCTTGAGTAAAAAAAAATATTTTTAGGGTTTATTTTTTCGGAAGAAATGTTGCAGCTGGGGAGGTGCAAGTCTCTATTAAGACATCATGGGAGAATGGAGGGATGTATTGCGAGAGGAAATGGTAGAAGGATGATTTATTGGGAAAGATGGGTTGATCTGTGGCTGTCTGAAGGGTGGAATTGAAGAGTGTTGGAATAATTATATACATGAATGTACAATCTAAATGTTTGAGTTCCTCTAAAATCAGGAGTGAGGGTGGGGATGTGGTTATTGTATGTTTTGCATTTTGCTATTTATGTTTTATGGTTTGGTTTCATGCTGTGAGCGGTGTGTGTTCTGGTCGTGGCAGTTATGGGTGCGCTCGCTTCCATGCCGGCCCGGGCGACGGGTGGAGCTTGGTTTTTTCCCCTACCTTAGAAAATCCCTTTGGGCCGGGAGCAGGGCCTTGCCTTGCCGGCGTCTCTGGGAAGGTGGGAGCGAGCGCACACACTGACCAGAGCACCTACGGATGGGAGCGGACATTTTTATTGTCTGTGTATTGTATAGTATTTTATTGTTGTTTTAAAGAAAAAAAAGAATATACAGTGCCTTCGGAAAGTATTCAAACACCTTGACTATTTACACATTTTGTTTCGTTACAGCTTCATTTTAAAATGAATGACAAAGCAAAAACAGGCTTTTAGAAATGTTAGCAGATAAAAAAATAAAAAATAAAAAACAGATGGACAAACAGTACCTTTTCTCATTTTTCAAACAAAGGTATTTTAAGGGAGTAAGCGAGCGCACTCGTTTCGGTGTTAGGTGCCTGCCAAACAGAAGCATGTGGAGGCCTTTAGTCGTGGGAAGTTGGGAGTGGCCAGATAGCAGTTTGTGTGTGTGTGTGTGTGTGTGTGTACAAGGAAGGATGGGGGTTATCAGTCTGTAAAACTGTCTGTTCACATGGGCAGGAAGGAGGGGTGTGTGTGTGTGTGCGCATGCATGCCTGTGTGTGTCTGTGACAGAGGGGGTTGTAGATGAGAAAAGACTGCATTGAAAGGGGCGGCAGTGCTCAGAGCAGACAGGGCAGGTTTGCACTGTGCAGAGTTACTGAGAAGGGCAGAGCAGCGAGAGACCTAGACAGAGATGAGTGATAGAGAGACACGAGTGGGGACAAAGCACATCACTTTTCATTGACTTTGGAGCCACAGTCACACAACCAACAAGTGTGGGAACTTTAGACTGGGATACTCACACTATTGATACGGGTGAGGAAAAAAGGAGTGGCAAGGGGGAAGTTGGGCTGAGTGAATTATTTAGCTTTCGGGTGATTTCTCACAAAACTAAAAGGGGAAAAAAGTCATGATGTAAGGGATTTTCACAAAATGTTATCCACAGAACAGTCCTTTGGAGGAAGGATTGTTGACATATTAGTGACATTTTGGCCTTACCCAGGCCTCCTTTAAGACTACATAATGCTTCTTCTGTAGGTGCTACAAAGCAAACATTTGTGTCATATGAACCTTTGCCACCTGCACTGTAATAGGAGTAGTATTTTGATTTCAATAACAATTTTATTTAATTACATTCATTTATGAATAACGGAAAATAAAAACATTAATATTGAAAATATATTTTTCAATATTCAAATATCAAATGTAAGAAAATGTAATAAAAATACTCAGGTTACAGAGAAAACGGTAAACACCAATCTTTCTAGCACCTTCAAACATTATGGAGTGTTAAAGGAGGCCTGGGTAAGGCCAAAATGTCACAAATATTGCAACTTCAATTAATTATTTCACAATTATGCTTTAAGTTACAAATGTCACGTAAATCAACAGTCCTTCCTCCAAAAGGACCCTTCTATGGATTACGTTTTGTGAAAACCAATAAAAGCATGGTATTTTTGGTTTGTTTTAGTTTTGTGAGGAATCACCTTTTGCCTTATATAGGGAAATTATAGCGTAGATGCTAACACCGATCTGCTCAGTCAAAAAGTTGCGAACTTAGATAGAGGTTAGTCAGTAGGGCTGGGCGATATGTCCCAAATATAATATATCAATATTTTTGTTGATTTATACTCAACCAAACTAGGAGAAAACATACAGTGAAGTCGTCTGACTTCTACAACTTTACATTTTGGCTGGCATTGTAACGGTTGTCCTCCTCCTCTTCGTCCGAAGAGGAGGAGTAGGGATTGGACCAAAGCGCAGCGTTTGTATATGACATAATGAATTTATTAAATTAAAGACGAAACACGAAGAACACTTGAAATGATTATAAAATAACAAAACGAAAACGTAGACAGACCTGAACTATGAGAACTTACATAAAACACGAAGAACGCACGAACAGGTACAGACTACAACAAACGAACGAACCAACAAACAAACCGAAACAGTCCCGTGTGGTGCACAGACACAGACACGGAAGACAACCACCCACAAACAAACAGTGTGAACAGCCTACCTTTATATGGTTCTCAATCAGAGGAAAAGTCAAACACCTGTCTCTGATTGAGAACCATATAAGGCTAATTACAAATAACCTAAACATAGAAACACAAAACATAGAATGCCCACCCCAACTTACGCCCTGACCAACTAAACACATACAAAAATAACAGAAAACAGGTCAGGAACGTGACAGGCATTGTATCTAAACATTGTTAAAGGCTATATTGTAAAAATCAATACCAGTGTGTGGAGCTTTCAGTGAAATTATGAGATTACGCTTTCTTAGAAGAGCCAATTGAACTGCAAGCAAAGCAGGCACCACCCAACACCCAGCTTATGGCTGGAGCTTTGGTGAACTTCATAGGTGTTTGTGAGCGTTTAAGTGTATGTTCACACATGTCTAGTGGGTTAGGTGGTGGGGGAGAGAGAGAGAGAGAGAGAGAGAGAGAGAGAGAGAGAGAGAGAGAGAGGGAGAGAGAGAGAGAGAGGGAGAGAGAGAGAGAGAGAGAGAGAGAGAGAGAGAGAGAGAGAGAGAGAGAGAGAGAGAGAGAGGGAGAGAGAGAGAGAGAGAGGGAGAGAGAGAGGAGAGAGAGAGAGAGAGAGAGAGAGAGAGAGAGGGAGAGAGGGAGAGAGAGAGAGAGAGAGAGAGAGAGAGGGAGGGAGAGAGAGAGAGAGAGAGAGAGAGAGAGAGAGAGAGAGGGTGAAAAGGCCCAAAGTAATGGGAAACCTTCCTGGAGTCTTTGTTTGGACAAGTCTTGGGGGGGGGGAGAAAATGTTCAATAAACAAAGCTGACTGTGCTTTAATCAAACTCAAGTTATAGTAATTATTTCAACCCATACAACAGGGGCATGCATGAAGGAGTCTAAATGGATTTGATAGAACGAGCGGTGAGTCCAGACAAGAGCTGTCGGGAAAACAGGTCTCGTGGAACTATGGTTGTCAACTAGTCAGGAGGAAAGGGGGCCATTAAGACAAACAAAACCAGAATTGTTGCTCTTTAAAATCTCTGCCTCTGTATTTTATGTTTTCAGACTTAGCTTAACGCCTCAGAGCGACTTTCAATTGCTGCCCGGCGTGTCTGTTAAGCATTTCCGGACTCAGAAGCAAACCACACCCCGTTCAAACCCAGTTTTACTGAGATGCTGAATATGAGACTCATAGGCCTAGTTAAGAGACATTCACAAACACATGTTTACACAAATGTTTTTGTCATTTAGCAGACGCTCTTACTCAGAGCCACGTACAGTAGTAGGTGAGTGTATACATTTTTCATACTGGTCCCTCATGGGAATCGAACACACAACCCCGGCATTGCAAGTGCCATGCTCTACCAACTGAGGCGAACGGGACACACAGCATGGGAATATACACACACACTAAGTGGACATAACGCACACAAACACTATAAGGGAGATAAGCGGGCAGACTTGACACAATGATATGGAGAGCACACAGTGCAGTGCTTTTTTCAGTTGACCTTTATTTCACCACGCTTGTCCCATGAATGGATTTATAATGTATTTTGGTACCAATATATTTTCACAAGAGCGGAATTGCAAAACAGAGAGAGAGAAACTAAAGCCACTGCAACGAAGCACCGGGAAGGGACTCGAACCATCATTCCATTCGTGTGTGTGGGAGACACTGAGCCATCGAGATGCAGGGGTTGTGGGCCCATCCATTAGTCTACACCAGGGGTCGGGAACCTTTTTGACTAAGAGAGCCATGAAAGCAAAACATTTGGAAATGTATTTCAGTGAGAGCCATATAATATATTTTAAAAGTGAATTCAACTAAATGTCAGTATAATAAGCTTCTGAATTTGTCGAAGTGCCGCTTTACATTCGACCGTTTCATCGATGTAATTTTGTCATTGCAAATTAGACACACCGCAGAACCTGCTCTATCCACAAAGGCGAATTCTTCGGTCCATTCGTCCTGAAATGTACGATACTCGTCATCTTTTTTTCTTTTCGCCATCTTCTTCGTCGAAGGGTTAGCTTTGAGCTAATGACCGAGCAGACTGATTCAAAAGGAGGCGTTTACCTGTTTAACCTGGCAACGGCCAACGTAGGCCAGTATCATTTAATTAAAATAATGGACAATTGCTCCTGCAGCCCTGAACAGGACATGAGCAGTGAAAAATCGATGGATGGATTAAAACAAGGGAGAATAGGCCTCCCGGGTGGCGCAGTGGTCCTGGGTGGCGTCCGGGTTATTGAGGGTTTGGCCGGTAGGGATATCCTTGTCTCATCGCGCTCCAGCGACTCAGGTGGTGGGCCGGGCGCAGTGCGCGCTAACCGAGGGGGGCGGGTGCACGGTGTTTCCTCCGACACATTGGTGCGGCTGGTTTTCGGGTTGGAGGCGCGCTGTGTTAAGAAGCAGTGCGGCTTGGTTGGGTTGTGCTTCGGAGGACGCATGGCTTTCGACCTTCGTCTCTCCTGAGCCCGTACGGGAGTTGTAGCGATGAGACAAGATAGTAATTACTAGCGATTGGATACCACGAAAATTGGGGTGAAAAGGGGAGAAAAAAATAAAACAAATTTAAAAAAAAGTGAGAATATTTTGTTTTATCTGCGAGCCAGATACAATCATCAAAAGAGCCACACCTGGCTCGGGAGCCATAGGTTCTCGACCCCTGGTCTACACGAACCCTCATGCACTATGCCAAGTTACGCCAGGCAGCACACAATCCCAGTCCAACGAAGGGCAACAAACTACCTCAAGAACCAAATGAATTGCAAAAAGCAACTGTTCTCCAAAGTGCAACGTAGTCTGTCCACCGAAGGAACACAACGCTGTGGCTTAATTAAGAACTGGTCCTAAACCAGGAATGAAGGAAATGTATAATCTGAATGCCTACAGACTTTGCAACTAGATAAATATAGATTCTTGATTTCAAGGTACAGCTTAGAAAAAACCCACACAGACTGGTATTAGAGTCTTTCCATGTCCTTTCAGCAAGCCATGACACCCACCATCACAGATTGTTCTGAAATCCTTTCTGTAGTTAGAAACAGATAAGACTAGCATTCCTGCAACATTATTTACTTTATACTTTATTTTGATCTCTGAGAAATTGATTGCACTCAAATTGGCTCTTTTGATTTATAGGATCCATTTACTATTCACTAAATGTAGTACTGAATATCCAGTTTGGATATAATACTGAACAACTGAATTGGACCAAAATTCTTCTTACCATTGGATAAGACGTTAAATTGTCAAAACCATAAAGGGAGATACTTAGAACGAGTATTACTACAGTATTAGTTCTACATGTCGGACAAGTAGTATCGAGTTGCCGCTTGGAGTATTGTGTCGTCATCCTATGTAAGGTATTCCCTGTGGATCTGGTGGTTTTTACCACCCTGTTCAGAGAAATTAACCATTGTAGTCACTTGCAATTTTAATACAAATTATTGTGAAAGTAGGTTTTGCCCACTACAGTCTTGGCCCAAAGTTTTGAGAATGACACAAATATTAATTTTCACAAAGTTTGCTGCTTCAGTGTCTTTAGATATTTTTGTCAGATGTTACTATGGAAGACTGAAGTATAATTACAAGCATTTCATAAGTGTCAAAGGCTTTTATTGACAATTAAATGAAGTTGATGCAAAGAGTCAATATTTGCAGTGTTGACCCTTCTTTTTCAAGACCTCTGCAATCCGCCCTGGCATGCTGTCACTTCTGGGCCACATCCTGACTGATGGCAGCCCATTCTTGCATAATCAATGCTTGGAGTTTGTCATCAGAATTTGTGGGTTTCTGTTTGTCCACCCGCCTCTTAAGGATTGACCACAAGTTCTCAATGGGATTAAGGTCTGGGGAGTTTCCTGGCCATGGACCCAAAATATTGATGTTTTGTTCACCGAGCCACTTAGTTATCACTTTTGCCTTATGGCAAGGTGCTCCATCATGCTGGAAAAGGCATTGTTTGTCACCAAACTGTTCCTGGATGGTTGGGAGAAGTTGCTCTCGTGGATGTGTTGGTACCATTCTTTATTCATCGCTGTGTTCTTAGGCAAAATTGTGAGTGAGCCCACTCCCTTGGCTGAGAAGCAACCCCACACATGAATGGTCTCAGGATGCTTAACTGTTGGCATGACACAGGACTGATGGTAGCGCTCACCTTGTCTTCTCCGGACAAGCTTTTTTCCGGATGCCCCAAACAATCGGAAAGGGGATTCATCAGAGAAAATGACTTTACCCCAGTCCTCAGCAGTCCAATCCCAGTACCTTTTGCAGAATATCAGTCTGTCCCTGACGTTTTTCCTGGAGAGAAGTGGCTTCTTCGCTGCCCTTCTTGACATCAGGCCATCCTCCAAAAGTCTTCGCCTCACTCTGCGTGCAGATGCACTCACACCTGCCTGCGGCCATTCCTGAGCAAGCTCTGTACTGGTGTTGCCCCGATCCCGCAGCTGAATCAACTTTAGGAGACGGTCCTGGCGCTTGCTGGACTTTCTTGGGCGCCCTGAAGCCTTCTTCACAACAATTGAACCGCTCTCCTTGAAGTTCTTGATATTCGATAAATGGTTGATTTAGGTGCAATCTTACTGGCAGCAATATCCTTGCCTGTGACGCCCTTTTTGTGCAAAGCAATGATGACGGCACGTGTTTCCTTGCAGGTAACCATGATTGACAGACGAAGAACAATAATTCCAAGCACCACTCTCGTTTTGAAGCTTCCAGTCTGTTATTCAAACTTAATCAGCATGACAGAGTGATCTCCAGCTTTGTCTTCGTCAACACTCACACCTGTGTTAACGAGAGAATCCCGATGTCAGCTGGTCCTTTTGTTGCAGTGGAAATGTTTTTTGGGGATTCAGTTCATTTGCATGGCAAAGGGGGACTTTGCAATTAATTGCAATTCATCTGATCACTCTTCATAACATTCTAGAGTATATGCAAATTGCCATCAAACTGAGGCAGCAGACTTTGTGAAAATTAATATTTGTGTCATTCACAAAACTTTGGGCCACGACTGTAGATGTCTGCCCCACCTTTTTTTATTAATATTGTTAGTCTCTTGTGTTTATTAGATGGATCACAACATTTTCTTTGCAACTTTGGGTAGTAAACCAACAGCTTTTGCACATAATGAAATTCAATTATATGGGCATCCTCACAAATCAAGGCATTTCTCCATGAAAGCAATTCAGTTTGTCGTTCTCTTAGGCTTAACCTGTGTCCAGGAAACGGCCCCTGTGTGTGTGGTTTATTTCCTTCAAAAAAGGTTTGGATTAGTTAAACCTTCCTGATGAACAAGCAAACCATTAGGCAGTTCTAATAGTTTCAATGTTGGCCTCTTCAATAATAAAAGTACAATCTGAGATCCTCTTCTGCTTTTCGAGGTGGAATGACCCATAAGGAAGAAAAGCAAACCCGAAGAAGCACGGCCAATGTTTGTTCCAGCGCACAGCTTGTGCTAACCCACTTTCGGTCTGTGACTGAGGCCGACGCTTGTCTGAATCGGTCAGGCTTTGAAGAGTGAATTTCATTTTGGGGGGGGGGGGGGGGCTCGAGTCTCGTCATAACCAGGTCAAGGTGCCAGGGGCAAAACAAGACACCCGTGCCATCTTTACCATATTCACCATGTCTGTGCCACTTTAAACTCGTGAAATATGTTGAATGTCTGGTACTCACCACTCGCTGGCAGGATAAACAAAATAAATGCACATTTTCTCTCTCATCTCGGATTTGTCCCAAGGGAGATGTCACCCCCTCCCTATCCTCTCTCAGACTAGACAGAGCTGGCAGCTTCAGGGAATCCTAGACTACATCCCCCATCTACCGCCCCACCTAATTTCGCCCCTAACTCCCCACCCCATCTATCATAAGACACAGTGGAGGCCTGGCTGGCAAATTACTGAAACAAACAAGTGAGGGGAAGAACAAAGGACGAGCCGGGCCACTGGATTAACTTGACTACTTCCACATTGCTACAAGAGTGTCCTAAAGCAAATAGGAGTTGGATGGGTGAAGGAGCCCTGGAAATGGGAAGAATAGGGCTGCTTGAGTCTGTGGCTACAGGACAGAAAGGGGAGTTTCAAAAGGTCCGGTTCTGGCGAGACAGACCGTGGGTTAGGGGGGAGGTTGCTGGTTAGCGCCTTCATAGTCTGGAGTTGTGTGTGTACTGTATGTTTGTGTCCTAAGGTACAGTACATACCCTCCCTGTGATTCCCCACCCTTGAAACATGGACGAATAGACAGCGACGTCACAATATGGAGCTGACAATAGTGGTACTAAACAGACAAAAATAACCATCTCTTCCTAAAGATTGAAAAGGGAAGCTTAAGAGCCGTCTGCCACGTCTGCGCCCTATGTTTTCAAAGCATCATGGCGGAATCGCAAGTGGAGCTTCCTCCTCTGTGCCATCCTTCACAGCTCAGCGGACGACTAGTGCACAGGCACCTCTGCCCACCGCAGGCACGAGTCTGCCTCACCTTCCGGCAGGTACGCACAGACCTGGATGTCTGAAGCGTATGAAAATCTAACCTTGTTATCAGTTGGCCTGTCTGCGGGCCGAGCGGGGGGGACGCTCATTGTTATTCTAGCCAAAGGGAGCTAGCCCTCGGTTCGCCTTCCCCGGTCCCAGGCTCACCACCTAATTTATCTGTTGTCACCAAGGGCACTCATCCACACCCCCCTTCATTTGAATAAGATAAAAGAGGAGCCAGACTGGGGAGCAAAGAGCAAGTCATCCAGCGCTTGGCATAGCTCCAGCACCCCTCGCTCTGTCTGACAGTCACTCCCGGTTTGGGCTGGGGTGGTGCTAGATATAATTATTATATAGGCTACAGTCTGAAAAGGGTGGATCTGCTTTGTCTCCCCTAACAACATCCATAAACATAGACATCCAAACCTAAAACCTGTCCACTGTGAGTGCCTCCCTACAATAAATCTTTCCAACGGGTGTCCAGACATAAGACATAACAGGCCAATTGCAGGGAAGACATACTACTACTATTTATATAACCGGGCCATATAAAGGAAGGGATTCTTATGGGAATAGAAAGTTCAAGACTTCAAGTGAAAATGTTTCACTTTCACTCTGATAATAAAAACCCAACAGTCTGCTCTACTGTTGACTTTAAAAGCTTGTGGGAACAGAACAACTAATGACTGCATGGGCCTAAAATGCTGATAGAGAGAGGCCATTTCCAGGTGCTGCTACAGGTGCTAGGTTTAATGTTCCAGGTCTGCGCTGTGTAAACGGTCTCTTGGAGGGAACACAGACGTTCGCTAGCATGGCAGCCTCATCTATAAACAGTTGGCTGCCAAGTTTCTCCAGCACTGAAAACGTGCCATGCCTGTCAGCCACAGCTGCAGACAGACTCAACACTCGTCCAGACATAACACTGTGTCTAGAGTGAGAACACCACCTCCACCACCACAGTCAAACCCGTCTAACTACAAGAGCCCTGGCAGGAATCCGGTTAGTTTTCGTCTGGGGCGGGAACTAGACAAAACAAACCTAAACAAAAAACAAACAAACCCCAGCTAAACAAACTCCACTACATAAAAGTACACTGTAAAAATGAATCTACAAAAATGTGGGTAACACAATAACATGTAATATTACTGAGTATATTTAATTTCCTATGTTTTTTTGTATTTAAAAAAATATATATATTTAAAAACATAAAGTCCAGAGAAATAATAATAGCCATGTTGGATTTACTGATAATATGATTAAATATGTTGATGTAACACAAATATTTAGTAAAAACACAATGTTTAACATTGTTTATTGTATTCAATAATTTGGCATTTAAACTAGTGATGTGCGGTTCACAAACATTATTATTTATTTTTTTACAACTTTATACTAACTCGAGAGTCATGCTCCATTTTTCTGAGTGAGTTGTTCAATTTAGCCAACTACGCCATCTGGATTAAGTGATCATTGGATGCAATTGGGTGTCCCAGTAGTACCACCTAAAGTTTGGTAATCCTAGGACACCTGATTCCTTTGGCAGTTGGAGTGTTTTGTACCCCAGCCTTGTTTTTTTTTACCTTGCCATAGGAACCTTAGACAGTCTAATTGTTAAAATATGGATTCTGGGACCAGAACAGGAAGAGTCTGAAATGGGAATAGCAGCCTGGGGAGAATATTCATCTTAATTGTTTCCACCTTTCCTGTAAATAAAGAGGTAAAATCTTCCATCATCTAAGATCTATGGTTATCACATACATGAATTAGGTATAGTTTGTTTTAGACTGGTCCTCGAGAGGTAGTGATAGCAACACCTAGGTATTTTATTTCCTTGTCAGGCCACCTGAAAACTGACAGGCAGGGTACCTGATGGGGGGTGAACTAATTCAAGAAGTTCAGTACTAAAGTCAAAAAGGAGCGTGCTCGGTGGGCAACCTTGCCAGACCCCTATTTTACTGACAAAAAGTGCAGATAAATGTCAACTTACTCTGACTCTAGCGTGAGGGGTCGAATAAAGGATTTGGACCCATCTAATGAACTTGGGGCCAAATCTAAATTCATGCAGCACTTGAAACCCAATCAAAAGGCCTTCTGTGCATCCAGGGCCAGTGCCATATTTTCCCCACCCTGAGTCTGGGCAGATGATATAACATTTAGGCATCTTCTTATATTATCCGAGAATTGACGACCAGCAATGAACCCTGTTTGATCAGGATGTATAATATCTGTTATGAACTTTCCTAGTCGCTTTGCCAAGATGGAAGTAAGCAGTTTGTAATAGTTTTGGAGCAAAGCGATAGGTCTATATGAATTACAGTCAGTAGCATCTTTGCCTTCTTTATGTATAACACTGAGTGTAAGGCAGCGCTCCAGTTTCTAGTACATTTGAAAACACTTCCACTATTATTGGAGTGACATGGCATGGGAAGGTTTTATAGAATTCATTAATGTACCCATCAGAACTTGGACTTATTATAATTTTTTTATATATCTTTTTTATAACCATTCTGATATTGGTATATCCAGTTCCGTCCATGGTGAGCTCATCGAATGAGGGACTTCAATGCCTCGGAGGAATCCTTGTAGTTTATCAGGCTCAGGACATCTAAATCCGAATATACATAAAAAAATGTAACTCTGCAAAAGGTTTCAGATATATCCTGGGGTCTTGTTGCAGGGAGTGCATTAACATAATTTGTTTTAACCTTCTGAATTACAGCTGCTTTATAAATCACAAATGTCCCTCAATCTTTTCGGTAAGCAGAGAATCAAGTGCATTACGAGCCTCTTTTAATTGGATGAGGATTGAGGGGGATTGTGGATGTTTATACACGGTTTCCAATCTCTCAATGTCATCTTCCATGCTTTACTTTTATCCATGCCCTTATGCTTTATTTTTGGTGTAAAGAAGTAATCAATATGAAAATAACATGTATGGAGGTGGGAGTAAAATGTCAAATCTCTTCTATTGGGGTTCAAATGTCTCAACACATCCACTAGGCCCAGCTCCATCGAGACATTTCTTAAAGCGTGGCTCATTCTGTATATGGGTGCTCTCGAGGGGGGAGCCTTATCTTCAGGACCGGATAGAATGCAGTTAGTCTCCTCCCATCAAAAACAACCCCTTTACATGATCATAAATCAAACAGCCTTATTAACTCAGGTTTATCCTCATTAGGTGCATCTACATTACACATTGAGACATGCACTCACGCAATGGACCAGTTCCATAATATGCATCTCCCTTCCTTAGCTTTTACTTCATCATGCAAAACAAAACGGGGTAGATCTGTGTATCCGAATAGCTACTCCCGTCTCCTCTCAGAACTATGTGATGAAAAAAAACACCTGATTAGCCCAGGTTTTATTGAGCTTGAGGTGACCACTATCTGGCAGGTGTGTCTCTTGTAAAAAAATATATTGCACATTGTAAGTTCTTCAGATGTAGGATAATTTTTTTCAATTCCTTCAATAACATGACCTCATGGCTTGTTTTTGCTCTGACATGCACTGCCAACTGTGGGACCTTATATAGACAGGTTTGTGCCTTTCGAAATCATGTCCAATCAATTGAATTTACCACAGGTGGACTCCAATCAATTTATAGAAACATCTGAAGGATGATCAATGGAAACAGGATGCACCTGAGCTCAATTTAGAGTCTCATAGCAAAGGGTCTGAATACTAATGTAAATCAAGTATTTCCGTTTTTTTGTTTTTATACCTTTGCAAAAATATCTAAAAACCTGTTTTTGCTTTGTCATTACGGGGTATTGTGTGTAGATTGATAAGGAAAAATGTGTATTGAATCCATTTTAGAATAAGGCTGTAACATAACAAAATGTGTATAAAGGGAAGGGGTCTGAATACTTCCCGAATGCACTGTTAAATCGGAACAGACCCAGCTGTTTCCTATTTCGAGGTTAGGTAAAGGAGACACACCCCTCTTTATGGGGCCACACACACACACACGCGCACACACACACACACACACACACACACACACACACACACACACACACACACACACACACATTAACATTCAGGACCAGTATGCTGCATTGTTTACTGCATGCATCAGCAAGAACACCCAGCCGGCAGCCAGTCTAGACAAGGCCGCTAACAATGACCACTTCAGACCGGAGGGTAGCCCCAGCACACACCATCACCGACATAAACATTCAACATTTTCACCACCTCTTCCCTCCCCCTCACAGCCAACTATTAACAGGCTTTAAGATGTGTGTGTGTGCTACTGTGCTTACCAGCTAGATGACAGCAGCCAAACTCTTAAAAAACAATGCAGAATTCAACAACGTTTGATCAAAGTATGAAGTTACGTGTTTCACTCCACAGAGGGAGCAGGAGTGATACATGCATTGACTTGATTCAATCGACATCAAATTCAAAATCCTACTCAATAACAATCACCCAGAAAGCAACAAAAACCCAGATCTAAAGTTCCCTCCCTTTGTGACTGTCTGGAAAGTCTATTATAGTTGGCCACAACACAGACTAAGCGGCTTAAAAGTGGGGGGGGAATAAGTACTCGATACAACAAGCGTCAGGCCTCCGTCTGCACAGTTCTTTAGACATGAAAGTCAAAAGACATAATAAAACCAGGAAAAATACATTTAGAGAGATTACTTTCTAAATAAACATACTGTATAATGTTGTAAGCACTTTACCTTACGTACTCCAACCTCTTTAGGTGGCACATTAGCTGCTGATGCTAACTGCAGACAGCCTAAATGGTAATTGACAAGGACATTCATTTAGACAGTGGCAAAGCCGGCAGTGCTAAAAAAAAAACCATTGATAATAAATGTACAGTTGTCAAGCTAGGACATCGGGGAGCCGGTGCCGTGCAAAAATTTGCCATTTAAGATTTCAGAGGACGTTCTCCTTGCGCGGCTGGACTAAACTTCATTAGGTTTCAACAACCATGTTGCACTTAATAAATAGTGCCGGGTTAAAGGTTCACACAGTCGCTTCCTCCAATAGTTTCAAGCTATAATAAAAAAATATATAAAGGATCATGGTTTTGTTGCATCACTGGAAAGAGAGTAAACCTTCACAAATGGTCCAAGTCAACTACCCAAGTGAATCCCATAGGGCAGAGAACACAGGAAGTGGATGCGTATGACTATTGCTCATGAGATTGATCTGTCACACTGGACACAGCCAGCTAAACATGCTGTACAGTACAATGACAGGATGGGCTGGGTGAGTCTGTTCAGTTGCACTCTGCACAATGTCCCAGTTGGGTAGGTTAGGAACTGGGACATACACACTCCCACACAGACACCCCCACACACACTCCCACACACGCAGACATGGACACACACACACACACACAGACATGGACACACACACACACACACAGACATGGACACACACACACACACACAGACATGGACACACACACAGACATGGACACACACACACACACACACAGACATGGACACACACACACACACACACACAGACATGGACACACACACACACACACACAGACATGGACACACACACACACACACACAGACATGGACACACACACACACACACACAGACATGGACACACACACACACACAGACATGGACACACACACACAGACATGGACACACACACACACACACACAGACATGGACACACACACACACACACAGACATGGACACACACACACACACACAGACATGGACACACACACACACACACAGACATGGACACACACCCACACAGACATGGACACACACCCACACAGACATGGACACACACCCACACAGACATGGACACACACCCACACAGACATGGACACACACCCACACAGACATGGACACACTCCCACACAGACATGGACACACACCCACACAGACATGGACACACACAGACATGGACACACACCCACACAGACATGGACACACACCCACACAGACATGGACACACTCCCACACACACAGACATGGACACACTCCCACACACACAGACATGGACACACTCCCACACAGACATGGACACACTCCCACACACACAGACATGGACACACTCCCACACACACAGACATGGACACACTCCCACACACAGACATGGACACACTCCCACACACAGACATGGACACACTCCCACACAGACATGGACACACTCCCACACACACAGACATGGACACACACAGACATGGACACACACCCACACAGACATGGACACACACCCACACAGACATGGACACACACCAACACAGACATGGCCACACACAGACATGGACATGGACACACACCAACGCAGACATGGACACACACCCACACAGACATGGACACACACCCACACAGACATGGACACACACAGACATAGACATGGACACACACAGACACAGACATGGACACACACAGACACACACAGACATGGACACACACCAACACAGACATGGACACACACCCACACAGACATGGACACACACAGACACAGACATGGACACACACCAACACAGACATGGACACACACCAACACAGACATGGACACACACCCACACAGACATGGACACACACAGACATGGACACACACCCACACAGACACACACCCACACAGACATGGACACACACCCACACAGACATGGACACACACTCACACAGACATGGACACACACCCACACAGACATGGACACACACCCACACAGACATGGACACACACAGACATAGACACACACAGACATGGACACACACCCACACAGACATGGACACACACAGACATGGACACACACCCACACAGACACACACCCACACAGACATGGACACACACCCACACAGACATGGACACACACCCACACAGACATGGACACACACCCACACAGACATGGACACACACCCACACAGACATGGACACACACCCACACAGACATGGACACACACCCACACAGACATGGACACACACCCACACAGACATGGACACACACCAACACAGACATGGACACACACACACACAGACATGGACACACACACACACACACAGACATGGACACACACCAACACAGACATGGACACACACCCACACAGACATGGACACACACCCACACAGACATGGACACACACCCACACAGACATGGACACACACCCACACAGACATGGACACACACCCACACAGACATGGACACACACCCACACAGACATGGACACACACCCACACAGACATGGACACACACCCACACAGACATGGACACACACCAACACAGACATGGACACACACCCACACAGACATGGACACACACCCACACAGACATGGACACACACCAACACAGACATGGACACACACCAACACAGACATGGACACACACCAACACAGACACACACACACACACACCTCAGCCAGCAGCCCCGCTCTGCTCCAGACGGAGGCACATCAAGCAGTTTTCAGGAAGAGCACATCAGACCCAGAGGACTGCTTCCTGGGTTTCTACTTTTATAGCGTAGTTTGAGCGGAGGAGAAAAAGGGGCTTTACTTTCAACTCTGTCGGCGCCTGAGACTCAGGTTCAGATGACTTTAGTTTGGATGGGGGGGGGAAGCTGGGGCAAAACTTGAGCGACTGACTACCATAATCCTCATATCTCTCGCAGACTAGTATCGAGGAACACTTGGTCCCATGTCATGTATAACTGGCAGCCATTGGGAGGACCAAACTGAAAGGGACATTTAGTGTGTGTGTGTGTGTGTGGGGGGGGGGGGGGGGGGGGGGGGGGGGCAGAATGCCTTTAAAATTAGAGTGTGTCTGAAATGACAGCCGCAATTGTGAGTGCAATATTAATAACAGGGGTAAAAAAAACGGATGGTGTGTGGGGGTGGTAGGGTTGATTTCAGGCTAGCTCTGTTGTCTTGGGGCAACAATAACTACCCCCACCACACCAGCACTGCTTGCCCCCACCCCCAGTCTTTGTGACAATGAACCCTTTGCTTTGTGTGCAGGGGTGCCACCCCTTAATAACCAATGACCTTTCCCCTCTGACCTTCACCACTCAGACATCGCCAGGTTGCCGGGAGACTCCCACCGGCCCTTCCCATCTCCCTGCAGATGCACGCCAAGCCTGGTTTCATATGCAAAACCGCATTTACATAAATCTGAATTCCAATCATTATAGTGGGGATGGTGGATGGGACTGGGAGGTGTAACCTGGGGGTCTCCAAGCTGGTCTTTGTGTCCAGCTGGGTTTTATTAGGTGACAGCCCACAGCCACACATAGGAGAAGAATGTTCACAGCCTAGTACACTATATCAGAGGGCTGTAAAACTGGATAGGCCTTATAACGCTCATCTATATGTGTTATTGCTACCATTTTGAGTTACAAGTACAGAATAATGTGGCATGTACGGGCACACCATTGTAAAATGGATATGTCCTATGGACTGTGTACATCTTATATACATACATTCATACAAAGTTATAACACAAAAGAAAAACAGAATTACAGTAGTTCTGTGTGTGCAGCCAGTTAAAATGAGAGTCATGACGTGTTTTCGACCTCATTAGTTGCTCTAATCAGGGATCTAAATGAACATGTTCAGGAGCACAACATAAAATCTAGTACCAGGACAAAAAAAAATAATTGTATTGATTGAGATATAGCATATTGAACTGTAGTTACTTTTGAAGGACATGCTGTGCTCTAGAAACAAATATGTAACCCTGTAAAGACATTAGTTTATTATAAAAAGCTAAAATGTTGATACAAAAACCTGTAACTGAAAATACAAAGTCATTTGTGGAATATTAGGCTTCCTGGGACATGGCTGAACAGGGCCTAGAAACAAATGTTTTGGTCCACCAGCCAGATAAAATCTACCAACCAATCATTTTATTCACCATAATAACACCAGAAAACACTGGATTTTTTTTTTCTCCCAGGTTTCGGAGTCTTTTTTTACAGCTTTTCACTCTCAAAATCAATTTTTCTTAAATTGAAAAACAACTAAATTGGATTATGTAAGTCCACAACAATGCTTAACCCAGATCAGGAGACACTTTTTGAGGTCAGGGGAAGAAAACAATAATTTTTTTTAAATTGTGAACCTCAAGAGACTGGTGTTTGGCTGGTGGTATTTCTGTACTGCATGCTCAACAGTAGTTTGCAAAACAAAAGACCACCTGATTGATACAAATCTTCATAAGATCATATCACTCTGCCAGGTAAACCTACTTTGCAGTTAACATTTCATTTGGAAAGCCTTTAAAAATGACTGTTTCGGCATCGCTAACTGGCTACGCAAAAGTGGTAGACACAGGCATTCCCATGCCGTTACGTCTTCAGAAAGAAATAAAAATCACTGATGCAATCTTTAATATTCTTTACATGTAGGCTTTGGATTAAACAGATCTGCACCCCAATTTTTTTTGTAGGGCATTCTGAAACGACTGCACAGTGAAGCCTATCATTACAACAATTATTATCTGGGTGATTTCTTTTTTTTTTTAAATACAAAAATATCTAGGAGCATATGCAGCCAAAATGGTTGCACTTTAGCAGGCACGTGCACAGATAGGAGTCCTCCTGTGCCCGAGCAGCTGCCGCTTTGCCCTCCCATTCACCAAGTGCCCTTTTGGGGTGGTGGCACACAGTGCCTTCAGAAAGTATTCGTACCCCTTGACTTATTCCCAGTAGCGGTGCAAGGGTAAAATCACCTATAACCTGTTCATATGCCTCGACACCGTGATATATAGGCCTAAGGCCGAGACAATAAGAAGACACAGTATCAGAATAAATTCAACCAAGCTATTGTTTCATCACAAAACCAGAGAGCTGTCACGTTCCTGACCTGTTTTCTGTTGTTTTTGTATGTGTATGATGGTCAGGGCGTGAGTTTTGGGTGGGCAGTCTATGTTTTCTGTTTCTATGTTGGTTTTGGGTTGCCTGGTATGGCTCTTAATTAGAGGCAGGTGTTTTGCGTTTCCTCTAATTGAGAGTCATATTTAGGTAGGGTGTTCTCACTGTTTGTTTGTGGGTGATTGTCTCCTGTGTCGTCGATGTCTGTACCATACGGGACTGTTTGGCTGTTCGTTCGTTTGATGTAGTCTGTTCCTGTCCGTGAGTTCTACGTGTAGTTATGTAAAGTTCATGTTCAGATTTCGTCTACGTCGTTTTCTTATTTTGTTAGTTTTGTAAGTGTTTTGTTTTCGTTTTGCCGTCCTATTCAATAAAAGATGGCTTATTTTCCTACTGCTGCGTATTGGTCCACTGATCCTTCTCTCCTCTCCTCGTCTGAGGAAGAGGAGGACAACAGCCCTTACAAGAGCAGCATCTGTCCAGTGATGTCCTCGTGTAACAAACATGACCTACAGCATGGTCAAGCAAGGTAATGTTTCCAACATTTTCAGACGACTAAACTATTGATTTAGAACCATGGAGAGTTACAGCAAGTCGCAAAGAAAACAGGTGCTGCCTCCACTAACTCAGCTAATACAGTTACAGTTGGTATCTTTTTTTTTTTTTGCTATGGATTTCTGTCTGTGTGTGCGTGCATGCCTGCAAGTAGAAAGAAACATGTTGACTCACCCTATTTGTAGAGAAATGCCAGCAATGCTTTTCTCCTCTATCCGGTTGCCTAAACGGTCTATGACTCTGTCATACAGTACACGCTATTCATTTTTATTGTCCTGGGCTACCTGGCTAAAATGCTAGCCTAACTTCCTTTCATGGGCAACGACACGCCAGGCCTACTACATCTAGCTACATGTTTAACTATCCTCTCAGGCCAGGGGCACAATGTATACATTTATGGTTGCATCAGAATTGGCGTTATAATCATTGGCCAAATTAAGTAAAACCACAAGCCCAAATACCTATCTCCATCCATGGCTAATTTAGGAATGTGACGATTTTACCACTGGATGCAATTTATTTTATTTTTTTGTGTCAATGATGTTTGGATTCTGGTGATATGATAGATGTGAAAGCTAAAGCCAAACTGGCTTCACTTGACACTCTTTTGGGGTGAGCCAGGAACAATCACAGCTGAGCTCACTCAGTTTAGCTCAACACTGAGTGGCTATAATTTTATTGAAAAAATTATCAAGGGAGGCCAAATGCTCGCTGGCTTCCTTTGCATTCAATGCTACGGGCAGCAACAATGTCATACTCTTTTTGACCAGACAGCATCAGATAGTTGGGCTACACATACTGAGACAGAGGGGCGCAGTTTCATTCAGATGCTTTCCCCGGTGAGATACATTTCCTTCAATTTGCAAGAGGCTGAATGTATGAAACACAGAGAGACGAAAAATTAATTATTTTGTATGTTGTTTTACTTAGTTAATGATTTGGGAAAGCCTGGTTTCCCTTGACATCCATGACTACACGTCACTGCTTATTCCACATTTTGTTGTGTTGCACTCAGATTTGTTTTTAAATGTTTGCAAATGTATTGAAAATTAAATTCAGAAATATCTCGTTTACACAAGTATTCACACATTTTAGAAATCACCTTTGGCAGCGATACCAGCTGTGAATCTTTCTGGGAAAGTCTCTATGAGCTTTGCAACAAAATATTTGCAACATTCTTTTTAAAATTCTTTAAGTTCGATCAAGTTGGTGGTTGATCATTGCTAGACAGCAATTTTCAAGTCTTGCCATAGATATTCAAGCCGATTTAAGTCAAAACTGTCACTAGGCCACTCAGGAACATTCCATTTCGTCTTGTTAAGCAACTCCAGTGTATATTTGGCCTTGTGTGTTAGGTTATTGTCCTACTGAAAGGTCAATTTGTCTCCCAGTGTCTGTTGGAAAGCAGACTGAACCAGGTTTTTCTCTAGGATTTTGCCTGTGCTTAGCTCTATTCCATTTCTTTTAATCCCAAAACACTCCCTAGTCCATGCCAATAACAAATATACCCATAACATGATACAGCCAACAAAAAATACAAGTGTGGTCAACATGAAAGAGAGAAGGATGGCATTGCCGTTTATCGACAAGTAGGGTGAGTCAACATGTTTTTCTACTTGCACACACACACACACACACACACACACACACACACACACACACACACACACACACACACACACACACACACACACACACACACACACACACACACACACACACACACACACACACACACACACACACACACATCAGAAACATGGACAGTCACATCATATTTAGCTTACATTGACTAAATAATTTTTGGTATCTTTTGGTTGTCACTGTATTAGACTAAGCAGAGGTGATTTGATGATCTTGAAATGGTGCTGGAATTGAGACTTGCGGTAACTCAATGAAGTTCTAAATCAATAGTTGTTTAGTAGTCTGAAAATGTCAGAAACATTAACTTGCTTGGTCATGAAACTGTTTGTTACATGCAACATGCTTTGTGGACTTCACCTGACAGAGGTTGTTCTCCGGTTTTGTGATGAAACAAAGGTGTGGTTGAATTTATTCTACAACTATGTCTTCTTATTGTCTCGGCCTTAGGCCTATATACTGTATCACGGTAGCAAGGCATATGGTTCTTTCTAGGGAGTTTTTCCTAGCCACCGTGCTTCTACACCTGCATTCTAGCTGTTTGGGGTTTTAGGCTGGGTTTCTGTACAGCACTTCGAGATATTATCTGATGTACGAAGGGCTATATAAAATAAAATTGATTGATTGATTGATTGATTGATATGAACTAACCGGTTTTAGAGCAAACAACGCAATTATCACCACACATGGGTTGTAATATTATTATTTTTTTCCTGACTTGGCTTCCCCGGTGAGTTTACCCACCCACGCACGCACTGCTACTACTGAAATTTCTGCTTGTTTTGCGTGGGTGGAATTTTGGCCTGTCTAGCGACATCAGGCGCTGAAATTAATAGAACGATAAAGAGGGTTTCAAACCTCTCTGCCAACAATAAGTAGTTTTCAGGTTATGTATCATTTCAAATCCAAAGTCCTAGAGTACAGTGCCAAAGCACGAACAAAAATGGTCACTGTCCAAATACAGTTCGACCTCACTGTACTTAAATATTTAAAATATTTCCCAGAGATATATGAAAAGGCCAATTTCCACTATGCTCATGTATGTTTGTACATATATTTAAATATATGTACATAAGGCTTTTTGAGTTGCACCCCTTTTTGCCCTCAGAACAGCCTCAATTTGTGTGGGCATGAACTCTACAAGATGTGCTGGCCCATGTTGTGTCAAGTTGGCTGGATGTAATTTGGGTGGTGGACACAAAGCAAACGGTTGAGCGTGAAGAAACCCAGCAGCGTTGGGGACCTACTATCAGACCCTGTTCAAAGTCACTTAAATCGTTTGTCTTGCCCATTAACCCTATGAATGGCACACACACAATCCATGTCTCAATTGTCTCAAGGCTTAAAAATCCTTCTTAAACCTGTTTCCCTCTCTTCATCTTGTAACGTCTGCTTCAGACTCACACTCTCAAACACATAGTTCCCCTGAACGCAGCTCACTTTCCAGCCCACTTTCCAGCTCACACTCTCAAACACATAGATCCCCTGAACGCAGCTCACTTTCCAGATCCCAATCACCTGAATTCTGATCACCTGTTCACACACCTGTATGTCATCATCACACACTATTTATTTCAGTTCTTTGCACCCCATCATTGTGAGGTATTGTTTGTTTTGTGACTCACTTCTATTCGGAGCGCTGTGTTTCCCGTAATTTAATCCCCCTGTGTCTGATAGTTTTTGCCTGCCTCACTAACGATGCCTTTTGTCTATTCCCTACCTGTACTTTAGCCTATCGGATTTCCTGTTATTAACCTATTGCCTGATCTCCCGGACGACGTTACTAGGCTTTTCCCTGCATGTACTGTTGCCTTTTTTGGCCCCCTGTGTATGACCTTCTGCCTGCCCCTGGACCCAGCTACCTGCTGCCTCCTGTGGTCCTTCACAAATACACACCTGCTGCGCCCTGCGCTCTTGAAAGCAGCTCTCTGTCTCCCATCATGTTCATTACAGAGCTACACTGATTGAAGTGGATTTAACAGATGACATCAATAAGGCTTCAATCAATAATCAATAATAGCTTTCACCCGGATTCACCTGGTCAGTCTGTCCTAATATTTTGTACATTGCATTAGGAACGTATTCACACCCCTTGACTTTTTCCACATTTTGTTACATTATAGCCTTATTCTAAAATATATATATTTTAATTAAATCCTCAATCTACACACAATACCCAATGATGACAAAGCAAAAACAGTGATTTAGAAATGTTTGTAAATGTATATAAAATAAAATAAACTGAAATACCTTTTTCAGAGTCTTTGCTATGACACACAAAATTAAGCTCAGATGCATCTTGTTTCCATTGATCATCCTTGAGATGGTTCTACAACTTGATTGGAGTCCACCTGTGGTAAATTCAATTGATTGGACATGATTTGGAAAGGCACACACCTGTCTATATAAGGTCCCACAGTTGACAGTGCACGTCAGAGCAAAAAACAAGCCATGAGGTGGAAGGAATTGTCCGTAGAGCTTCGAGACTGGATTGTGTCCAGATCTGGGGAAGGGTAGCATTGAAGGTCCCCAAGAACACAGTGGCCTCCGTCACTCTTAAATGGAAGACGTTTGGAACCACCAAGACTCTTCCTAGAGCTGGCTACCCGGCCGAGAAGGGCCTTGGTCAGGGAGGTGACCAAGAACCCGATGGTCACTCTGACAGAGCTCCAGAGTTCCTCTGTGGAGATGGGAGAACCTTCCAGAAGGACAACTATCTCTGGAGCACTCCACCAATCAGGCCTTTATGGTAGAGTGGCCAGACGGAAGCCACTCCTCAGTAAAAGTCACGTGACAGCCCGCTTGGAGTTTGCCAAAAGGCACCTAAAGGACTCAGAACATGAGAAACAAGATTCTCTGGTCTGATGAAGCTAAGATTGAACTCTTTGGCCTAAATGCCTAGTGTCATGTCTGAAAGAAACCTGGCACCATCCCTACGGTAAAGCATGGTGGTGCAGAATCATGCTGTGGGGATGTTTTTCAGCAGTTGGGACTGGGAGGCAAGTCAGGATCAAGGGAAAGATGAACGGAGCAAAGTACAGAAAGATCCTTGATGAAAGCCTGCTCCAGAGCGCTCAGGACCTCAAACTAAGGCGAAGGTTCACCTTCCATCAGGACAACGACACCAAGTACACAGCCGAGACAACACAGGAGTAGCTTCGGAACAGGTCTCTGAATGTCCTTGAGTGGCCCAGCCAGAGCCCGGACTTGAACCTGATCGAACATCTCTGGAGAGATCTGAAAATAGCTGTGCAGCAACTCCCCATCCAACCTGACAGAGCTTGAGAGGATCTGCAGAAAATAATGGGAGAAACTCCCCAAATACAGGTCTGCCAAGCTTGTAGCATTATACCCAAGAAGATTCAAGGCTGTAATCGCTGCCAAAGTTGCTTCAACAAAGTACTGAGTAAAGGGTCTGAATACTTATGTAAATGTGATATTGAAGTTTTTTTTTTATATACATTTGAAAAACATTCTTAACCTGTTTGTGCTTTGTCATTATGGGGTATTGTGTGTAGATTGATTTAATATAAGAAATTCATTTTAGAAATAAGGCTATAACTTAACAAAATATGCAAAAGGTCAAGGTGTCTGAATACTTTCCGAATGCACTGTATCTGTGATTTACGTGTACATAAATACATGCACATACATGTTGTTAAACTGAATGTAACTATATAATTTTTCCGCATGGTTGGTCCAATTTTTTCCCCCACAACAGATACAATGCGGTCCCCAAAAAATAAAACGTGCGCTTTTTTTTGTTGCTACAAAGCTCAGATACATCGAGCTCCAGTGCAAGTTGTGCAACATATTTTCATTGGGAGAGAAATGTCCCCCACATCCTTTCTCAGGACATGTTCAACTGCAAACCAGGGCAATATGACACACACACACAACCCAATGCAGATGACAAAAGTTAACACACAGTCGAGGAGGATTGCCCGCACTTTGCTAAGATACATCATACTTTCAATTCCATGACTCAGAACTGAAGGAGCCTCCCAGGATGCCAGAGACATTTTATGCCGGAGTGCTAGACATTGTTCTCCGGGCTTTCCCAGAAGTGAACATATGCACTATCCAGGGCCAATATGGCTCAATACGACACAGAGAGCGAGAGAGGGGGAGGCAGAGACCGAGGGACAGACAGCTACCCCACCCCAGACCCCACAGCCCAACCCCCGACCCTCCTGAAACAGTGGTGGCAACCAGTCATGGGGAGTGACTACCAGAATGGTCTAATGGTAGGGGGGTTGGGTTGGTTTGTTCTGATGGGAAGGTGCCCTCTTCTGTGCCAACATACGTCCCTCCCATCTCCACTTCTTCCCATGACCCACTCCACTGTCCAGGCACCGCAGTGAATAACCCCTTTGTGAGGAGAAACGACTAAGGTTTAGGATAATATTTATACAGGTGAGACATGAGACCTTTTAAAATCATGTTTTCAATGAATGGCGTGACTGACCAAGATAAATTATGACCCTTCAGGAAAAATATACAGTACACCTTTGCCAAAATCCTTGCTAACGCTAACACAACTTAGATTCGCTTAAGGGTACACCTTACAAAGACACCATACCAAAACTACAACTTAAGTTATTCGTGCCTTATCAAAGATGATGGGAATATCAAATAATATGTTACGTCTTCTTTGTCAAAAGCCTGTGCCAAAAAAATACCCCCCAACTCCAGCCTGTAAAAACCTACTAGGTTTGCCTTCAAGTTGACTTATGGACTGTAAATCCATAGGCAAATGCCAGCAGCCAGCTCAAAGTGCTGAATAGCACAGAAACAAAGCTGATCTCCGTGGAACTTCAACACGGGCTGCCAAAAACCAAAGTCACTGGGAGAACAACATATGGCTCAAGGAGGATCTACTACAACAGGGCAGGGAGAGGACGGGACGAACACTAACAGAGGGAGAAAACGAGAGAGAAAGAATAAGGGAGGTGGTGTGATGAATAGCACCACTGGGCTCTATTTGTAACACGTGGTGTTCTGTTTATAGTGGGGCTGGCTTGACTCAGGGGACCTGCAAACCACTGATTAAGAGGCCAAAGTCTTTGTGGCCGGCTAACATTCAAAGAGGGGAGCTGGAGAGTGTAGCGACACTTAGCCTAGCCATTCTAACTATGTGTTACTTGCCACGTGCGCCGAAAACAAAACCTTACCGTGACATGCTTACTTACAAGCCCTTAACCAACAATGCCGTTTTAAGAAAAATAAGAGTTAGGAAAAACTTTTATTTGACTAAATAAACTAAAGTAAAAAATAAAAGAGCAACAACAAAATAACAATAAAGAGGCTATATACAGGGGGTACCGTCACAGAGTCAATGTGCGGGGGTTACGGTTAGTCGAGGTAATTGAGGTAATACGTACATGTAGGTAGGGGTAAAGTGACTATGCATAGATAATAAACAGAGAGTAGCAGCAGCATAACAAAAAGGGGGGGGGGGGGGTCAATGTAAATAGTCTGGGTAGCCATTGATTAGCTGTTGAGCAGGTTTACGGCTTGGGGGTAGAAGCTGTTCAAAATCCTTTTGGACCTAGACTTTGCACTCCGGTACCACTTGCCCTGCGGTAGCAGAGAGAACAGTCTATGACTAGGGTGGCTGGAGTCTTTGGCAGTTTTTAAGGCCTTCCTCTGACACAGCCTGGTATAGAGGTCCTGGATGACAGGAAGCTTTGCCCCAGTGATGTACTGGGCCGTACGCACTACCCTCTGTAGCGCCTTGCGGTCGGAAACCGAGCAGTTGCCATACCAGGCGGTGATGCAACCAGTCAGGATGCTCTCAATGGTGCAGCTGTATAACTTTTAGAGGATCTGAAGACCCATGCCAAATCTTTTCAGTCTCCTGAGTGGGGAAAAGGTTTTGTCATGCCCTCTTCACGACTGTCTTGGTGTGTTTGGACCATGATAGTTTGTTGGTGTTGTGGACAGCTCTGAACCTGCTCCACTACAGCGCCGTCGATGAGAATGGGGGCGTGCTCGGCCCTCCTTTTCCTGTAGTCCACAACCATCTCCTTTGTCTTGATCACGTTGAGGAAGAGGTTGTTGTCCTGACACCACACTTCCAGGTGTCTGACTTCCTCACTATAGGCTGTCTCATCGTTGTCGGTGATCAGGCCTACCACCGTTGTGTCGTCGGCAAACTGAATGATGGTGTTGGAGTCGTGCTTTGGGAACAGGGAGATGGGTTGTTGCCTACCCTTACCACCTGGGGGGCGGCCCGTCAGGAAGTCCAGGATCCAGTTGCAGAGGGAGGTGTTTAGTCCCAGGGTCCTTAGCTTAGTGATAAGCTTTGAGGGCACTATGGTGTTGAATGCTTAGCTCACATAGGTGGTCCTTTTGTCCAGGTGGGAAAGGGCAGTGTTGAGTGCAATATAGATTGCGTCATCTGTGGATCTGTTGGGGCAGTATGCAAATTGGAGTGGGTCTAGGGTTTCTGGGATGATGGTGTTGATGTGAGCCATGACCAGCCTTTCAAACCACTTCATGGCTTCAGACGTGAGTGCTATGGGTCGGAAGTCATTTAGGCAAGTTACCTTGGTGTTCTTGGGCACAGGAACTATGGTGGTCTGCTTGAAATATGTAGGTATTACATACTCGTCCAGAGACAGGTTGAAAATGTCAGTGAAGACACTTGCCAGTTGGTCAGCACATGCTCGGAATACACATCCTGGTAATCCGTCTGGCCCTGCAGCCTTGTGAATGTTACAGAATGCTACGGAGAGCGTGATCACATAGTTGTCCGTAACAGCGTGTGCCCTCATGCATGCTTCAGTGTTGCTTTCCTCGACGCGCGCATATAAGTAATTTAGCTCGTCTGATAGGCTTGTGTCACTGGGCAGCTCGCGGCTGGGCTTCCCTTTGTAGTCTATAATAGTTTGCAAGTCCTGCCACATCCCACGAGCGTTGGAGCCAGTCGAATAGAATTCCATCTTAGTCCTGTATTTACGCTTTGCTTGTTTGATGGTTCGTCTGAGGGCATATTGGGATTTCTTATGTGTCCGGGTTTCTTGAAAGTGGCAGCTTTTAGCTCAGTGCAGATGTTGTCTGTAATCCATGGCTTCTGGTTCGGGTATGCACGTACGGTCAACGTGGGGACAATGTCATCGATGCACTTATTGATAAAGCCAGTGACTGATGTGGTGTACTCAACAATGCCATCGGATGAGTCCCGGAACATATTCTAGCCTGTGTTAGCAAAACAGTCCTCTAGCTTCGTATCTACGTCATCTGACCAATTCCGTATTGAGCAAGTCACTGGTACTTCTTGCTTTAGTTTTTGCTTGTAAGCAGGAATCGGGAGTATAGAAAATAGTGGTCTAGAGTTTTTTTCCCCTCTTGTTGCACATGTACAATGCATGCAGAAATTAGGTAAAACGGATATAAGTTTCCCTGCAATAAAGTCCCCGGCCACTAGGAGCGCCGCTTCTAGATTAGCATTTTCTTGTTTGCTTATGGCTTTGTACAGCTCATTGGGAGTGGTCTTAGTGCCAGCATCGGTTTGTGGTGGTAAATAGACAGGTACAAAAAATATAGATGAAAACGCTCTTGGGACTTATCATGATACTCATGATACTCTACCTCAGGTGAGCAAAACCTGGAGAATTCCTTAATATTTGATTTCGCGCACCAGCTGTTATTGACAAATAGACACAGACCACCACCCCTCGTCTTACTGGAGGCAGCTGTTCTGTCTTGCAAAAAACAGCCAACTGTATATTATCCATGTCGTCGTTCAGCCACAACTCGGTGAAACATAAGATATTACAGTTTTTAATGTCTCATTGGTGGGATAGTCTTTAACAGAGCTCATCCAGGTTATTATCCAATGATTGCACGTTGGCCAATAGGACGGATGGTAGAGGCGGGTTACCCAATCGCCGACAAATTCTCACAAGGCACCCGGACTTGCGTCCCCTCTATCTGCGTATTCTCTTCACGCGAATGACAGGGATCTAGGCCTTGTCGGGTATCTGGTGTAAATCATTCGCGTCCGACTCGTTCAAGAAAAAATATTTGTCCAGTTTGAGGTCAGTAATCGCTGTTCTGAAACCCAGAAGCTCTTTTCGGTCATAAGAGACAGTAGCAGAAACATTATGTACAAAACAAGGCAAAAAAACACAACATAGTACCTTTGGTTTGGAGCCCGTAAAACGGCAGCCATCTTCTGCCCTAATCTACTATACTACAAGGTCCTACATTGTGCACATAAAGTAGAAAGAATCCCTAAATAGAGATCTGCAGTAGCCTACACTCAGTTTACCTATATTCAATCCTAACCCTTACCACCACCCTAAATTAGTAGACATTTGTCTGATTCATTCTGGCCAGTTTCAGACAGGACTACGGGGCTGCCAGCCAGCCACTGTGGATAATAACTAAATGACAAAAAGAGACACCACCTGTAAATGGGTATAAAAATAGTGAGGGCCCCCATGTGATCTCCGTGACTTTTACACTGGGCGGCAAGAGAAGGTTAGTGTGACTATGAGTGTACACTGTAGAGGAGGGAGGGGTGGTAGGGAGGGGGGTTGGAGTGACAGGGGGGGTTTGTATTTATAGAGAGGGAGAACCTCTGCTTAACGAGTGTGAGAACTCGTGCCAGATGGGCAGTGAAGGATCCTTTGGGTTTTAAATGTACAGAGAAAGGGGTGGGCCTTGTCGCTTTAAAAAGGGGCACCGCATTGAATATAGGTGCCCCTGTGTCCTCATTGGTTCAGCTGCCACTCTTTCCGCATGGGGGTGCTTTTTGTGTGTCCTACCGACCTAGAATCCTTTAAACCAAGAGCCCTAGCTACACAGAATATAACAAGGCCAAAGGACTCTGGGTTTGCAGACTAGCTTCTAAGCTAATCCTGTGGATAGTGTACTGAAAGGACTCGACTGAGCCGAAGCACTGCCAACAGACAGACACAAAAAAATTGTCCTGTCGATAGTTAAATTCTTCAGGGGCCTCATGTATAAAAAAATATATAAAACTGAGCTTGACGTGATAATATAATTTCCTCCAAGCAAGCCATGCATTCACACGTCTTCTGGTGGTTGAAGAACTGTCTTGAAAGCAGGCAAGTAGACCTAAATATTTTGTGCAAATAGGGGATATGATGACACGCTTATTCATAGAAACATAATAACAAGATTCAGGCATTTGCCATTAGATGATTTTTGGAATGGGTAGTCTGAAATATCTTTTCGCAAATGTGAGTGAATATTTCAGTCCAAGAGTCTCTCTTCTCTGGTACTAGAGTCCTGCATCAAGCAGTAACAAAAAAAATCAGCTGCCGGGTGGTCCCGGAGTTGAGAGAGAACTTGTAAATACAAATGTGGACTGACGATTTTCAAAATATAGGCACTGTGGACTTTCGGTTTCTATCCCTCTAAAACCAGACCGAAAATAAATTCTAAATAACAAACTGGCTTTATTTACCACAGTGTGAAAGAATGACAGGCCCTCTATATAAAGTGAGTTTCTAAAACTGAATGAAAGAGAGTCCAGAGAGGATAGGGAGGGGAAAAGGGTTGTCCATATTTTCAAGACCTGAGCTACTTCATTTATTTATGAAGTGTACTAGTTCATTTAGGCAATTTAATATATTTGCTTAGGCTTGGTCAATTTAGTATGCTATTTCGCAGCATAAAGCTATATTTGTCAGCATAAAAACTGAGTGACAAACTAATTCGTGGCTTTGGATCAAAAATAAATAAGTACCAAAAAAAATTCTGATGGTCTTTAAAAAATAAACATTTTGACCAAGTTAATCTGCACAAGTTGTGTGCGTTCAATTATTTGTGACATTGTGGTTACAATGAAAAATGTCACCTAAATAAATTGAATAAATTCTATTAAAAAAGAATAATCAGATGCGTGTTGCAAGCTTGTAATTTTTCCTTATTACATTTTTTTTGGTAAGATTTTATTTGATCTTTTCAGACAATACAAAACATACACATACAAATAACAACTACATCACACCTGCCCAGACCCACCTGCTCACACCCCCATCTCCAGCATCACTCTCCACCACATGGTCTCAAACTGCACCATTTTGTTGCTTTCTGTCGCCCACACGCACTTTCAACACTTGGATAATAAAGCATTTAAAGGCTGACATTGGTTGATTTTCAGTTTTTTAAATATATCTTTTTTTCAAGGTGATTGACGAGGAAAGTATCGACCAACCCATCTCGCTGTACCCTATTATGTCATGTCTTGAAAAACGCAGACAGCTGGATTAAAAGTTCATTTCCATTGTAATACTTCTGACAGCAACATTTCGAACTCCACCCATAACGTTTATAACATTCCCAGAGGGCAGGGATTATTATAACCCAATGAAAAATGAACCTGGTGATCTAATTTCAATTTACTGCAGGGCTAAGAACTATCGGTTTAACCTTCCGAATTAATGATTATATTGAAGATAAAAGTTCAGAGAGCCGATTCGTTACCCAACAAAATAATATCAATTTATTTTGCCTAATTGTTTTTATGACTACAGACAGCAGGATATTATTCCTATTTTCCTGCATGTCTATTCAACATTTGGCTAAAAAGAAACCATGCCATGAATTAAGAACAGATGAATATTATTTTTTCACAACGCAATGCAGCACATTGACAACTCAAATCGCTTTCAAGAGCCTTCTAATATTAGACAGCAAATAAATATGCTAAAACAATAACTTCAAAAAGTCCATTCATGACTGGATCTCTTCAAATTGCTGTGCAGTAAAAGGATGTAATCCACTGTGCCTGGTCATAGGCTCGCAGAAGAAGGCTCACAAGACAAGAATGTGCAGCTAGCTTCTTTCTGAAACCACACATCCATCTGAAGGTGACACTATATCCTTTGGGACCACACAATTACCAGGTGGACAGTAGGCCTCTTGAAACGATCGAGAAAAACAACAAGATCCACACGTATTATTTCACAATAGCCGGCCTTATGTTATCTATAGTTTGGAGCTGCACTGTCCCACTTCGTGGTGGATAAAACCCACTCTTCGTTTATGTAATGGTCTGTAAGGCAGAAGTATCCTATTTTTCGAAAATCGTCTGTCCACGTGTCAAGTATAATTGCGCCATTGTATTTACCCAAGTTCTCTCTCAACTCCGGGACGCAGGACTCTAGTGCGATAGGAGAGAGTGACTGAAACATTCACACCTTCATTAATTTACAAAAGGTAGTCTAATAGCTCGGCTAAGTGTGAAAAATCCCCCAATTTGTGCCACAGTTTAGACTACCAATAGATGATGTGCTCAGTCAGAGTTGAGTCCTATTGTAAAGTGTAGCCTCATGGCCAAAAAAGGGCAAACTTGCAATGTATTCGATGCTTAAGTACTCTAAAGTTTTACTTCTAATTCAGTATCACAGACCAGATTTACCCTAACAGAAAATGCATCAACCCCTACAAATATATACATTTATTATAATCCACGTAATAATTCAAACAAAATGAGCTGTAGGGAGATGAGATACTGCATGCTACGAACAATCAGAAAGAATGTGTCTTTAACCCTGCATTATAATACAACTTATTTTGAATGAAAGCCAGGAATGAGTGAGTCACTCAGCTCTATGCTGTTCCTGCTTCTGTCGCTTGTTTGAGTGTTAGTTTAATATCCTACTGATTCTGTGATCACCGAGCCTCATGCAACCGCAAAATGTCAGATAAAGCAATTTCACAAATCCGTCTGTTTTCAAACGTTGCTGTGCTGTACAAGGCTTTACCATTTTGTTTCATTAGACCAGACCCTCTGGTTTTACTAATACTTGATTTAGTATTGTTTACATTGTTCCAAACTGGCAGATAAATTATGTTGTAATCTAACAGCACCAGTTTGTCATGCAAAAATATCTCTTGCACTTTTGACAATGATTTTTACATGAGGCTAATAAATAATCAAAATGTTCCTTTCAATTATTTAATTTACCTAAATCATGTAATTTCAAGTTATCCCTTTGGAGCACATGCAAAAGCGATTTCGAGTTGTTGAACAGGACAAAATGTATTACAATTGAATTTGAATGTACTGAATGGCGAGGATGAAGAAGAAGAAAGTAATTGAATTTAGAACAAGAGTGTAACAATTGCTCTTCCTCTGTCCACTCAACAACAACAAAAAAGGTTTTATTTGTACTTTATCAGAAGAAGCTGTAACTGGACCATTGCTTATTACTTACTAAAACTGTTGTTACACTGTAAGGTTTTTTCTTAAGAGAAACGAAAATTGTCTGTTATAGTCCATTATATTCTTCAAATATATGTGTTGACTGAATATAGGCAAGTGATATCTGCTAAATGAACAAGTTGATGGCGAAGCCATACAGCCTCCGCAACTAAACAGATACAAAAAAAATCTAAAAGGTTTCCCAGATTTTCAAGACCTGAGCTATTTATTGTAGGTGTTTTATTTATTGCATTTACTTGTGGAATGTTACCGAATAGATAACAATAAAAGTAATAATCTGATGGCATTGGTAGAGAGTCAGGCGGATAATGGAGTGTAAGTGCACTGTACTGTAAATACGCAACAAAGCTGTGGGCCAGGTGTAAATGGTTTAGCAGCCTTTCCAATAAATTGGAATACAAAATAAGCCATCCACCCTTGATGCGCTATCAGCGGGACCATAGACTTGCTGAGTTTAGGGACTTTAAGTGTATTAATGGATGTTTGCGAGGCATGTAACTTCATCCATCTCTTTGCACAGCCCACCACATGCATTGTTTTCTAACCACATCTCGATGGATCCATAACAAATTACTATGGGAATAAATATGACTGAATGACAGAAATATGGAACAAAGTAGGCTAGCGAAGGTAACAAATTGTTGCTTACTGGAACACCCAAAGTCATCCATTTGTTATAATAGGATTTGAAGCAATAGCAATAGTGTGGTCAACTATTTCAGCACCGTTTCGCGCTGCTCTGAGACCAGCATGGGGAATGGTCTTGATAAACAGATTTTTCTTTTCACGGAATCTCTGTTTGGGTATTGGTTAGACTACAATTAGCGTTGTTATTATTTTGCTCTTCACTCGCAATCGATTAGTAGCCTAGGCCTACTCCCGACCTGTCACGCTGTACAGAGCCATATTTTTAGCCTAGGCTACTGTAAAATGCATTTTCATTTTTCTTGGAATAGAAACACCATAATATTAATACATGTAATTCAGCTACATTTATAACAGTATAAACAGCACAACAAACACAATAATCAATCGCATATAGTCTGTTCTAACAAAAAAAGGTTTGAAAGTCTCTAGTACAGCCAATATTAAAAACAGTCAAAGGCATTCGTGAATTCAATCCCTTAAACCGACACGTTGCGGTTTATTCATTGTTTAATTATTCAAGACTCCCTTTGTTATTTTGTTGTATAACTACAATGCTTGACTGTATTTAAAAGACATGGATGACTCGTATGCTGTGTGATGACATACACAAATGAATGAATGATTGATTGATGTACTGTACATTGTAGTCGGCCTTTATGCCAATAAGTAAGTTACACTAAAACAGCTACAGAAAACAAGACTCTTAGGCCTACAGCTCCATGTCATTTCAATAACTTAGCTTCTCAAAGATGCCCTCTGGTCGTCCAACTAGTATTAATAACAACAATGGTTGACAGTAAAATCCTATGACGTCATGCACTCCAACATGGCATACCATTCCGCAGCACTCATCAAGTGTGCAATGGTATGACGCAACTTTTAAAGGAATAACCACTGTATGTAAACATATAGGCTACGTGTTTAAAGTTTTGCTGTATGTGATCCCATAGGCAGCGCCATTTATAGGCTACAGACGAATTTGACTGGTGAACACGAGAGGTGATCTTTTACTGTGAAGTATTTATGCTACTACTGTATGTAGCCTACTGTAATTAAAAATTTTGTTTTGAGTAGCTTAGACAATGTTTCAGAATTCACGGGCAGTCCAACATATTTAGGTTCAGGGAAAAGTCGATGCAAAACATTGTTGAATTCAAACGTGCTGCTGAAAACAACAAAAATACAAGATTCTGCCAACACAGTAAATAGACCGGTAGCTTATGTAGTATGGGTAGGTTAAAGTATTGCTGTGCAATAGGTGCACAACACCATAAACCTATTTAATCTCACAGTCTATACCAAGGGAAGACATAGAAATAAAATAATCTATTGACGAACAAAATATTGAACAACAATAAAGTCTATCCTTCGCGTAGGGGGATATAGTAGCCTACTTTTAAAAAGTTTCCAATAAACAATCAATCTTGCAGAATGCCCGGACAGGCACTTACTATAGGCAGCATGCATGTTTAGTTTGAAAAAGTCACTGCAAAATATAAAAACATTGTGCTCACACCTCTACAGGAATGTGATCAAATATGCCATTGTTCTTTATTTTACAAACTGGCGTGGCCTAAATCCAATAGCACCAAATTATAAAGGGCATTATTGTCACCATAAAAGGTGAACGGGAGGGCTTTTCTTTAATGCTTGTACATAGGCGTACATTTTTATGACAGGTCTGATTTATAATGGGAAACGTGTGTGATTGATAATGGGAAACGTGTATGCATGGCATGCGCCGATATTTAGTTTAAAATGTACACATCGGTTAAAAATGAGGCCCCGGGTGATTACGTTTTGATTACAAAATGTGTTGCAACAACAGTGTCTGTGTCCATCTGGCATCTTTGAAGGTATTGTTTGGGAATAATTGCAACCGAGTGATGGGAGATAAAAGAAAGACGTATCTCTGTGAAAGTTTGTTCGTTAAAGGAAAGAAAAGCCCGTCAGTTAACGTTGATCTTTTCCAAGTTGGCAAGATGTGCTGGTGGCATTCGCTAATGCGAGCAGGAATTTTGACTCTACTCACCCAGATCGCACGCACACACTCACACAAGCACTCACCACTGTTATTAGTGCCAGCAGTGATGTAGTGGCCAAAAAGTGGGTAAACTATAAACTCCAGTGGGCGATCGAGATAAGACGAAAAACCACCGATATGACCCAAAATATGACATTTTGGGGGTGCTAGCGAGCTCCTACTGAAATTGCATTTATTTAATAATTTCTTTGCACCTTTACCCCAAAAGAAGGGCGTGCTTTACTTTGCACAACTTTATTATTATTATTATTTTGTTTTTTATTTCACCTTTATTTAACCAGGTAGGCTAGTTGAGAACAAGTTCTCATTTACAACTGCGACCCGGCCAAGATAAAGCAAAGCACATGGAATAAACAAGCGTACAGTGCGGGTGCGGGCAGCGAACGGTTGAAAAGCATGCATTTGGTTTTACTAGCGTTTTAGAGCAGTTGGAGGCCAGGAAGGAGTGTTGTATGGCATTGAAGCTCGTTTGGAGGTTAGATAGCACAGTGTCCAAGGAAGGGCCAGATGTATACAGAATGGTGTCATCTGCGTAGAGGTGGATCAGGGAATCACCAGCAGCAAGAGCGACATCGTTGAAATATAGAGAGAAAAGAGTCGGCCCGAGAATTGAGCCCTGTGGAACCCCCATAGAGACTGCCAGAAGTCCGGACAACAGGCCCTCCGATTTGACACACTGAACTCTGTCTGAGAAGTAGTTGGTGAACCAGGCGAGGCAGTCATTTGAGAAACGAAGGCTGTTGTGAGTCTGCCGATTAGGAAATGGTGATTGACAGAGTCGAAAGCCTTGGCCAGGTCGATGAATACGGCTGCACAGTACTGTCCTTTATCGATGGCGGTTATGATATCGTTTAGTACCTTGAGCGTGGCTGAGGTGCACCCGTGACCGGCTCGGAAACCGGATTGCACAGCGGAGAAGGTACGGTGGGATTCGAGATGGTCAGTGATCTGTTTATTAACTTGGCTTTCGAAGACCTTAGATAGGCAGGGCAGGATGGATATAGGTCTGTAACAGTTTGGGTCCAGGGTGTCTTCCCCTTTGAAGAGGGGGAGGACCGCGGCAGCTTTCCAATCCTTGGGGATCTCAGACGATATGAAAGAGAGGTTGAACAGGCTGGTAATAGGGGCGACAAAGGCGGCAAAGGCGGCAGATAGTTTCAGAAATAGAGGATCCAGATTGTCAAGCCCAGCTGATTTGTATGGGTCCAGGTTTTGCAGCTCTTTCAGAACATCTGCCACCTGGATTTGGGTAAAGGAGAAGCTGGGGACGCTTGGGCGAGTAGCTGCGGGGGGGGGAGCTGTTGGCCCGAGGTTGGAGTAGCCAGGAGGAAGGCATGGCCAGCCGTTGAAAAATGCTTGTTGAAGTTTTCGATTATCATGGATTTATCGTGATGACCGTGTTACCTAGCCTCAGTGTAGTGGGCAGCTGGGAGGAGGTGCTTTTGTTCTCCATGGACTTTACAGTGTCCCATAACTTTTTGGAGTTAGAGCTACAGGATGCAAATTTCTGCTTGAAAAAGCTAGCTTTTGCTTTCCTGACTGACTGCGTGTATTGGTTCCTGACTTCCCTGAACAGTTGCATATCACGGGGACTATTTGATGCTATTGCAGTCCGCCCCACAGGATGTTTTTGTGCTGGTCGAAGGCAGTCAGGTCTGGAGTGAACCAAGGGCTATATCTGTTCTTAGTTCTGCATTTTTTGAACGGGGCATGCTTATCTAAGATGGTGAGGAAGTTACTTTTAAAGAATGACCAGGCATCCTCAACTGACGGGATGAGGTCAATATCTGTCACGCCCTGGCCTTAGTATTCTTTGTTTTCTTTATTATTTTAGTTAGGTCAGGGTGTGACATGGGGAATGTTTGTGTTTTGTTGTTTTGGGTGATTATATGGTAAAGGGGGTGTTGGGTGTATTGTATGGGTTTGTGTGTAGTGCATGTGTCTAGTGTTGTCTATGTATGTTTAGTTGTCTAGGAGAGTCTATGGTTACCTGAATGAGTTCCCAATTAGAGACAGCTGATTTCGGTTGTCTCTGATTGGGAGCCTTATTTAGGGTAGCCATAGGCTCTCATTGGTTGTGGGTAATTGTCTATGTAGAACGTTTGTAGCCTGTATGTATGTGCACAACGTTTGTAGCTTCACGGTCGTTTTGTTATTTTGTTAAAGTGTTTCGTGTTTATTGTTTGTCATCTTTTAAAATAAAAGAAGATGGCTTATTTTCCAACTGCTGCGTTTTGGTCCGTCAATCCGCCACACGATCGTGACAGAATTACTCACCATAGGACCAAGCGGCATGGAAGGCGGCAACAGGACCTACCTACACAGGATTTCTGGAGATGGGAGGACGAATTGGAAGGAAAGGGGCCGTGGGCTCAACCGGGAGAATATCGCCTCCCTCGTGAAGAGCTGGAGGCAGCGAAAGCCGAGAGGAGGCGATATGAGGAGGCAGCAAGGAAGCAAGGCTGGAGACCCGTGAGTAATACCCAAAAATTTCTTGGGGAGGGGCTCATGGGGAATGTGGCGAGTTCAGATGGGAGAACTGCGTCAACTTCCCGTGCTTCCCGTGCTTCCTCTAAGAGGGAACCTGAGCCAGTCGGGCTGAGATTGGAGGGGAGCAATGGGAATGATGCAGAGACTGTTAAGGATTTATTGGGGAGGTTGGAAGAGAGTGAAATGAGGGAGCTGCTGTGTTGGTGCGTGAGGCACAAGATCCACCCGACAGAGCGTGTGCGGGATGTGAGTTTACCTGAGTCAGCTCTCCATGCTCGTCCTGATGTACGTACTAACCGTCTGGAAAGGACAGTCCCACGAACCAGGCCTCCTGTACGCCTCCCTAGTCCTGCACCTCCTATATTAGCCCTATGTACTAACTCTCCTGTGACGGTCCCCAGCCCAATACAACCAGTGCCTCCTCCACGCACTAGCCTTATGGTGCGTGTCTCCAGCCCTTTACCACCAGTGCCTAAATTACGCACCAAGCCTCCTGTGTGTACCCAGAGTCCTGTGCGTCCTGTTGCTGCTCCCCGCATTAGCCCTGAGATGCGTGTCCCCAGTCCGGTACCACCAGTTCCGGCACCACGCACTAGGCCTAATGTGCGCTCCCAGGGTCCAGTATGCCCTGTTCCTGCTCCCCGCACTAGCCCTGAGATGCGTGTCCCCAGCCCGGTGCCACCAGTTCCGGCACCACGCACTAGGCCTAATGTGCGCTCCCAGGGTCCAGTATGCCCTGTTCCTGCTCCCCGCACTAGCCCTGAGATGCGTGTCCCCAGCCCGGTGCCACCAGTCCCGGCACCACGCACCAGGCCTACAGTGCGCCTCAGCTGGCAGGAGTCTGCCGTCTGCACAGCGATGACTGAACTGCCCGTCTCCCCAGCGCCATCTGAGCCATCCGTCTCCCCAGCGCCATCTGAGCCATCCGTCTCCCCAGCGCCATCTGAGCCATCCGTCTGCAATGAGCCTGCAAAGCCGCCCGTCTGCCATGAGCCTGCAAAGCCGCCCGTCTGCCATGAGCCCACTGAGCCGTCCGCCAGACAGGAGCCGCTAGAGCCGCCAGCCAGACAGGAGCCGCTAGAGCCGTCCGTCAGACAGGATCTGCCAGAGCCGCCAACCAGACAGGATCTGCCAGAGCCGCCAACCAGACAGGATCTGCCAGAGCCGCCAACCAGACAGGAGCAGCCAGATCAGTCAGCCAGACATGAGCAGCCAGATCCGTCAGCCAGCCATGAGCAGCCAGATCCGTCAGCTAGCCATGAGCAGCCAGATCCGTCAGCTAGCCATGAGCAGCCAGATCCGTTAGCTAGCCATGAGCAGCCAGATCCGTCAGCTAGCCATGAGCAGCCAGATCCGTCAGCTAGCCATGAGCAGCCAGATCCGTCAGCTAGCCATGAGCAGCCAGATCCGTCAGCTAGCCATGAGCAGCCAGATCCGTCAGCTAGCCATGAGCAGCCAGATCCGTCAGCTAGCCATGAGCAGCCAGATCCGTCAGCTAGCCATGAGCAGCCAGATCCGTCAGCTAGCCATGAGCAGCCAGATCCGTCAGCTAGCCATGAGCAGCCAGATCAGTCAGCCAGCCATGAGCAGCCAGATCCGTCAGCCAGCCATGAGCAGCCAGATCAGTTAGCCAGCCATGAGCAGCCAGATCCGTTAGCCAGCCATGAGCAGCCAGATCTGTCAGCCAGCCATGGGCCGTCCCTCAGTCCGGAGCTGCAGTCCCTCAGTCCGGAGCTGCAGTCCCTCAGTCCGGAGCTGCCATTCCTCAGTCCGGAGCTGCCATTCCTCAGTCCGGAGCTGCCATTCCTCAGTCCGGAGCTGCCCCTTACCCTGGTGCTGCCCCTTACCCTGGTGCTGCCCCTTACCCTGGTGCTGCCCCTTACCCTGGTACTGCCCCTTACCCTGGTACTGCCCCTTAGTCCGGAGCTGTCCCTTAGTCCGGAACTGTCCCTTAGTCCGGAACTGCCCCTTAATGCAATGGGGTTAATGTGGAGAGGGGTCATTCTGAAGAAGCTAAGGAGGTGGTTAGGGACTGTGGTGAAGTGGGGACCACGACCAGAGCCGGAGCCGCCACCGTGGAGGGGAGCCCACCCAGACCCTCCCCTAGACTGTGTATGGTGCGCCCGGAGTTCGCGCCTCAAGGGGGGGGTTATGTCACGCCCTGGCCTTAGTATTCTTTGTTTTCTTTATTATTTTAGTTAGGTCAGGGTGTGACATGGGGAATGTTTGTGTTTTGTTGTTTTGGGTGATTATATGGTAAAGGGGGTGTTGGGTGTATTGTATGGGTTTGTGTGTAGTGCATGTGTCTAGTGTTGTCTATGTATGTTTAGTTGTCTAGGAGAGTCTATGGTTACCTGAATGAGTTCCCAATTAGAGACAGCTGATTTCGGTTGTCTCTGATTGGGAGCCTTATTTAGGGTAGCCATAGGCTCTCATTGGTTGTGGGTAATTGTCTATGTAGAACGTTTGTAGCCTGTATGTATGTGCACAACGTTTGTAGCTTCACGGTCGTTTTGTTATTTTGTTAAAGTGTTTCGTGTTTATTGTTTGTCATCTTTTAAAATAAAAGAAGATGGCTTATTTTCCAACTGCTGCGTTTTGGTCCGTCAATCCGCCACACGATCGTGACAATATCCTTCCAGGATACCCGGGCCAGGTCAATTAGAAAGGCCTGCTCGCAGAAGTGTTTTAGGGAGTGTTTGACAGTGATGAGGGGTGGTCGTTTGACTTTTTTACTTTATATATTTTTCTACAACCCTTTAAAATGCGCAGTTCCCATATGAAGACATTTCCAACTTTAACGTGAGACAAGACAGGGTTGTCTTCTGTCCCCTCTGCTATTTCCCAATTAAGCCGTTAGCTATAGCAGAAGGGTCTTAGAGCATAAAGTGTCACTTTATGCGGATGACATGCTACTTGACCCCTTATCTCGTCTTCCAGAGATCCAGGATCTACTAAAGAAATGTGGTAAAATATCCCGGTATAAAGGGAATATACAAAAAAGTTAATTGATGTCTATTAATCCTTCAGCCGTGCAAACAAATTTTTGTCATGTGCCCTTCAGAGTGAGTACATAGAAATGTAAGTACTTCTAGAGATCTCACCCCCTGGGTGGTCTAGCACTTTCGAACTTTCAATATTACCCTGCTTCCTCTCTCTGTCTCATCTATCTCCTCCTGCATTGCAGCTTGCCTCACCACTGTGTCACTACTCTATTTTAAGCAGTTTAATACATGAGAGATGTATATACATGAGATTAGGTCCAGCAGGCTGTTCCAACACATAAAGACATTCATTCTTACAGTGCAAAAGGCCCTTAGTTGACTCGAAAATGTTACATTCCATACCAATTTAAAAGAGAAACTACTTATTCATATTTTTGCTAAGATAACAGATTCTCTCAGGTGACCCCATTCAATTGCAGGGGACCCCACATGGGTCCCCGATCCCAAGATTGGGAACCACTGCATTACTAACCTCTCTCTCTGCTTGCTTCCTCTCTATGTGTATCCTTTGCCTCCTGCATTGCAGTCTGCCACACCACTGTCTGTCTCAATACTTTCTGCAAAGCAAAGTACTCTACCGTTCAAAAGTTTGGGGTGACTTAGAAATGTCCTTGTTTTTGAAAGAAAATTACTTTTTTTGTACATTAAAATAACATCAAATTGGTCAGAAAAACAGTGTAGACATTGTTAATGTTGTAAATGACTATTGTAGCTGGAAATTATTTTTATGGAATATCTACATCACTCCTGTGTTCCAATGGCACGTTGTGTTAGCTAATCCAAGTTTATTATTTTAAAAGGCTAATTGATCAATACAAAACCATTTTGCAATTATGTTAGCACAGCTGAAAACTGTTGTTCTCATTAAAGAAGCAATAAAACGGACCTTCTTTAGACTAGTTGAGTATCTGGAGCATCAGCATTTGTGGGTTCGATTACAGTCTCAAAATGGCCAGAAACAAAGCACTTTCTTCTGAAACTCGTCAGTCTAATCTTGTTCTGAGAAATTAAGGCGATTCCATGCGAGAAATTGCCAAGAAACTGAAGATCTGGTACATTCACAGAACAGGCCAAACTGGCCCTAACCAGAATAGAAAGAGGAGTGGGAGGCCCCGGCGCACAACTGAGCAAGAGGACAAGTACATTAGTGTCTAGACTGAGAAACAGACGCCTCACAAGTCCTCAACTAGCAGCTTCATTAAATAGTACCCACAAAACACCAGTCTCAACGTCAACAGTGAAGAGGCGACTCCGGGATGCTCGCCTTCTAGGCAGAGTTGCTCTGTCCAGAGTCTGATTTCTTTAACCGATCTTAATCTTTTCTTTTTATTGGCCAGTCTGTGATATGGCTTTTTCTTTGTAACTCTGCCTAGGCCAGCATCCCGGAGTTGACGTTGAGCCTGGTGTTTTGCGGGTTCTATTCTGGTTCTAAAGAAGGCCAGTTCTAACATAATTGCAAAAGCGTTTTCTAATGATCAATTAGCCTTTTAACATGATAAACTTGGATTAGCTAACACGGCGTCCCATTGGAACACAGGAGCGATGGTTGCTGATAATGGGCCTCTGTACGCCTATGTGGATATTCCATTAAAAAGTCAGCCGTTTCCAGCTACAATAGTCATTTACAACATGAACAATGTCTACATTGTATTTCTGATCAATTTTTAATTAGTTAATTTAATAATTGGATGTTGTTTTAATGGACAAAAAAAGGTTGCTTTTCTTTTAAAAAACAAGGGAATTTCTAAGTGACCCCAAACTTTCGAACGGTAGTGTATATGACCCTCTTTTGTTAAGACTACAGCTAGCTTAATTTCAGACAACGCTCCTGTTGAGGTCAGGCTCTGTTTAACGTTATCTATAAACTTCCCCCTTCTAGCCAGCTAGGGAATGTTAGCTAGCCACCTGACTGAATATCAGCGACTATTTACCAGTTGTACACTCATTCCCTGTGAGTCAGGTTTTTTTGTTTGGGGGGGGATGTCTGTTGACAGGGCAGGAGGCGAGGGACGTTCCAAAAAAGTGCCTTATGTCCGGCATCTCACAAGCCCACTGTCAGCAGGCATCTCTACTTGCCCCTTCTCTACTTATTTTACGCCTGCTACATTATCTCTCACTGGGTTCAGGGGATATAGAGAGAGGAGCAACATTCTGTTTAATATTATGGATCTCTTCCAAACAGGTTGGGGAGCTTCTCCGTAGTGTTTGTGTGTGTGCAGGCAGGCTAAATAAAGCCAGAATTACAGAGCAGAGCGGCCTGTAAAACAGCTGTGTGCAGCAAGCAGAGAGCCTAGATTCCTTGGCCGGGGTGAGATTGCAAAAGCCTGTGATGTGGTTTGCGTATTGCTATATAAATATAGTAATCCAAAAAAGAAGATGGTAAAATGGAGGCCCTCGCAGAACAATAATGTGCCGCCTGGTTGAGATCTTTCCTTCTCTTTCGTCCTCCCTTTCTCACTCTTCTTCCGTTTGGTTGTTTTGAAGAGAGAGACAACTATTTCATAGAGAAAGTAGGGCTGTTATGGTGTGGAGTGGGCTGTGTAAGATGGAGAGAGAAAGGCAACTGGCGAAGCACACAGATCACTGCTTCTCGGTGTTGTGGTTACAGTGTTGATGGAACAGTTCTGGATCCCGCAGCCACATAAAAAGGCACAAAATGTTCAGAGTGGCAAGGAAAGAGAGAAACAAAAACGGAGGATGGTGAGTGAGAGACTGGAGGGGAAAGAAGAAATTGTGTTTTTGTTTAGGGTCTTTTGCAGGACGGTGAAATACCTGTGTTTCGTGGTTGATACAGTGCTGTACCAAAATGCTTTTGTCATAAAAATTCCCAGATGAGAGTAAGATGAGCTTGAAAGGTGTGTGTGTGTGTGTGTGTGTGTGTGTGTGTGTGTGTGTGTGTGTGTGTGTGTGTGTGTGTGTGTGTGTGTGTGTGTGTGTGTGTGTGTGTGTGTGTGCAAAAGTGTGTTTTTAGAACCAGACACAATAACCCTACATGATGTGGTCAAACAGCCCCCCCCCCCCCCCCCCCCCCGTCCCCCACCCCGTCCCAACACACCCAGTTCCAGCACGCACAAACGCACGCACAGGCACACACAAATCCTGCGGGCTCGACAGACAGACAACCCCTGCAGCAAGCGTCTGGGCTTGCTGCAGCTGCCCTCAGCTGAGCTCAATCCTCGCGCACGCACCCACACACGCACACACAATTAAACAAGGTCTCTGACCCAATTCCAGCCAAGGCTGTCCATAATAATGCTCTGCTCTGCCTTTTTAACAACACTATCCACAACGCAGGTCCTACAGGCCCTAGTTTTGTCGCACCTGGACTGCTGTTCAGTCGTAGGTGGTCAGGTGCCACAAAGAGGCACCTCAGAGAATTACAACTGTGTCACGTTCCTGACCTGTTTTCCTTTGTTATGTATTTGTTTTAGTTGGTCAGGGCGTGAGTTGGGTGGGTTAGTCTAGGTTTTCTATTTCTATGTGGGGTTTTGTGTTCGGCCTGGTATGATTCTCAATTAGAGACAGGTGTGTATCGTTTGTCTCTGATTGAGAGTCATACAAAGGCAGCCAGGGTTTCACTGGTGTTTTGTGGGTGTTTGTTCCTGTGTCCACACATGGACGGTTGAAGGTTAGTCACGTTTGTTGTTTTGTAGTTTTGTAGTGTCTTGTTTGCTGTTTTCATTAAAAGATGGCTTATTTCCCTCAATCCGCATCTTGGTCCTATCCATGCTCCTCCTCGTCTAAGGGGGAGAACAACAATGACTACCTTTACAGAAACACCCACCACAACAGGACCAAGCGGATTGAGGAGAGAGAAAAGGAACTAAAGCAATGGAGAGAAGAGGAATGGAGTTGGGAACAAATATTCAACGGAGAAGGACCCTGGGCTAAGGTTGGTGTGAATCGCCGCTCGCGGGAGGAGAAGAAGGCAGCCACAGCCCAGGAGCGGTGGATTGAGGAGGCAGCACATAGGAGAGGCCGGAAGCCCGAGAGGCTCACCCAAAAATTTCTTGGGGGGGGGATAAAGGGGAGTGTGGCGAAGCCGGGTTGGATACCTGAGCCAACTCCCCGGGCTTGCCGTGGAGTAAGAGGGCGTCGTACTGGTCAGACACCGTGTTATGCGGTAAAGCGCACGGTGTCCCCAGTACGCGTGCTTAGCCCAGTGCGGGCTATTCCACCTTGCCGCACTGGGAGGGCTAGGTTGGGCATCGAGCCGAGTGCCATGAAGCCGGCCCAACGTATCTGGTCTCCAGTACGTCTCCTCGGGCCGGCATACATGGTACCAGCCTTGCAGGTGGTGTCCCCGGTTCGCCTGCATAGGCCAGTGCGGGCTATTCCACCTCGCCGCACTGGCAGGGTTACGGGGACCATTCAACCTGGTAAGGTTGGGGAGGCTCGGTGCTCAAGAGCACGTGTCCTCCTTCACGGTCCGGTATATCCGGCGCCACCTTCCCGCCCCAGCCCAGTACCACCAGTGCCTACACCACGCACCAGGCTTCCAGTGCATCTCCAGAGCCCTGTTCCTCCTCCCCGCACTCGCCCTGAGGTGCGTGCCCTCAGCCCGGTACCTCCAGTTCCGGCACCACGCATCAGGCCGATTGTGCGTCTCAGCCGGCCAGAGTCTGCCGTCTGCCCAGCGGTGCCTGAACTGCCCGGCTACCCAACGCCGTCTGAGCCATCCGTCTGCCCAGCGCCGTCTGAGCCATCCGTCTGCCCAGCGCCGTCTGAGCCATCCGTCTGCCCAGCGCCGTCTGAGCCATCCGTCTGCCCAACGCCGTCTGAGCCATCCGTCTGCCAAGCGCCGTCTGAGCCATCCGTCTGCCACGAGCCATTAGAGCCGCCCATCTGTCCCGAGCCGTTAGAGCCGTCCGTCAGTCAGGAGCCGCCAGAGCCGTCCGTCAGTCAGGAGCCGCCAGAGCCGCCAGCCAGTCAGGAGCTGCCAGAGCCGCCAGCCAGTCAGGAGCTGCCAGAGCCGCCAGCCAGTCAGGAGCTGTCAGAGCCGCCAGCCAGTCAGGAGCTGCCAGCCAGTCAGGAGCTGCCAGAGACGCCAGCCAGCCAGGACCTGCCAGAGTCCCTCAGCCAGGACCTGCCAGAGTCCCTCAGCCAGGACCTGCCAGAGTCCCTCAGCCAGGACCTGCCAGAGTCCCTCAGCCAGGACCAGCCAGAGTCCCTCAGCCAGGACCAGCCAGAGTCCCTCAGCCAGGACCAGCCAGAGTCCCTCAGCCAGGACCAGCCAGAGTCCCTCAGCCAGGACCAGCCAGAGTCCCTCAGCCAGGACCAGCCAGAGTCCCTCAGCCAGGACCTGCCAGAGTCCCTCAGCCAGGACCTGCCAGAGTCCCTCAGCCAGGACCTGCCAGAGTCCCTCAGCCAGGACCTGCCAGAGTCCCTCAGCCCGGAGCTGCTGCCCCTTATCCCGGTGCTGCCCCTTATCCCGGTGCTGCCCCTTATCCCGATGCTGCCCCTTCATTTAGGTGGGTTTAGTTGGAGGGTGGTCATTGGGAGGGGGATACGGAGGCGGGGAGTGACTATGGTGGGGTGGGGACCTCGCCCAGCGCCAGAGCCGCCACCGTGGACAGACGCCCACCCAGACCCTCCCCTAGACTTTGTGCTGGTGCGCCCGGAGTTCGCACCTTAAGGGGGGGGTTCTGTCACGTTCCTGACCTGTTTTCCTTTGTTATGTATTTGTTTTAGTTGGTCAGGGCGTGAGTTGGGTGGGTTAGTCTAGGTTTTCTATTTCTATGTGGGGTTTTGTGTTCGGCCTGGTATGATTCTCAATTAGAGACAGGTGTGTATCGTTTGTCTCTGATTGAGAGTCATACAAAGGCAGCCAGGGTTTCACTGGTGTTTTGTGGGTGTTTGTTCCTGTGTCCACACATGGACGGTTGAAGGTTAGTCGCGTTTGTTGTTTTGTAGTTTTGTAGTGTCTTGTTTGCTGTTTTCATTAAAAGATGGCTTATTTCCCTCAATCCGCATCTTGGTCCTATCCATGCTCCTCCTCGTCTAAGGGGGAGAACAACAATGACTACCTTTACAAACTGGCCCAGAAATGAACACGGAGAGTTTACGTTAATAATATGCAAGGAAATCTCTCGTGGCTCAAAATCGAGGAGAGATTGACTTCATCACTACTTGTTTTTGTAAGAAGTGTTGACATGCGGAATGCACCGAGTTGTCCGTTTAAACTACTAGCATACAGCTCGGACACCCATGCATACTCCACAACACATGCCACCAGAGGTCTCTTCACAATCCCAAAGTTAAGAACAGACTATGGGAGGCGCACATTACTACATAGAGCAATGGCTACATGTAACTGTATTCCACATCAGGTAACTGATGCAAGCAGTAGAATCACATTTTAAAAAATCTAATAAATAAACACACCTTATGGAAGAGCGGGGACTGTGAAGAGACACACACACGCACGCCTAAACACACACGATAAAAACACACACGTACACATGGATTTTGAATTGTAGATATGTGGTAGTAGAGTAGTGGTCTGAGGGAACACACTTAATGTATTGTGAAAGGTGTTATGAAATGTAACGTCATGGAATATTTGTGATTGTATATAACTGTCTTAATGTTGCTGGACCCCAGGAAGAATGCCTTGGCAGCAGCTAATGGGGATCCTTAATAAATACAAATGCATCTCAACTGCACAAATTGCGTTAGCCTTGGCTTCATGCAACCACTTACGGGCCATTTAATAAAGCTCCTTAAACAAGATGGAACAGATATGACTCTAGGCATGTGCCCACTCACTCAACGCCTCCGCTATACACTGGACATGCAAGCTGCCAGGCAGATCTCCAGTGAAGAGCTTTAGCACAAAGTTTCACACTGTGGATATTGACCGTTGGGAGAGTTGATAAGGGGTACACAGTGGCATGATTCTCAGAATACACGAGGTATTCCACAGTACGTCATAGAGAGAGAGGTGATGTGTGTGAGCTAGAAGGGTTTGACTGTGCGGGCTTGATGCGCACTTACTGTCAAGCACGTGTGCACACACACAAACACTTGTTCACACTCACACACACACACACTCACTTACTAGCATGTGTACCGTATACATGACGTGTGTGCGTGCACTCTCACAAACACACAATCAAAACAAACAAACACGTAAAGTGACACGAACACATGCACACGCAAACATTATACACACACGGATAGCCTCTCTCGCTTCTACCTGTCCCTCTTTTCCCAGAACTGAATAACCCAAATAAATGCTAACTCCCCCCAAATGAGTCTCCAGTCTGGCACTCTGGCCAGCATCACACAACAAAGGGCATGCATGTTAATGCCTATCCCCTAGAGAAATAACTATTATCCATAAAGCTGAGACGCTTTAATATGGACAACTAGTTGGTTCCAAAGTTGTGTTTTTTCCCCGCAATTGCATTTTTGAAATGTTATAAAATCACGAGGGGCACATGAGGGTGGAAAGAGCATGTGAGAGGCTCGCTCATTACAGCCGCGGGCCCCAGCGAAACAGGCAAGCCAGACACTTTTATTGCAGGAATCATGAGGATAATGCACTTTACTGTTTAATAAGTTCACGGTTTTATCCCCCCTAAAAATAGACATTTTGATCGAGGTGACCAGGTAGAATGTGCAGCTCGCACCATGTGATACTCGCACAGCCAAGTTAAAGGGTCACAAAATGCGACTAAATGGTCACATTCTGGAGCCCTACCGGGACTAGACTGATACCAACAGACGGGATGGAGGGGGGGGTATATAAAGCATCATACATCTCGGAGCTCAAACTGCTTGCTCGCAAAGCCTTAAAATGCACCCTTATCCCTCACAGGCAAGTCCTCACATGTGCCCGATGGGACCCAAGGAGAGAGCCGTAAGGGGAGAGCTGAAGGGAGTTGATGAAGAAGCCAGATTGGCTTGATAAGTAGGGCGAGGGAGTAAGTGAATGAGTAAGGTACGCGGTCAGGACTCCCTTTGTGAAGTCGTCGTCCCCCCCCCCCCCCCCTTTGTGTTGCTGCGAGGTTTTGCCAGGTCTTGTGACTTCACCTCATTTCCAATGCAAATGGAAGCTGCTTGGCTAGCTAGTGTGTCAGAGCAGATGAGTGAAGACTTCAAAGGGCAGAGGCCTGTGTTTTCTCTATGGCTGGGGAGTGAACGGTATTGATGAGATCATCAATACCACTAGCTTGCTAACCCACGGATATGTGGGTAGGTGGCTGGGAAGGGTGTGCACTCTGGGTTATGGAGAGTGACTAAAATAATCTTACCCTGCAATTACTGTACATACAAGATCCGGGGAGGGAGTACATTTGAAGGTATAAGCAAATAGTAAACTCCACAAAGTTACAGTCCTTCAACTTGAGTCAACGATCTAGCCTCCTGGAATCCGATATGGAAATTAGGGTTTGATTAAAAATGGTTTCCAATAAGCAGTCACAAACACTCTAAAAACGAGATCGTACAACACCCTTACTTTCTCCCTGTCCTACATGTTCAGATAGTACCTCTCCGTTTCAGAGCGTTTCCGTACGTTCCATGCCCACTGAACATGACCCTGATGATCATTAAACCCTGTTTGATGCCTTTTGTAACTATATGTTACTTTTGACTGGCTTCTGAAGGAAAAAATATATTCTTCCATTTTTAAAAAGAACAAGTGTAGGAGAAGTCATAATATCTAATGGTAGCCTAATTTAACCATTCACTTGTGATTGGCCACTTCAAAACATTTCAATCCAACCACTTTATTTTCGTTTCAGGAGGGAAGGGTTACTGGACAAAACCTGTATCCTGTCCGGAGGAATATTCCCCATGTCGTTTCCTTTTAATTAGGAGCAGATTCGTTTTTTTTTGTCACTGCCTGGGCCAGTTCTATGCCGTCCAGACGGGTACACTTCATAATCGTTTGATTCTCCAAAAGTAAATAGGAAGTGCCACTCCAATAAACAAACACAAGATGGCGTGTTAGTTAGCCTCACTGAAAAGAAAGCGCCTGATAGTTCTGAGGCAACGCTTAGGATGACCACAGCTTCAGTATTATGCCTCACACACAATGGGTGTATCCAATGTGTCATACTATGTCCTATTTAGTCGGTTTTTCTGTCAACATGGAATATGCGTTGAATGCCAGGATGTCCTAGTTAATTTAGTGTCACGTTCCTGACCTATTTATGTTAGTTTTTGTGTGTTAGTTGGTCAGGACGTGAGGTTGGGTGGGCATTCTATGTTATCTGTTTCTATGTTGGTTTTGGTTTGCCTGGTATGGCTCTTGATTAGAGGCAGGTGGTTTGCGTTTGCCTCTAATTAAGAGTCATATTTAGGTAGGGCATTCTCACTGTTTGTTTGTGGGTGATTGTCTCCTGTGTCAGTATGTTTGTTCGTACCACACTGGACTGTAGCGTTTGTTTGTTTCGTTTTCGTTTCGATGTCGTCTGTTTCCTGTACGTAAGTTTATGTTTAGTTATATAAGTTTATGTTCAGGTTTCGTCAACGTCGTTTTGTTATTTTGTAGTTTGGAAAGTGTTTTGTTTCGTTTCGTGTTTGCCATCATCGTTGTTAATAAAGATGGCTTATTTCCCTGAGCCTGCGTTTTGGTCTGAAGATCCTTCTCTCCTCACCTCATCCGAGGATGAGGAGAGCGTCACTCGTTACAGAATCACCCACCAAATGTCCAGAACCAAGCAGTGTGACTACGAGCAGCGACCAAATAATCAGGACTCGTGGACTTGGGACGATGTTCTGGATGGAAAGGGTGTCTACACATGGGAGGAGATCCTAGCTGGTAGAGATCGCCTCCCATGGGAACAGCTGGAGGCACTGAGGAGAGCGGAGGCTACCGGAGAGAGGAACCGGAGCTATGAGGGAACGCGTCTGGCACGGAAGCCGAAAAAGCCCGTGAGTAACTCCCAAAAATTTCTTGGGGGGGGGGGCTAAAGGGTAGTGGGCCAAGGGCAGGTAGGAGACCTGCGCCCACTTCCCAGGCTCACCGTGGAGAGCGGGAGTACGGGCAGGCGCCGTGTTACGCAGTAGAGCGCACGGTGTCTCCTGTACGAGTGCATAGCCCGGTGCGGGTTATTCCACCTCCCCGCACTGGGAGGGCTAGATTGGGTATTGAGCCAGGTGTCATGAGGCCGGCTCAACGCATCTGGTCACCAGTGCGTCTCCTCGGGCCGGCATACATGGCACCGGCCTTACGCATGGTTTCTCCGGTTCGCCTACATAGGCCGGTGCGGGTTATTCCACCTCCCCGCACTGGTCGGGCGACCGGGAGCATTCAACCAGGTAAGGTTGGGCAGGCTAAATGCTCAAGAGAGCCAGTACGCCTCCACGGTCCGGTATTTCCGGCACCACCTCCCCGCCCCAGCCTAGTACCTACAGTGTATACACTACGCACTAGGCTACCAGTGCGTATCCTGAGCCCTGTTCCTCCTCCACGCACTCTCCCTGTAGTGCGTGTATCTAGCCCGGTGCCTCCAGTTCCGGTTCCACGCACTAAGCTACCTGTGCGTCTCCAGAGCCCTGAACCCACTGTATCTTCTCCCCCTACTAATCCTGATGTGCTTGTCCTCAGCCCGGTGTCACCAGTGCCGGTACCACGCATCAGGGATAGAGTAGGCTTTGAGAATACAGTGTGCCCTGTCCCTGCTCCCCGCACTAGTAGGAAGGTGCTTATCATTAGCACGGTGCCTCCAGTTCCGGCACCACGTACCAGGTCTACAGTGCGCCATATCCGGCCAGAGCCATCCGTCTCCCCAGCGCCATCTGAGCCATCCGTCTCCCCAGCGCCATCTGAGCCATCCGTCTCCCCAGCGCCATCTGAGCCATCCGTCTCCCCAGCGCCGTCTGAGCCATCCGTCTCCCCAGCGCCGTCTGAGCCATCCGTCTGCCAGGAGCCTGCAAAGCCGCCCGTCTGCCATGAGCCTGCAAAGCCGCCCGTCTGCCATGAGCCTACAGAGCCGTCAGCCAGACAGGAGCCGCTAGAGCCATCAGCCAGACAGGAGCCGCTAGAGCCGTCAGCCAGACAGGATCTGCCAGAGCCGCCAACCAGACAGGATCTGCCAGAGCCGCCAACCAGACAGGATCTGCCAGAGCCGCCAACCAGACAGGATCTGCCAGAGCCGCCAACCAGACAGGATCTGCCAGAGCCGCCAACCAGACAGGATCTGCCAGAGCCGCCAGCGAGCCATGAGCAGCCAGAGCCGTCAGAGCGCCATGAGCAGCCAGAGCCGTCAGAGCGCCATGAGCAGCCAGAGCCGTCAGAGAGCCATGAGCAGCCAGAGCCGTCAGAGCGCCATGAGCGTCGAGAGCCGTCAGCCTGCCATGAGCGTCGAGAGCCGTCAGCCTGCCATGAGCGTCGAGAGCCGTCAGCCTGCCATGAGCGTCGAGAGCCGTCAGCCTGCCATGAGCGTCGAGAGCCGTCAGCCTGCCATGAGCGTCGAGAGCCGTCAGCCTGCCATGAGCATCGAGATTCGTCAGTCAGCCATGAGCTGTCCTTCAGCCTGAAAAGGCTGGATACCCAGAACTGCCCATCAGTCCAGAGCTGTCTCTCTGTCCGGAGCTGCCTTTCAGTCCGGAGTTGCCCCTCTATCCTAATCTCCCTCTCTATCTTCATCTATCTCTATATTCTTATCTATCCCTCTTTCTTGATTTATCTCTCTGTCCCGGTGTTGTCCCTATTAGATATGTTGTTAAGGGAATTTTGTGGGGGTCAAAAGAGGGTGGACATTCTTGGAGGGAGGAAGTTAGGATGGATTATGGTGGGGTGGGAACCGCGCCCCGAGCCTGAACCACCACCGTGGTTAGATGCCCACCCAGACCCTCCCCTAGACTTTGTGCTGGTGCGTCCGGAGTTCGCACCTTGTGGGGGGGGTACTGTCACGTTCCTGACCTATTTATGTTAGTTTTTGTGTGTTAGTTGGTCAGGACGTGAGGTTGGGTGGGCATTCTATGTTATCTGTTTCTATGTTGGTTTTGGTTTGCCTGGTATGGCTCTTGATTAGAGGCAGGTGGTTTGCGTTTGCCTCTAATTAAGAGTCATATTTAGGTAGGGCATTCTCACTGTTTGTTTGTGGGTGATTGTCTCCTGTGTCAGTATGTTTGTTCGTACCACACTGGACTGTAGCGTTTGTTTGTTTCGTTTTCGTTTCGATGTCGTCTGTTTCCTGTACGTAAGTTTATGTTTAGTTATATAAGTTTATGTTCAGGTTTCGTCAACGTCGTTTTGTTATTTTGTAGTTTGGAAAGTGTTTTGTTTCGTTTCGTGTTTGCCATCATCGTTGTTAATAAAGATGGCTTATTTCCCTGAGCCTGCGTTTTGGTCTGAAGATCCTTCTCTCCTCACCTCATCCGAGGATGAGGAGAGCGTCACTCGTTACATTTAGTATTTTCATAAAGTAGGAATTCACTGCACAGGAATTCTCTGTGAAGGGAATGATCCTTTTTAGACCCACAATTGAATGCAACCAGAAAAGGGGACAGGCTGTAAAAAGAAAAGTGAGAAAAATGGCGCTTGACAACATGTAGCATGTAGACCTAGTACATAACAGTAGCATGCAGTAGCTTACTGCATACATTTTTACTAACAGTATGTTCTAAATAGTAGGCTATATGTAGTACAGGGTAAATATTCTTATGAGAATTCTCAGCCATTGTGGTGACGTTCCCAGGAGACACTGAAAAGTATTTCCACATAATTTAAGAGATTTACAGCATGGCAAGAAACACACTAAAATAGGCCTAGTGGTCGCCAAAAACAGAGAGAAATAACAGTCTTTGTTCCTCTCCCAAGTCTAATTTGATCACAATCAAGACACTAGTTCACAATGAGAAAGAGCAGAACAGATTTGAATCTAAATCATCTGAACCTCTCAGCGGCAACACTTTGATTCCATAGACGGGGGAATGGGTTATTATTTCTCCTGCCAACCTGCAGCTGTTCTCTGTACTTTGCTGTTCTCAGTTCTGCGCAGACAGTCACCTGAAGTTCAGACCTATGAGAGCTAGTCAGACAGACCGGCTTCTTGCCCAGTGCTTAAATTTGTAAAATCGGGAGGTGCCGGAACAAAGAGTGAGCGTGAGAGGGAGTTGACCTGGGGAGCTCTGAGGTACCAGAACACATGAGAAAAAAAAGAAAAAAATCCCTTTTATTATAAAGCATTGCATTTGCATAGTGGCATAGAGCAGAGGCACTTACAGAAGTTGCACACATGGGGAACATTTTTAGTAGCCTAGGGTCCGAGAAGAATGTGGCCTTTTATAAATGCATTTCATGCAATACTATGTCGTTTTTCATGACTGGCTACTTTGGCAGAAACTTTTTTAATTCAGCAGTAATGATCGAAATGACAGGCTACTTTGACACTGACAAACTGAGAATCTAATATCAATAAAAAAATACCTTGTCTTGAATCCATCGATAGCCTAGGCCTAGGTGTGTGGAGACATGTTGTCGGCTACATATATGAGGAGGACATATTTGTCCTAAAAATACTTTCCAGTTTCACTGACCCACTCGCTGACGCGTTTCACTTTGCAAAACAATATTTGGAAGTTGATCAAATATTTTGGTAGTCTACGGCAGAAAGATTAGTCTTCTCTTTTCTGCGGGAGTTTGTGTTTTCCCGCAATTGTATGTGAAATATTGCCAAAGGCCTGCTTTGACTGCATGTTGTTTGTTCACTGACAGACTTGCCACACATTCCCGACAGTAGGCTATGCCCTGTTATTGGGCTACACACAATCCACAGCTAGGCTATTTTTTTAAAGAAACTATTGATCCTCTGTGGCTACATTATGGGCCTCATCATGGTGTAGTAGGCTATTCTGAATTATTTGACATTTTTTCCTTCTCCCATAACCACGGCCACACGTTGGTCTCGGGATATATCGGTGAGAATATCGGAAAACCGGTGTCAAAGCTGAAGTGCATACCTATATAACGTAGATAGGTGACGTAATGACGTCACAAAAAATACAGCGCTTACACGTGCAACACGGCATTCCTAACCTAGTCCACAACGTCTGCGGTGTGGATCTATTTTGAAGTTTCCAAGGAAGATAACAAAAAGGCCATTTGCAATGTTTGTGACGCTATTATTTCCCGAGGAGAGGAGAAATTGAAAGAAATTGTTTTTGATGATGTTTCACTGGTAATGGGGACATACGTAAATGCCAACAAAATAACTTTTTAGTCCGTGTGTGTGTGTCTCTGTGAGAGAAAGACGCATTGTATTTTCATTTTCTGTTACTACATCGGCCAACATTTCCAATGTTGATCTATGCCTAATGATCCTTTGGAATGCAAGAATAATGCAATATGTTGTATTAAATGTACTACCCCCCCCCTTTCCCATTATTTGCAGATACTAGGATACCTGACAGAACCTACTATTCCTAGGAATGAAGATGCACTTGGATACTGGAGAAGTAACAAGCACGGTTTCCCCATCCTAGCTAAAGCTGCGCGCAAGTATCTTGGTTCTCCCTGTACTAGTGTGGACAGTGAGCTCCTTTTCAGTGCAGCTTCACACATTGTAGACGGGGGAAAAAAACAGACTCTCTTGTGACAAAGCCGAGCAGGTCCTCTTTGTGAAGAAAAACCTCCCCCAAATGTTACAATTGTAAATTGTAAAAGTCATATTGTAACCCAGCCATCTAGAGTCACTGGAAAAAATGTTTACTGAGCACAATGGCTTTTCTGTTGTTCATTCATGGCTGGTATAGGTCACGATTTTCATTTCATTTAAAACAAAGCAGTTGTGTTTGTTTTTGTTTTGTTCCTAAATGAAAGATGAGATGTGTTGTACATTTGCTCTCATTTTACTAGTCAAATCAGTTGAGCACATTTGAAAAGTTTAAGTTGTGCCATTTATAGGGGTTTATGACAGCCGAGAGACAGTCATTTTTTCAAGCAGTTAAAGCTAAAATGATTAACTGCATTTTAGTTTAAACCAATATTTATTTCAAAGCTTTTAAGTTTCTCCATACGGTCAAGATTGGATAGTAAGACGAGCCACCAACCACTTAACCATCTTTGTAATGCGGGGCAGCTGAAATATGTGTCTGTTGTGCGATAAAATACATTCATGGATGTGTAATTTTTCTAATTTACCAATTATTAAACAATCTGTTCCTAACTGAACAACTTAACATATGGCACTTTGCTTCAACTATTTAACTGTACTGGAATGCTTAAAAGGCTGCTAAAATGTTAAATATCGGTATCCGGGGGTTTTTTGGCAAGGAAAATATCAGTTATCGGTATCGGCCAAAAATGTAATATCGGTGCATCTCTAGTTACAATGTAGCGCAAACCATAAGTCCGGGCCAACCCAACCCGAATCAACTCTTAGAATATCAGACCAGGCCTGAAAATCTACTTCTTTACATTGTTTTTTTGGGGCAGGATAATTAACGAATGAACTTTGATCGCTTTTATTATCATTTTTTACATTGAAAAAAGTAAGCAAATATTTTTCATGCCACGAGATGTACCGGATCCGGCCAAATACCCGGATCCGGTCTGTGGCTGGGTACGTTCCCACCTTCTGTTTTCCTGCCCATCTCCAAAGTGAGGCTACAGAATAATGATTTTGCCTGCCTGATTCCCAGCCTGGCTCACAGGTATGTACGTGTGTGTGTGTGTGTGTGTGTGTGTGTGTGTGTGTGTGTGTGTGTGTGTGTGTGTGTGTGTGTGTGTGTGTGTGTGTGTGTGTGTGTGTGTGTGTGTGTGTGTGTGTTCTCTTTTCACAATAAAAGCCCTTGCCTTTAAAAAAAAAAGTCCAAACTGCAGATGGAATTATAGAGGGCACAATACTAAGTCTATTTTCTTTTTTTATTATTTCGCTACAAATTATTATGCCCATCTTCACTGCACTGGAGCCATCATTTCTTCAAAATTTGGCCGAGAATATGGACAGAACCCACAGCATATCATATTTGGTATCTAAAGTTTACAATTGATTGAGAAATTAATTTCCCTTTGAAAATAGTGCGACAACCATCCCTTGCCAAATACCCTTCCTTGTTTCTAAACCTCGGGAGCATTTAAGGTGGATTTAACGTCTGTAAGCCTCATTAGCGTTGGCGAGACTCCTCTGTTGGTTTTGCACCTCCAAGGTATACACCAAACTGCTGTTAGTTGGTTGTAGAGGAGCATTTACTCTGGCTTATACTAGAGGTCGACCGATTAATCGGAATGGCCGATTAATTGCACTCCACCAGGAGACTGTGTGGCAGGCTGACTACCTGTTATGCCGAGTGCAGCAAGGAGCCAAGGTAAGGTGCTAGCTAGCATTAAACATATCTTATAAAAAACAATCAATCTTAACATTATCACTAGTTAACTACACATGGTTGATGATATTACTAGTTTATCTAGCTTGTCCTGCATTGCATATAACCGATGCGGTGCCTGTTAATTTATCATTGAATCACAGCCTAACGGGTGATTTAACAAGCGCATTCGCAAAAAAAGCACTGTCATTGCACCAATGTGTACTTAATCATAAACATCAACGCCTTTCTTAAAATCAATACACAAGTATATATTTTTTAAACCTGCATATTTAGTTAATATTGCCTGCTTTAACATGAATTTCTTTTAACTAGGGAAATTGTGTCACATCTCTTGCGTTCTGTGCAAGCAGAGTCAGGGTATATGCAGCAGTTTGGGTCGCCTGGCTCGTTGCGAACTGTGTGAAGACCATTTCTTCCTAACAAAGACGGTAATTAATTTGCCAGAATTGTACATAATTATGACATACATTAGAGGTTGTGCAATGTAACAGCAATTTTTAGACTTAGGGATGCCACCCGTTAGATAAAATATGTAACGGTTCCGTGTTTCACAGAAAGAATAAACGTTTAGTTTCCGAAAAGATAGTTTCCGGATTCTACCATATTAATGACCAAAGGCTCGTATTTCTGTGTGTTATTATATTATAATTAAGTCTATGATTTGATAGAGCAGTCTGACTGAGCGGTGGTAGACAGCAGCAGGCTCGTAAGCATTCATTCAAACAGCACTTTCCTGTATTTGCCCACAGCTCTTCGCAACTTCTTATGACTTCAAGCCTATCAACTCCCAAGATTATGCTGGCAATACTAAAGTACCTATTAGAACATCCAATAGTCAAAGGTATATGAAATACAAATGATATAGAGAGAAATAGTCCTATAATAACTACAACCTAAAACTTCTTATCGGGGAATATTGAAGACTCATGTTAAAAGGAACCACCAGCTTTCATTTGTTCTGAGCAAGGAACTTAAACGTTAGCTTTCTTACATGGCACATATTGCACTTTTACTTTCTTCTCCAGCACTTTGTTTTTGCATTATTTAAACCAAATTGAACATGTTTCATTATTTATTTGAGACTAAATTGATTGTATTAATGTATTATATTAAGTTAAAATAAGTGTTCATTCAGTATTGTTGTAATTGTCATTATGACAAATATATATATATATATATATATATATATATAAAAAGATATATATATTTTTTATATCGTCCGATTAATCGGTATCGGCTTTTTTTGGTCCTCCAATAATTGGTATCGGCGTTGAAAAATCATAATCTGTCGACCCCTAGCTTATACCCCTGATAGCATTGCCATGCCTATTAAAGGCAAACTCATATTTATATTTTGGGGGAGAGAGAGAGAGAAACAGATTAAAAGAAAACCTGAACCTCTGCCCTTCATGTTTGTATAATGGGAGAGTATCATATTACAATTAATTACAGTATCACGATGTCGATATCTCGAACTGAGGGAAGTTCTTTTTGATTCCTCTCCGAGTCTGTCTTGCTGGGAAGGAATCAGAGCCTCGACAGAATCAAATGATCATCAACAGGAATTTGTCACATCAAGAAACACACAATGTTTTTGGTTTCTAGTCTGGGCACAGCAAAATAGCCATAAAAGGTAATAGCTTTTTATTTATGATAGACATAGACAATTTGGTATAGTGCATCAAAAGCTATTTTCCACCAGTGTTTATCATCATTGCATCTAATGAATAGGCTAAGTGTTGAGCAGTATTGGAAGCATAGACATACACTGAGTGTACAACACATTAAGAACCCCTGCTCTGAAAGCTATGATCCCTTATTGATGTCATTTGTTAAATCCACTTCAATCAGTGTAGATGATTGGAAGGGGACAGGTTTAAAAAATGATTTTTAAGCCTTGAGACAGTTGAGACGTGGATTACGTATGTGGGCCATTCAGAGGGTGAATGGGCAAGACAAAATATTGAAGTGCCTTTGAAAGGGGTATGGCGGTAGCTGCCAAGCGCAACGGTCTGTGTCAAGAACTGCAACGCTGCTGAGTTTTTCACGCTCCACACTTTCCCGTGTGTATCGAGAATGGTCCACCAACCAAAGTACATCCAGCCAATTTGAGACAACTGGGAAGCATTGGGAGTCAACATGGGCCAGCATCTCTGTGGAACACTAAAAACACCTTGTAGAGTCCATGCTCCGACAAATTGAGGCTGTTCTGAGAGGAAAAGGGGTGGGGGGCTATTCTCAGTGTATAGGCTAAAGCGTTACTGAATAAGTTAGGGGGGAAAGAGAAGATTGTGTACTGAATAACTGCATTGTATAGGCCTAATGTGACCAAATACCATCCTGAGAAAAGTGTGCGTTTCGCAATAGCTTTCACTTCTGTCATCCCATGTAGAACTGTACATTCGACTGGCCTGCCAAATGTGTGCTCTTTAGAACGCCAGACAGCGCCAAATCAAAGCTTGAGATGAGCTCCCCGCCAACCCCACCCACACAGTCAGATAATAAGCGTTGAAATAGATGTTAACATATTATTTTAAATGCGCAGAGAGAGAGAGAGAGAGAGAGAGAGAGAGAGAGAGAGAGAGAGAGAGAGAGAGAGAAAGACAGAGAGCATTCCCAAATAGACTGAGTTGTTGGTTAACAGAGGCAAACAGAGGTAATATCCTCATTCTGGCAGTGGTATTTCGATTTTCTGATTTTGAAGCTCGCTTGGGCATCCACCACATCTCGTTGTTTTGGCAGGCTGTCTAGACGAAAGGAAGTGACTTCACAGTGTATTTAGACGTGCACTTTACACTTCATCTTCAATTGAAAATTGCCCTACCACAGAAAAACAAAGCACTTCAGACAGGATACAAGAGGGCACCCTAATTATGGGGAAGCCAAGAGCAGATCACATTCGAAATTCCATAATCGCTGCACAAGCACTAAAAATACAGACATTTTGGCTCGTTCCTTGCAGAAAATATTTCTCTGGAAAAGAGGAGACTGTACGCAGAAGGAGACAGGAGCTCACAGTCCATTCCTTAGAGGTATTCAAAATGTTCAGATTTTTCTCTAAGATATATAGACCGGTTGTCTCCTTTGGGAAACTCTTATCAAACGAAAGAGCATCTCCATCTCTCGTTTTTATCCCTTCCATCTCTAGACAAAACATCACACAGCTCTTGCAGGCAGAGCTTAGTTTAACTGTCTTCAGAGGAAATTCCTCTTTTCTCCTAAATTACTTTTTGGGACTAGAGGGTCTGTCAGAGTAATATTCATCAAAGATGATACATTAATTCCACTTGCCCCTGCCAAAATATGAGTCAATCAATAGACCACACATCATACGTAGGTAGACATGTCCAAGTGGATTTAGATGGGGAAATAATTGTATTAGTATTGTTGTTAATGTTTAATAAATGTCCCCTCAACTCTAATTACACTATTTAATAAAAAAATATTTATAGTTATTACCCAATGTTATTGGGTTTATTAATTAAATTATTCGTCCCTGTCTGAAAAATCAATCTATTGATTTAAATATCCAAAATACTACTGTTCGCTGTCACTCCACCGTTGAAGATTTTGGATCACATGGTATGAACAAGATTTCACTTGTGAATAGAGCTCACTTCAATAACCTGAATTTGCTTTTATTGCCTATAGACATACACAATTAATTTACAAGGTTCGTAGTATAAAACATATTCACTGAGACACCTTTTATGGAAGTGTAATTGACCTTATTTAGGGGCAATTAGTGTATATCAGAGATAGCCAGACGTCTGGCTTGCACAAAAATAAACTTTGTTGTGACGACCAGATAAGCGTTCGTTTCATCATGTCAAACAATGGCAGACAGTTGAGACGTTCAGTTCAGAAAATCCCAATGTTAATAAGGACTAAAAGTTGCTTGCTGGGAGTTAACTCATGATATGGCTGACAAACGTTGCACACACAAAAAACAGGGCAGTCAGCCAGAAATTGTGCTGAATTGAAAGTATAAAGAGGTGGGATATCTAATAGTTTGCCTACCTGCCACGCAATGGAAGCCTGTGCGAGCTAATAGACCCAATCAGGCTTGGTCAGTCCAAGTGGGAAAGAAACGTGCAGAAAAGTAGCAATAGTTCGCTTGAACATTACAAAAAAAGTACTTACTGATCTCCATGCTTTGGAATGAAGTCGAGCGTTTGCAGTTACATGTACAGGATACATTGGTCTGTATGGCCGCTGTACCGTTTATTAGACCCATGAAGTTGAACATTTACATCTGGAAATCTAAACGAAAAACGGCTCGAGTATCTATCCAGTTCACTTTTCATGCGCGCGGCGGGGCAGGAATCACCAAAAAAACATACGATATTTTATTTCTCGGTAAAGTCTTCTGCGGGTGGAAGTCAGTTGTCTAGGGTCTCAGTTGCCTTCGTCCTCCCCCTCCCCCTACCCGGACCGCAGCCTGCCGTCGGTACTCCAGTATCCCTGATGTTAGTGAACAGACAGCTTGTGCTACTTTGTATCAGTCTGTCTGCTGGGCTTCTGAGCTCACCACCTCATTCAAGTCCAAGTCAGCTGAGCTCCTATTGGGGGGGGGTCAATGCTATCTGGGATCCTTGGGACGTCCCTACCCCCCCATTGAAGTTTACATTTAAATAGGTTAATGCAAGGATTAAGGTTAGGGTTAGGTAAGGGTTATGGATATTGATATGGTTAAGGTTGGGGTCAGGTAAGGGTAGGAGTTAGGGTTAGGATTTAGGGTAGGGACGTCCCGAAGATCCAAATAGCATTTTGTCTATTGGGGCGGGGCTTGGATGCAGACAGGATTACGTCAACATCAGACTTGAACAGGCAACAGTGACAGGATGTCTGGCCAATCGGATCGCAAAATCTGAAGTTGACGCAGTTTATTATCGTAGCAATTGAGGGATTTCGATTAAGTGCACCGGGCTATGGCCTGTGACGTACTAGCAAAAGTGGTGAGGGAGGAGCGACCTCCTCAAATCGAACGGTAATCTGCCCACTCGGTCATGGCGTCAACAAAGCAGCCCGTTGCATCGTTTTCCATAAAATATTTTTTAGAATTTTCAAACTAGTTTTCATTGGGATGGCACGTAAAGGCTTTTTTAATCAAAAGCAATTATAATTTCATGTGAAAACACAGAATCTTACTCATTACTCTACGTCACTTTTCCTTTGAGCTGAGTTCGCTGTCAGCCAAAACGGGGCACCTGGCTCACGCCCAGGAGGCAGCTCTGTTCCAAAGCGAATGCGACCAACGCTAGCCCGGTCCGCCCGGGGCATTAATCGAATCCCCTCAATCTGAACGGGAAACTGCACCAGTCAGTCAGTCATACGCTGATTTATTTAATATATTTTCAGTGCTCAAATACAGTAGTGACTTGCTCTATTTAACAATGACGTGCGGTGAGGTCGGTGGCTGGGTAAGCACTGGCTATTATCAAAGCCAGATTTACTCACAAATAAACCTTGATGAAGCCCAAATTCACCATACAACAGATAGCTCCAACAACCAGTGACATGGGCTAATATACGAAATGTAAAAAACACACAAATGTAAATACCAATGTAGCCAAGATACACTAGCTTTCGATTGTGGCATATTTCACATAATCTGAAAAAATGACACTATTCAACTGAGCTCAGGTCAGCCATAGACCGATGTAGCATCCAGAGTTACAAGGCGGCACTAAAATACCAATTTATGGACACATTTAATCCGAATAATTCGCATTGCAAACTCCATACCCTTTCACAATGGATTTACAATTCTTCCAACGTGCAGCACCTGCAAATACACAAACACGCACATAATATTGTTATGTGAAATATTATTAAACACATATTTAATAACTAAGGTTCTAACGAAATGTCCATATCAACAATCTAAATCATTGAAAAACACAGTGTCTCATCAAAACTAAATTCTAGCTTGATGAATCAAATGCATTCGAAGGGATGCTGTCTATTCTCATTATTCAACCATAGAATAACCCTCAAATTGCTCAGGAAAATGCATTTAGGCCTTTACTTAAGTCCATTCGTCTGGTGAATCTCTCGGTGAGAGCGTTGTAGAAGTCACAGCAGAACCCCATGTCCATTATTTATTGTGCATGCACACAGCAGGGAGACACATTCACAAGGCCACTTTTGGTTCCATTTTCACTCGGACACAAAAAGTAATTCCCATTCCATCCACAAAGCAAAAATAAATGTCCAAGATGTGTAAAAGTGCAGTTGAAAAGTATTAATTGGTAATGACGTTTCAGACAAATGGTCCAGTACTCACTGTTCGCCTGCCTGACAGCTAGGGAGATGGTGGTTTCCTGTCATGTCACGTGTTGTATGTAGAGCCTCTGTATGGGCTGCAGGTAACCTAACGGTTAAAGCCATAGCCCGAGCTGACAAGGTGAAAAATCTGTCGATATGCCCTTGGGCAAGGCACATAACCCTAATATTACTATAGCTGGTAAAACAACACATTTCACTACACCTATCCGGTCTATGTGACAATAAAACATATCTTTTTACTGCCTCTGCCTCTGTCGGGTCTAAACTTTCATTATAGTTGACATTCCACTCTTCAAACCTTCAAAACGGCGCACTAAATTATTCTTGGATATTTTTTGTGGTCCAATAGTGTCCATTTGTCAGGTTGGTTTTTTTGCAGATAGCTAGCTTTGTTCAGTTAAAAGGATGCGAGCGACAAGTTAAGTAGAGACACCCAAATGTGCACAGCTTACTCTACCCACACAACATCTTTAGGCAATAAGGGTGGCAGGTAGCCTAGCTATTAAAAGTGTTGGGCCAGTAACTGAAATGTTGCAAGGTGGAAAAATCTGCCGTTCTGTCCTTGGGCAAGGCAGTTAACCCCCAACAACTGCTCCATTTCTTTATTGTGTGTTCCTTTTGGGAAATTTGTCTTGCATCTCAACAAACAACTGTACAGCATCCCCAATAGGTGCATAAATACATCAATCACAAGCAATAACTACAGGAAAATACACATGTGGATACAGTTTGTAATTCAGTTCGTAAATTCTGGGAGGGAGGGGGGGGGGGGGGGGGTTGAGCAGTTATTTATTCAATTGACTTATACTTGTGAGAATGAATGATTTATGGGTCTCTGGCGGTTTTGTAAAGATGGACTCTATTTCGACGGCCTGATGGTAGGAGTTGGCACTGTCAGGTCGGTGGCAATTCTCGCTTCTGCCCTCACCACTCTTTCCAAGAACAGCGCTTCCATGTTCTTGAGATTAATGCCACTGATTTTGCTTGACAGCTTTACTATTTGTGTAGTTGATATTTATTTGCGATGGATAGCTGATTGTACCAGGCTTGGAAACAGAAAGTGAGAACACTGGAAAAAAAGGACGTGTAGACTATGGTTGTTATTCTTTTATTGACCTGATATTTATTTCATCTCATGAAACACAGTCGTTGTTGTCCTTTTATGTATATCTGTTGTGTTTGCAGTCCAGGAGAGTTTTGAGTCAATTACAGTTCAATGAGTCAATGTGGATGGGCCTGGTGTCGTCTTTTATAGTTCTGAAGTTTGTCATTTCCTTGTTTTGTTTTTTTACATTAAGAATGAGTCTGTTTTCCTTGTACCATTCAGTGAAGTGTGTTATTTCTGTCCTGTAGTCATCCTCTGACCCCTCTATTAGACCAACAATTGCTGTATCATCTGCATACTTTACTGTTGCACATTCTGATGTTATTTGGGCGCCACCGTTAGTGCAAAGGGTGAACAGAACTGTCGAAAAAAACACTGCCCTGGGGTACCCCTATATTGTAGGTTAGTGGGTCCGATGTATTCACATTGAACCACTCTTCTGACCCGACTGGTGAGAAAACACCGGATCCAATTGATGAGATGCTCATTGACGCCCATGGTTGCAGGTGTGTTCACCAAAATAACAGGATATAATTTGTTGAAGGCAGATGAAAAATCATCAAAACGTTTTCTGGCATATGAATGTGGTTTATCCAGGTCCATGTAGATTTTATGAAGAAGGAAGAGCAGTGCATCTTAACCTGTACTGCTCTGGCGTTCCGCCAGCGGAACTCCTCCCACATTCCACTGAAAAGGCAGAGCGCGAAATTCAAAATATATTTTTTTGAAATATTTAACTTTCACACATTAACAAGTCTAATACAGCAAATGAAAGGTACACATCTTGTGAATCCAGCCAACATGTCCGATTTTTAAAATGTTTTACAGTGAAAACAGCATGTATATTTATGTTAGCTCACCACCAAATACAAAAAAGGACAGACATTTTTCACAGCACAGGTAGCATGCACAAAGCCAACCTAACTAACCAAGAACCAACCAAACTAACCAACAAACAACTTCATCAGATGACAGCCTTATAACATGTTATTCAATAAATCTATGTTTTGTTCGAAAAATGTGCATATTTCAGGTATAAATCATAGTTTACATTGCAGCTACAATCAGAAATTGCACCGAAAGCAGCCATAATAATTACAGACACCAACGTCAAATACCTAATTACTCATCATAAAACATTTCTGAAAAATACATAGTGTACAGCAAATGAAAGACAGGCATCTTGTGATTCCAGCCAATATTTCCGATTTATTAAGTGTTTTACAGCGAAAACACAATATAGCGTTATATTAGCTTACCACAATAGCCAGAAACACAAGCCATTTCCCAGTAGCAAAAGTTAGCGATCGTAACAAACCAGCAAAGGATATATAATTTTTGACTAACCTTGATATACTTCATCAGATGACAGTCCTATAACATCAGGTTATACATACACTTATGTTTTGTTCAAAAATGTGCATATTTAGAGCTGAAATCAGTGGTTATACATTGTGCTAACGTAGCTACTTTTTCCCACAACGTCCGGATATTTTTCTGACACTTTTTCTGACACACATATTCTGACCAAATAGCTATTCATAAACATAACTAAAAAATACATGTTGTATAGGAAATGATAGATACACTAGTTCTTAATGCAATCGCCGTGTTAGAATTCTAAAAATAACTTCATTACGACATACAGTGTAACGGTCGTCCTCCTCCTCTTCAGAAGAAAGAGGAGGAGTAGGGATTGGACCAAAGCGCAGCGTGATAGTTTGACATAACGAATTTATTATATCCAGACGAAACACGATAAACACTTGAAATGATTACCAAAATAACAAAACGACGTAGACAGACCTGAACATGGAACTCACATAAATACACAAAGAACTCACGAACAGGAACAGACTACATACACGAACGACAACGAAACAGTCCCGTGTGGTGCAACATACACAGACACGGAAGACAACCACCCACAAACAAACAGTGTGAACAGCCTACCTTTATATGGTTCTCAATCAGAGGAAACGTCAAACACCTGTCCCTGATTGAGAACCATATAAGGCTAATAAGGCGACCTAAACATAGAAACACATAACATAGAATGCCCACCCCAACTCACGCCCTGACCAACTAAACACATACAAAAAACAAGAGAAAACAGGTCAGGAACGTGACATACAGCTTCGGTATAGCTAGAGAGTACCCAAAAGCTGGGTGCCTACGACTAGTTCACATGTACGACAGATATGAAATAGCATCATAAAATGTTTCCTACTTTTGCTGATCTTTCATCAGAATGTTGGACAAGGGGTCCTTTGTCGGGAACAATCGTTGTTTGGATTTAGAATGGCCTTTTTCCCTCTCGATTTAGCAAGCACACTCGCCAAGTGGCACGAATCTCTCCATGTCAACAAACGGAAGAGAACGGAAAACGGCAAAACTCCCGAAAAAATTTCAATAATCTGATTAAACTATATTGAAAAAACATACTTTACGATGATATGGTCACATGTATCAAATAAAATCAAAGCCGGAGATAGTAGTCGCCTATAACGACAGCTTTTCATAAAGCAATCCCCGGTTCCTTCTCGCGCCTTCCTGGAAACAGGAAATGGGTGACACGTCATTCCAAGAGGATTTATTCCACTTCAGATCAAGATAAACACTCCATTTCTTCTCTCACTGCCTCTTGACATCCAGGGGCAGGTGTATGACGTGCATGTATACTAATAAGTATCATGCCCATTTATAGGCAGGACCTAGAACAGAGCCTCGATTTCAGACTTTCCACTTCCTGGTCAGGAAGTTTGTGCCAAATGAGTTCTGTTTTACTCACAGATATAATTCAAACGGTTTTAGAAACTAGAGAGTGTTTTCTATCCAATAGTAATAATAATATGCATATTGTACGAGCAAGAATTGAGTACGAGGCCGTTTAAATTGGGCACGATTTTCCCCCAAAGTGACAACAGCGCCCTCTGTCCTCAACAGGTTTTAAACGCCACGGCTTGGTTTATATGCAAACTGGAATGGTCCAGTAGGCTCTCCGTGTGTCAGAGAAGGTGTCCAAGGACAATGCGCTCCAAGCATTTGATTATTCCGAGGTCAAGCATAGGGGACGATAGTCATTCAGGTATTTGGTATTATTCACAATAGTTGCTCTTTTCCAGATTTGGGGGAATCTGCAGCTGTCCAGTGACATTTGAAAAAGTATTCTGTATATAGATGTTGATTAAGGCAGCCCCCGCACCTCTCTGATTCAGAGGGGTTGGGTTAAATGCAGAAGACACATTTAGGTTGAATACATTCAGTTGTGCAACTGACTAGGTATCCCCTTTCCCAATACATGTGCAAAATATTAAATTGTCTCAATGCAACTAAAGAAGGCTAGACAAAGCAGCGATGTCCATGCTGACCCTGTCCATTGATAGTGACTGGACTCAGGAACGGCCTACCCTGTCTGCACGTCACTGCTATTTAATCAAGAATATACACTGAGTGTACAAAACATGAGTGTAGGAACATCTTCCTAATATTGAGTCGCGCCCTCTTTTGCCCTCAGAACAGCCTCAATTTGTCGGAGCATGGACTCTACAAGGTGTCAAGTGTTCCACAGAGATGCCGGACCATGTTGACTCCAATGCTTCCCACAGTTGTGTCAAGTTGGCTGGATGTCATTTGTGTGGTGGACCATTCTTGATACACACGGGAAACTGTGAAGTGTGAAAAACCCAGCAGCGTTGCAGTTCTTGATACACTCAAACCGGTGCACCTGGCACCTACTACCATACCCTGTTCAAAGGCACTTAAATATGTTGTCTTGCCAATTCACCCTCTGAATGGCACACATACATAATCTATGTCTCAAATGTCTCAAGGCTTAAAAATCCTTCTTTAACCTGTCTCCTCCCCTTCATCTACATAAGAGATATCTTTCACCTGAATTCCCCTGGTCTGTCTATGTCATGGAAAGAGTAGGTGTTTCTAATGTTTTTACACTCAGTGTATACCGCATATGGGTAGGCTATAAGTATCTTTTTTTAAATCTAACTTTCCCACAGCCTCATTTGCTTCTTGTCTACTCTAAAGCCAATAGATTGTCACCGTTCTGTGGTTTTAACAATGACTTGGCAACATATCAAAAGCTGCATAACAGTTCAGTGACCCAGAGAAATAATAGCTTAATTTATTTCTGAAGATATTAGCTTATTTTAGTTGCTATACGATGCCTTCGGAAAGTATTCAGACCCCTTGCATTTTTCTAAATTTTGTTAAGTTAGCCTTATTCTAAAATGGATAAAAGAAAAACAATCCTCAGCAATCTACACACAATACCCAATAATGACAAAACAAAAACAGGTTTTTAGAATATTCTTCTAATTTATAAAAACCTAAAACAGAAATATCTTATTTACAAGTATTCAGAACCTTTGCAATGAGACTCTAATTGAGCTCAGGTGCATCCTGTTTGCCAGTGATCATCCTTGAGATGTTTCAACAACTTGATTGGAGTCCACCTGTGGTAAATTCAATTGAATGGACATGATTTGGAAAGGGACACACCTGTCTATATAAGGCCCACCGTTGACAGTGCATGTCAGAGCAAAAACCAAGCCATGAGGTGGAAGGAATTGTCCGTAGAGCTCCGAGACAGGATTGTGTAGAGGCACAGATCTTGGGAATGGTACCAAAAAAAGGTCTGCAGTATTAATTATTATTATTATTATTATTAAATAGAAGAAGCTTGGAACCACCGACACTCTTCCTAGAGCTGGTTGCCCAGTCAAACTGAGCAATCGGGTGAGAAGGGTCTTGGTCAGGGAGGTGACCAAGAACCAGATGGTCACTCTGACAGCTCTCTAGAGTTCCTCTGTGGAAATGGGAGAACCTTCCAGAAGGACAACCATCTCTGCAGCACCCCACCAATTAGGCCTTTATGGTAGAGTGGCCAACAGTAAAATGCACATGACCGCCCGCTTGGAGTTTCCCAAAAGGCACCTAAAGACTCTCAGACCATGAGAAACAAGATTCTATGGTTTGATGAAACCAAGATTTAACTCGTTGGCCTGAATGCCTAACATCACATCTGGAGGAAACCTGGCAGCATCATGCTGTGGGGATGTTTTCAGAGGCAGGGAATGTGAGACTAGTCAGGATCGAGGCAAAGTTGAATGGAGAAAAGTACAGAGAGATCCTTGATGAAAACCTGCTCCAGTGCTCAGGACCTCAGACTGGGGAGAATGTTCACCTTCCAACAGGACAACAACCCTAAGCACACAGCCAAGAAAACGCGGGAGTGGCTTTGGGACAAGTCTCTGAATGTCCTTGAGTGGTCCATCCAGAGGCTGGACTTAAAACCGATCAAACATCTCTGGAGAGACCTGAAAATAGCTATGCAGCAACACTCCCCATCCAACCTGACAAAGCTTGAGAGGATCTGCAGAGAAGAATGGTAGAAACATGGAATGACGCTGGAGAGACGAAGCAGGTACGGGGAGTAAAACATTTAATAAAGAACGGACATGGAACAAGACAGGAACAACGTCAGCAAACAAGTAACACAAACAAAAGACAATCAATGCAGAATCGGGGAACAGAGCTGGGGAACTGACAAATATAGGGGAGGTAATAACAGGTGATGAGTGAATCCAGGTGAGTCCAATATCGCTGATACGCGTGACGAGGGAAGGCAGGTGTGCGTAATAAATGATAGGAGGGCATGATGCAGCCTGGTGCCCTCAAGCGCCGAGGGGGGGCGCGGGAGCAGACGTGACAGGACCCCCCCCCCTCTCTTTGGGCGCCACCTGGCATCCCACCTGGGCGAACCGGCAGAGACATGGGCGCTGGGCAAGCCGGATGGGGCGTGGGTGCCCAGCGAACTGGCAGGAGCGTGACAGCCTGGCGAGCCGGCTTAGGCATGGAAGCCCAACGATCTGGCTGAGGCAAGATGCCTGTCGATCCCGCTGCAGAGAGGGGGCCCGAAGATCCGGTGGAGTGTGACGTGGGACGGGAAGCTGCCGATCCAACCAAGGCAAGGAAACCTCTCGAGCCAGCCAGGGCGTGAAAGCCCGACGGGCTGGCTTAGGCACCCCCGGTTCCATCGGTGGCGGAATCCACCCCGACGTCACCAACAAAACCAAAAAAACTCCTGGACTAGTTGGGCGAACAAGAACTGCGAGCCGGCTGAGGCCCGACATGGGATGGGCGCCATCCGAACCAACCAGGACAAGGAAACCTCTCGAGCAAGCTAGGGTGTGGAAGCCCAACGAGCTAGGCACCCCCGGTTCCATCGGTGTCGACCCAGAGCCGATGCCACCATACCAACCGAAACGCCAGTACTCCCCGATGCTTCGTGTGGTGGCTTCTGCATTCTGTCACATGGAATGACGCTGGAGAGACGAAGCAGGTACGGGGATTAAAACATTTAATAAAGAACGGACATGGAACGAGACAGGAACAGCGTCAACAAACAAGTAACACAAACAAAAGACAATCAATGCCGAAGTGGGGAACAAAACTGGGGAACTGACAAATATAGGGGAGGTAATAACAGGTGATGAGTGAGTCCAGGTGAGTCCAATATCGCTGATGCGCGTGACGAGGGAAGGCAGGTGTGCGTAATGGATGATAGGAGTGCATGATGCTCGAGCAGACGTGACAGTAACTCCCCAAATACAGGTGTGCCAAGCTTGTAGCGTCGTACTCGTAAGACTCGAGGCTGTAATCACTGCAAAAGGTGCTTCAACAAAGTACTGAGTAAAGGGTCTGAATTCTTACTGTGGTAAGAAAAAGTATGTGAACCCTTGGATTTAATAACTGGTTGAACCTCGTTTGGCAGGAATAACCTCAACCAAACGTTTTCTGTAGTTGCAGATCAGACCTGCACAACGGTGAGGAGGAATTTTGGACCATTCCTCTTTACAAAACGGTTTCAGTTCAGAAATATTCTTGGGATGTCTGGTGTGAACTGCTCTCTTGAGGTCATGCCACAGCATCTCAATCGGGTTGAGATCAGGACTCTGACTGGGACACTCCAGAAGGAATATTTTCTTCTGTTGAAGCCATTCGGTTGTTGATTTACTTCTGTGTTTTGGGTCGTTGTCCTGTTTCATCACCCAACTTCTGTTGAGCTTCAATTGGCTGCAAAATGTCTTGATAAACTTGGGAATTCATTTTGTGCTGTGCTTTTTTTCTCCACACATAGTGTTGTGTGTTCCTTCCAAACAACTCAACTGTAGTTTCATCTGTCCACAGAATATTTTGCCAGTAGCGCTGTGGAACATCCAGGTGCACTTTTGCAAACTTCAGACTTGCAACAATGGTTTTTTTGGACAGCAGGCTTCCGTGGTGTCCTCCCATGAACACCATTTTGGTTTAGTGTTTTACGTATTGTAGACTCGTCAACAGATGTTAGCATGTTCCAGAGATTTCTGTAAGTCTTTAGCTGACACTCTAGGATTCTTCTTAACTTCATTGAGCATTCTGTGCTGTGCTCTTGCAGTCATCTTTGCAGGACGGCCACACCTAGGGAGAGTAGCTACAGTGCTGAACTTTCTCCATTTATAGACAATTTGTTTTACCATAGACTGATGAGCATCAAGGTCTTATGTCTTCTGAGATCTCTTTTGTTCAAGGCATGGTTCACATTCGGCAATGCTTCTTGTGAATAGCAAACTCAAATTTTGTCAGTGTTTTTTATAGGGAAAGGCAGCTCTAACCAACATCTCCAATCTCTTCTCATTGATTGGACTTCGGGTTAGCTGACTCCTGACTCCAATTAGCTTCTGGAGAAGTCATTAGCCAAGGGGTTCACATACTTTTTCCAACCTACACTGTGAATGTTTAAATTATGTATTCAATATAGACAATAAAAATACAAAAAGTATTGTGTTATTAGTTTAAGTACACTATGTTTGTATATTGTTGTGACTTTAGATGAAGATCAGATCAAATTTGATGACCAATTTATGCTAAAATCCAGGTAATTCCAAAGGGTTCACATACATTTTCTTGCCACTGTATATGGACAGGGGGGCCTAGCCTCGACCTCCAGTGTACTAGGGGAGGTTTCTAAAAAACGTTTTTCTTTGTCATTATGGGGTATTGTCTGTAGGTTGATGAGGGGTAAAAAAAAACAATTTAGTCAATTTTAGAATAAGGCTATAACCTTACAAAATGTGGAAAAAGTCAAGGGGACTTTCCGAAAGCACTGTATGTAATGTACAGACAGACTATCATTGCAGATCATGTTAGGTTGTAGGGCTTAAACATTGCTCAACTTAAATCTCATGAGTTACTTCAGACTAGAGGAACAACTGCCCTCCAATGGAGAATATGGAAAGACAAGGTATTTACATACACCATTTTCTAAGGGGGAAATGTAATATGATGCATTTTGATCCTTTATGTGAATTTAAGTGAAATGTGTAACATTTTGACTGCTGACAAAAAGTATGAATGTTACTTACCTGTAGGCTCAGAGTATCTCCTGGGGTGTATTCAGTAGGAACCGAATGGAAGCAAACAGACCGAAATAGGGAGGGACTAACCTGAACTTTTTGATACAAAATATTTCCAGTTTCAAAATGTCTTGCTACGGTTTGCAATGGTGTGCACTAATGAATACACCACAGGTTCTGACACAATGAAACTCATCCAGAATGTAGCATGGCCATCTCTTGGTTGTTTAGTATTTTCTTATTGATGTACTGTATCGGCATTGCAATGCAATGGATGTCAAACCATCTCTGTCATGCCCTATTTTCACACAGAGGCACACAGTATTTGCACATGCAGTATAAACAACCATTACCTGTAACGATCGTCTTCGGGAGAAAGAGAGGAGGACCAAAGCGCAGCGTGGTAAGTGTTCATGATGATGTTTTTAATTAAACTCAGAACACTAAACAAAACAATAAACGATGTGAACAAACGAAACAGTACCGTGTGGCGACAAACACTGACACGGAAGACAAACACCCACAAAACCCAACAGAAAACAGGCTACCTAAATATGGTTCCCAATCAGGGACAAAGATTGACAGCTGCCTCTGATTGAGAACCATATCAGGCCAAGCACAGAAATACAACACAGAAACACAAAACATAGATTACCCACCCAACTCACGCCCTGACCACACTAAAACAAAGAAAATACAAAAGAACTAAGGTCAGAACGTGACATTACCTCTTATATTAGGCCAGTAATGCCACAAGTCATGTCAACATTGCTTCATATTTTGAGGCAAGGAAAGCTTGCTTCAACCAACATCAAATAAAGCATTGCATAATGCATTAAAATAGCTATTTAGGGCGCCATTTGGGACGCAGCCTTTGTTTATATATGGCATATGACACACCATGTCTAGACAATTTAAATGCTTCCTCCAAACCCTGGTATTAAGTACAATGTTTAATTTGTAGGTTTGGCTGAAATGGTCAAACACACCCCAGTGTTCCCCTAAAGGCAAACTGTTGTCTTCTTCATTTAAAATCCACTATGCATGCCAGAGATTCAAGATATGCATACATATATAATTGTTACAGTTTTCTCAATCAAGTAAGTACAAGCATTTTTTGGGAACTGTGGATAAATGTACCTATAGCAGAACAACAATGGTAAAATGCTTAAATACATTTCAGAATGTCTGATCATTTTCTTGCCTTTGTACACAGTAAATCAAGGAGTTTTTTATATCCTATGTTTCTTGGAGTCGTGGCTGAACAAGGACATGGATAATAAACATCTGGCTGTTTTATCTAGGCATCGGGCTCCCGAGTGGCGCAGGCACTGCATCTCAGCACAAGAGGCGTCACTACAGTCCCTGGTTCGAATCCAGGCTGGTTCACATCTGGCTGTGATTGGGAGTCCCATAGGGCTGCTGACAATTGGCCCGGGGTAGGCCGTCATTGTAAATAAGAATTTGTTCTGAACTGACTTGCCTAGTTAAATATAAATAAAATAAAAATCGCCAAGACCGGACGGCAGCTTTGGGTGAGGTGTGTGTCTCTTTGTTAACAACAGCTGGTATGCTATCTCTAATGTTAAGGAAGTCTCAAGGTTTTGTTCACCTGAGTTAGAATACATCATGATAACCTGCAGACCATACTATTTACCAAGAGAGTTTATCTATATTTTTCTATTTACCACCACAAACCGATGATGGCGCTAACATGCTGACCTCACCGCTCGTGTCACATGCGCGGGCGTTGCAAAATACATGTACACATGCATGTTATTCAATCATTGCACCCACACTGCTCGCGCGCGTCAACTAGCGTCTGTATAGCCAGGCGCTAAAATATAACTTGGTTCTATTTGTGACGCTTGGCTCGCTGCAAGTCTCCTCATTGGTTTTCAGGAGCATATACCCACATGCGTGATTGAAAGATGAACTGAGATCCACACTCCAGTCCAGTTGGTGGTGGTAATGGACGTTAAAGTTGGTTGCCAACCGCCATATAAAGTCCAAAGAAGAAGAAGCCTGAAGGAGGAGAGATTACTAGAAACGAACTCAGTTTACCCTTTTATCTGTGGATTAATTGTTAGAGTAGAGGACCTTGTCCATTTCAGGTAAAATAACAACCCAATGTTTATATCCCAGGACAAATTAGCTAGCAACAGCAAGCTAGCTAGCTAAATTGCCATAAATGTTTAATGCTTTTCGACCTGTCCCCAAATGAATATTGTTGGTTCAGAGTTCGTTTTGATATTTCAACCTGCGTGTCCTGGTATGGGTGGACAAAATCAACATGCGCGCAATGGAGGACTCACATGCGCGAGCAGTCTGGTCAGCATGTAAGGTCCCACTCAATGAGCTGTATAAGGCCATCAGCAAACAGGAAAATGCACATCAAGAGGCGGCACTCCTAGTTGCCAGTGACTTTACTGTGCCTTCAGAAAGTATTCACATGCCTTGGATTAAATTGAGATTTTTTGGGTCACTGGCCTACACACAATACCCCATAATGACACTGGCATACACACAATACCCTATAATGACACTGGCCTACACACAATACCCCATATTGACACTGGCCTACACACAATACCCCATAATGACACTGGCCTACACACAATACCCCATAATGACACTGGCCTACACACAATACCCCATAATGACAAAGTAGAATTAGGTTTTTCAATATTTTAACAAATTCATAAAACATGAAAAGCTAAAATGTCTTGAGTCAATAAGTACTCAACCCCTCTGTTATGGCAAGCCTAAATACATTCTGGAATGACACCGCTCAGGATTTTCACTATGATGCCAATGGTGACTTTAAAACAGTTCGAGTTTAATGGCTGTGATAAGAGAAAACTGAGGATGGATCAACAATATTGTAGCTACTCCACAATACCAACCAAACAGACAGAGTGAAAATGAATCCAATACAACACATCACTGAATACCACTCTTCATATTTTCAAGCATAATGGTGGCTGCATCATGTTATGAGAACGTTTGTATTCGTTAGGGACTGGGGAGCTTTTCAGAATAAAAATAATTTCCGGAATGGAGCTAAGCATAGGAGAAATCCTGGAGGAAAACATGGTTCAGTCTGCTGTTCACCAGACACCGGGAGATGAATTCACCTTTCAGCAGGACAATAACCTTAAACACAAGGCCAATCTACACTGGAGTTGCTTACCAAGAAAACAGTGAATGTTCCTGAGTTTTAACTTAAATTTGCATGAAAATGTATGACAAGACTTAAAAATGGTTGTCTAGCATTGATCAACAACCCATTTGACAAGGCTTAAAGATTGTTTTTTGTTAAATATGGGCAAATATTGTACAATCCAGGTGTGCAGAGCACTTATTATAGACTTACCCAGAAAGAATTACAGCTGTAATCGCTGCCAAAGGTGATCGTAACATGTATTGACTCAGGGGTGTGAATACATGAGGTATTTCTGTATTTAATTTTCAATACATTTGCAAACATTTCTTAAAACATGTTTTCACTTTGTCATTATGGGGTATTGTGTGTAGATTGGTGAGGGGGAAAAAAGATCTATTTCATCCATTTTAAATTCAGGTTGTAAAAGAACAAAATGTAGAATAAGTCAAGGGGTATGAATCCTTTCTGAAGGCACTGTATATGCAGAGGAAGGGATGCTGCCGTGACATGCAGTACCAGTCAAAAGTTTGGACACACCTACTTTATTTTGACTATTTTTGACACTGTAGAATGATAGTGTAGACATCAAAACTATGAAATAACACATATGGAATCATGTAACCAAAAAAGTTTTAAACAAATCAACATTTATTTTATATTTGATATGTTTCGAATAGCCAACCTTTGCCTTGATGACAGCTTTACACACTCTTGGTATTCAGCTTCACCTGGAATGCTTTTCCAACAGTCTTGAAGGAGTTCCCACATATGCTGAGCACTTGTAGGCTGCTTTTCCTTCACTCTGCGGTCCAACTCATCCCAAACCATCTCAATTTGGTTGATATCGGGGGATTGTGGAGGCCAAGTCATCAGATGCAGTTCTCCTTCACTCTCCTTCTTGGCCAAGTAGCCCTTACACAGCCTGGAAGTGTGTTGGGTCATTGTCCTGTTGAAAAACAAATGATAGTCCCACTAAGCCCAACCCAGATGGGATGTCGTATCGCTGCAGAATGCTGTGGTAACCATGCTGTGTGTGCCTTGAATTATAAATAAATCACAGACAGTGTCATCAACAAAGCACCCCCACAACATAACACCTCCTCCTCCATGCTTTACGGTGGGAAATACACATGCAGAGATCATCCGTTCACCCACACCGCGTCTCACAAAGACACGGCGGTTGGACCCAAAAATCTCTAATTTGGACAAATTTCCACCGGTCTAATGGCTCTTGCTCATGTTTCTTGGCCCAAGCAAGTCTCTTCTTATTATTGGTGTCCTTTAGTAGTGGTTTCTTTACAGCAATTCGACCATGAAGGCCTGATTCACACAGTCTCCTCTGAACAGTTGATGTTGAGATGTGTCTGTTACTTGAACTCTGTGAAGCATTTATTTGCAATGCAATTTCTGAGGCTGGTAACTCTAATGAACTTATCCTCTGCAGCAGAGGTAACTCTGTGTCTTCCATTCCTGTGGCGGTCATCATAGCGCTTGATGGTTTTTAGATCTTCTGTATACCCACCTACCCTGTCACAACACACCTGATTGGCTGAAACGCATTAAGACTGAAAGAAATTCCACAAATTAACTTTTAACAGGGCACACCTGTTAATTGAAATGCATTCCAGGTGACTACCTCGTGAAGCTGATTGAGAGAATGCCAAGAGTGTGCAAAGATGTCACTTTTTTGGTTACCAAATGATCCCATATGTGTTATTTCATAGTTTTGATATCTTCACTATTATTCTACAATGTAGAAAATAGTACAAATAAAGAAAATCCCTTGAATGAGTAGGTGTTCTAAAACTTTTGACCGGTAGTGTATCTTACCATCTGAATATCCTTCTCTGACTCAAATTAGATTTCCTCAAGATTGCTCTGAGGTCCAAAAGATTTCAAATCAATGTCTTGATATTAAAGTTTCATGTATTTGAAAATATCTACATTGGTCTGCCCAAAATTGCTTTTTAATTCTGTCAAGGAAATAAATGTATTTCCTATTGCCAAGTGATTTATGGTTTCTATGCCTTTAGTTTTCCATGTGGACCAATTTTATGAATTCTGAAAAGCTTACCAAGAATTGTTCCATAGGGTTGTGCTTTTAGTGAGTGATTGTTACGTCTACTCCCGCTCCCCCTCTCCGGCGCTCGACGTTACCAGTTTACACATTATTACGCACACCTGCCACCATCGTTACGCACACCCGCGCCTCATGAGACTCACTTTATCTCCATGACTCCATTACCTTCCTGATTACCTTCCCTATCTGTCACTCCCATTGGTTCTTTCCCCAGGCATTATTGACTCTGTTTCTGTGTTTCATGCCTGTACGCTGCTCTGTGTTTCATGCCTGTACGCTGCTCTGTGTTTCATGCCTGTACGCTGCTCTGTGTTTCATGTCTGTACGCTGCTCTTGTTTTGTGCCGTTATTTATTAAATTCACTCCCTGTACTTCTCTCCCGATTCTTAGCGTACACATTACAGTGATATTGGTTCTTGTAGAATATGTTGAATTTTTTTCCATATTGTTATAGTGTTAGCTATGAAGTTAACCTGTTGGGGATGGGGGCGCTGTTTAGACTATTTATGCTAATTGGGTAATTTTTGAAACGGCTTCCCACAAAATCCTTGATCGTACAATATGCATATTATTATTATTATTGGATAGAAAACAGTCTATAGTTTCTATAGGAGTTGAAATTTTGTCTCTAAGTGGAACAGAGCCCATTCTACAGCAATTTCCCTGACATGGAGTCAGATTTCAGAAATGTTGGCCACTGTTCTGAAGTCAGTTAAAAGGGCACTGATATTGCTATGACTATATGGACACTTCTTACGTCTTCCCCTGGATGCCTTTACGTGATGACGATTCCAATGGGGTCGATTGCGCGTTCACAGGCCCTATAAATTAAAAAACCCTGTAGCTAGCAAGTCTTTCCTTGGTGCGTAACGCGCGTGCTGGACACCGACCCGCTCCTGTTCCAAGCGTTAGTTTAGCCTGTTATATTTCTCCGGTCATCTTTTCACTCGTTATAGGAGTTAAAAACATCATAAGGTAGTTAATTTAAAGCGTTTTATAGCAATTTATATCCGTTTAGTGCGATTTTGGGACATTTATTTTTGAAACGATGTGAATAGCTGGGCACGCTTTTCAGTTCATCCCGAACGCAGTTGGCATTTCCACATGGCAAGAGGACAGCTTTCCACCAAAAGACGATTACTCCCAAGAAAGGATCCTTTGCCCAAGATACTGATGGAAGAACAGCTCAAGGTAGGACATTTTTATTATGATAAATCGTGTTTCTGTCGAAACATTTTAGTGGCTTAGGACGCCATGTTTTTTGACGTAGCTTCGCTTGGCGCAAACTGTATTGAAAAGTAAGGATAAATTAAAAAATGTAATTCCGCAATTGTATTAAGAATTAAATTGTCTATCAATCCCTGTCCACCCTATATTTTTTAGTCACGTTTATGAGTATTTATGTATAAGAGTAGATCACTGTCTAAGTGGCGCAAGGACATTTTCTGACCAGCTTGTCTACATTTCACATTGTCTAACCATGATTTTGGTGGCTAAATATAAACATTTGCGATCAAACTCTATATGGATTGTGTAATATGATGTTACAGGAGTGTCATCGGAAGAATTCTGAGAAGGTTAGTGAAAAAATTAATATCTTTTGGCGATGTTGACTTTTATCGCTCACTTTGGCTAGAATCAATGCTGGGCTGCTATGTGCTATGTGCTATGCTAATATAACGATTTATTGTGTTTTCGCTGTAAGACACTTAGAAAATCTGAAATATTGTCTGTATTCACAGGATCTGTGTCTTTCGATTCGTGTATGCTGTGTATTTTTACGAAATGTTTGATGATTAGTAAGTAGGTAAACACGTTGCTCTAAGTAGTTTTTCTATTCCATTTGGGACGGTGGGTGCAATTGTAACCTATGCCATCTACCTGAAATATGCACTTTTTTCTAACAAAACCTATCCCATACCATAAATATGTTATCAGACTGTCATCTAATGAGTTTTTTTGTTGGTTAGGGGCTATAAATATCTTAGTTTAGCCGAATTGGTGATGGCTACTGGTGTTGGTGGACAAATAAAAGATGGTGGATTATGCTAATGTGTTTTTAGGTAATAGATGTACATCTTTACATATTGTGTCTTCCCTGTAAAACATTTTAAAAATCGGACATGTTGACTGGATTCACAAGATCTGTGTCTTTCATTAGCTGTATTGGACTTTAATGTGTGAAAGTTAAATATTTAAAAAAAAAAAAATTTTTGAATTTCGCGGCACTGGTTTTTCAGTGGGGGGGGGGGGGGGGGGGGGGGGGGGGGGTGTGCCGCTAGCGGCACGCTGATCCTAGACAGGTTAATGGTCTTAGCTTTATCCTTTGAAATTAGACACCAGAAAAGATTCTGGGGATCAGCATGTGTATCTTCGATATGTACCCGTTGTTCCTCTTTAGTGCATTTAACTATATATAATGTCTAAACTCTCTGTGCGCTCCCTCAGCTGCATTCCATTTTTGTTGGATACGCTATAAAGCGCATATAGCTTGTCCATAAGTATTTTAAAATGATTGATAGCTCCCATCTCTTTTACCACATCACCTAGTGCGAGCTCAAGCCTGTGTGCAGAGCAGTTATTAGGGAAGAGGGCCCGGAGCTTTGTTGCTACTCCGCTCTTGCGTCCCAGCATGACAGACGCACCATCACACGGCCTCAGTAAACTTTACACCCTCTAATGTAGATAACAGATTACGGACAATTCCCCCAGCAGAGAAATCCTCCAGTTCCACAAGATCAGCAAAAATGTTTGCTGGTACGTCCAGATCTGCGAGCTGATGTATTTGAGCATGGTACTTTTTATTCAAACTAGTAGCCTCATCGAGCATTAGGCTGATTTCGGGAGAGCACTGTACTATTCTTTCAAATAGTCTTTGTATGTTGCTGTATGTTGGAGCAAGCAACATTGAAATGGAGAATTCTCCCCATGTCAAGTCCATTTAACTCCTGACTCAATGTATTGCTCAAAATCGTGAGCAGTGACGTTTAGCCTCTTTGTAAGCTGTCAGGAAGGCTCTGGCTGTAGTGTCTGTTTTTATTTTGAGTGTTAACTACAACCTGTGTTAAGGTGTCCCCTTTAGCCTTGTCTACAATGCTTTCTGGTGCTAGATGCCTTGATTTAGGCATGTTACAAAACCTTTTTTCGAACTGCTCTTTGTTGCTTTTTTTACATCGGAGGCAGAGGATGCTACTGTACATTCCACCCACTCCATTGCTAGTTTAATCTCTCCAGTCTTTTCCGGGCCCAAATTCCCTATCTTTTTGCATGTTGAATCTTGCTTGACAAGCCAGGGGTTATAATTTCTCTTAGTCTTGAACTCAGCCCCGTCCAAATTGCACCTGCTTCGGGCACTTCGTCCGTGGATGCACTTTTCTAATTCCTTTTTTATTTGGCTTTCCCTCAGTTTCAAATTCAGTATGGATACGACTATCCTAGGCTACGTGACATGATCACTCTTCACTAGCTGACCACCACTGCCAAGACCTGTTCCAAGATCAGTTACTTACCTCACCGGCCCGCTCCATAACCTATATGTACAACTAATAGAGCAGGTCTGAAATCAGTGTGGAAGGATTAGGATGATTGCAGAGAAGGATCACTGCACTTTTACATGATGGTTTTTCTGTGAGGCGGGAGAAATAACCAGGAGGCAACTTGATTTAACTCGGATCGTTTAAAAAAAAAAAGACAGTGCAGACAGTGAACAAATTGTATAAATAATGCCAAGGTACCGAAGCTGGGTAAATAGGTGCGGGAACAAACAAGGTCAAATCTGAGAGGTGCCGGATCGTTCACGTTTTTCAGGTACTGTTGACAAAAAATGCATTCCGGTTCTTGCATAAATATGTATGTAAAATACATTTCTGAAAGTGAATATGATGAGCTAATGTTAGAAGGAGACACAAATGTATGTTACCAATTGAACGACATCAATTGCAGGATAACTCAATGTTAAAGTTGACATCGCTGGCCATATATGGATGTTCAATTTGACTTTATGAGTTGGTTATGTAGGCTTCTTCTAACCCATCGCTTTCTACTACATATAATAATACGACTACATTCTATTAGAATTCCAGTCATTCCAATAAATGTAATAAATAATAATAATAATGTTATGTCCCTTTTTCTTCAAGAATAGGACTTGGAAATATGGAAGATTAGCCAAATTGTTTTACCTGAGTTTGACCCCAAAACTAAGGATTTATTAGCCAGCCCTACTCCGTTCTTTATGATTTTTTTTGTCATGGAGGACTGAATGGGATCATTGATTTGAGTTTTAAAATAAATGCTGCGCTCATTTAATGGCATGCTTTGAGCACTACTGAAAAGTGCTATTTACATGTGAAAAATGAATGCCATATGCTGCATTTGCTATAGGCCTATTGTTTACCTTTTTGTTGGTGACACTTTGATATCTTGATAATATGCAGCTGTTTAAAGGGCAAATCCACAGATAAAACAATAACAAATCGGTTAAAAAAAACAAGCTTATATTTTGGGTTTTCACGGAGTGTGACAGTTGAACTAAGCTCATGAGGCATTTATAAGTTATATTCTTCAAGAAGCAATGGATATATACAGTTGAAGTCGGAAGTTTGCATACACCTTAGACAAATACATTTAAATTCAGTTTTTCACAATTCCTGACATTTAATCCTAGTAACGAGTTTTAATGGCTCCAACCTAAGTGTATGTAGACTTCTGACTCATGTTACGGCTGATTTCCTCCTCTTCTTCTGAAGAGGAGGTGTAGGGATTGGACCAAGACGCAGAGTGGAAAGTGTCCATGTTTTATTATCAAATAAACTGAACACTACACGAAACAAAATAACAAAAGAGAATCTAACTGACAAACAGTCCCGTGTGGCACAACTACTGACACGGAAAACAAACACCCACAAAACACACGTGAAACCCAGGCTGCCTAAGTATGATTCTCAATCAGGGACAACGATTGACAGCTGCCTCTGATTGAGAATCATACCAGGCCGAACACAAAATCCCAACATAGAAAATCACACATAGACAACCCACCCAACTCACGCCCTGACCATACTAAATAAATACAAAACAAAGGAAAACAGGTCAGGAACGTGACACTTCAACTGTATATATATATATATATAATTTATAAGTTCAAAAATGGATGTAGCAACTACAGGTTGCTCCTTTTAAGATTATCCAATTTGAATAAACACTTGGAGTCATGTAACGGATTACATGTAATCCGTTAATCCCCAACCCTGCCAACAAGTTAGGAAAAAAGTTAGTGTATGTGTCACACCCTGTTCTGCTTCACTTGTCCTTGTGCTTGTCTCCTCACCCTCCAGGTGTCACCCATCTTCCCCATTATCCCCTGGGTATTTATACCTGTGTTTTCTGTTTGTCTGTAACAGTTCGTCTTGTTTTGTCAAATCAACCAGCGTGTTACACCGTGCTCCTGCTTTTTCCTTTTCTCTGTTTTTTGCTAGGCTACCGGTTTTGACCCTTGCCTGGCTTGACTCTGAACCTGCCTGCCTGACCATACTGCCTGCCCCGACCTCGAGCCTGCCTGCCACTCTGTACCTCCTGTACTCTGACCTTGTTATGATCTTTTGCCTGTCCACGACCATTCTCTTGCCTGCCCCTTGGATACTATTAAATATCAGAGACTCAAACCATCTGCCTCCCGTGTCTGCATCTGAGTCTCGCCCTGTGCCTTTATAGTATGAAATCTTCATAGCACAGACGTTTGTTAGTATGTTTCTCACATTGGCTTTAGCCATGTAGGGAGCAGGCGTGCCATGGTAACCTTTGCCTAGCAACTCTTCATAGCGCGACAAATTCCCATGATTTGTGAATCTGTTTCAGACCGAATAGATAGCACTAAGATGTATAATACTTCCCCGGTATGGATAACCTGGAATGATACAGAGAATATTTATATTGCTCACTAGATTCATCCTCCTCCTCAAAATCATGCTCTGTGCTCTAAATAACTAAATTGGAAGTGTGCCTGTCTGTAAAGAGGGCAGGGCAGGCTGTACCTTGATCCTGCTGCTCTGATTGGAGAGAGCAAAGCTATCTTCATTCACTCACTTAATTTCACCCGATCGCTTCGTTTTCACACGCAACAACTGTAGTTTAGACACTGACCACAACCACTGTCCACAACCACTCAACTATTGACCACACGTACTGAACCACAATTACTAACCACTACTGAACACAACTCCTGACCACAACCACACAACTACTGACCACAACTACTAAACCACAACTACTGACCACAACCACAAAACTACTGACCACAACTAAAGACCACAACTACTGACTACAATTACTGACCACACAATTACTGACCACAACAACACAACTACCATAATTACTGACCACAACAACTGACCACAACTACTGACCACACAACTACCGGACCACGTAACTAATGACCACAACCACAAAATTACTGACCGCAGCTAGGGCTGTGGAAGTCATGACATTTCGTCAGCCTCAAGGTATTTGACCATTAATTAACGTAAACAGGTTTAGCATATCCAGGCCTCCAAGCATACAAGCTTTATACAAGCCTTTGATGCCGCCTTTTATAAAAAGCATATTAAATCAATTTAATATACAATACATCATCACAATAAATCCATTATTTATTTTAGTCAGGTCTAAAGAAACATGATATGAAGATATGTATTTCAGAATATGAGTTGGCCTACTGTATGCTATCTGGCTATGCTCTCTGCCATAGGCTTTAGGTTGTTCACTTAGCTGACAACATATCTGTCACTACTTCCACCGAAGTCGGTCCCTCTCCTTGTTCGGGCGGCGTTCAGCGGTCGACGTCACCGGCCTTATGTCACAGGACCCTTACAGAATCACTCACCCGAAGAATGGAGTCAGCAGGAGCAGACGCCCTCCCTGTGGAGATAGAGGAGCGCGTCCAGCAGCACGTGACCATATTGCAACATCTGGGCAACGCCATGGATCGCGTTCTGCAGAAGATGGATCGTTGGGAGAGAGGAGGAGGTCGTCCAGCGCCTCCACCAGCCCCACTACAGCAGGTCCCACTGTCAACCTTCCTTCGCCTGGTTCCAGCGGGATTTGGGTCGCGCTCCGAGGGAGTATGATGGGAAGGCTGCCGGAGGCCAGGGGTTCATACTCCAGCTTGAGATCTATCTGGCGACCGTCCACCCGGCTCCTTCGGGACGTGAGAGCGTGTCCGCCCTCGTCTCCTGCCTCTCAGGCAAAGCCCTGGAGTGGGCCAACGCCGTATGGAGTGAGGGAGACGCAGCGTTGGACCATTACGCAGAGTTCACCCGTCGCTTTTGGGCTGTTTTCGACCACACGCCTGAGGGTTGAGTGGCGGGTGAACGACTGTTCCACCTAAGGTAGGGGACGAGGAGCGCGCAGGATTTTGCATTGGACATCCGGACCCTGGCCACCAGCGCGGGATGGAACGACAGGACCCTGATCGATCACTACCGGTGCAGTCTGCGCGAGGACGTCCGTTGGGAGTTGGCCGGCTGAGACACCACCCTCACATTGGACCAGCTGGTGGACCTGTCCAGCCGGCTGGACAACCTGCTGACTGCCCGAGGATGTCCGGATCGGGGCCTGTCAGTTCCATTCCCCAGCACCTCCGCTCCGACGCCCATGGAGCTGGGAGGTGTTGCGCTTAGGGCGACTGGAGGAGGGGCCATTCCCTGCACCATCTGTGGCCACAGAGGGCACACTGCTGGTCGATGCTGGGGGGGTTCCTCGGGGAGTCGAGGCAGCAGGCAGGGCACTATCGTGTCACCCCTGGTGAGTCGGCACCAGGCTCACCTAGAGCCCCCTGTTGCTCACATGTATGTGTTTATTTCATTTCCTAAGTTTCCCCCGCATTCCCAGCATAAGGCGCTCGTAGATTCAGGCGCAGCTGGGAATTTTATTGACCGTTCATTTGCCCATAGTTTAGGGATCCCCCTTGTTCCTGTGGATCTACCCTTCCCTGTGCATGCCCTAGATAGTCGATTAGGGTCAGGGCTGATTAGGGAGGCCACTGCTCCACTAGACATGGTTACGCAGGAGGGTCATAAGGAGAGAATCAGTCTCTTCCTTATTGATTCTCCTGCGTTTCCCGTGGTGCTGGGCCTACCCTGGTTGGCCTGTCATGACCCCACTATTTCGTGGCAACAGAGGGCTCTCAAGTGGTGGTCACGAGAGTGCTCAGGGAGGTGTGTGGGGGTTTCCATCAGTGCGACTACAGTGGAAAGTCCTGACCAGGTCTCCACCGTGCGCATCCCCTCAGAATATGTCGATTTGGCTCTCGCCTTTTGTAAGAAGAGGGCGACTAAATTACCATCTCATCGACGGGGGGATTGTGCGATAAATCTCTTGGTAGACGCAGCACTTCCCAGGAGTCACGTGTATCCTCTGTCACAGGAGGAGACGGTGGCTATGGAAATATATCCTTGGGGCAGGGACACATTCGGCCCTCCACCTCACCTGCCTCCTCAAGTTTATTTTTTGTGAAGAAGAAGGATGGGGGTCTGCGCCCGTGTATTGACTATCGAGGTATCAATCAGATCACTGTGAGGTACAGCTACCGGCTGCCTCTCGTTGCCAGTGCATCGAGTCAATGCACGGGGCTTCTTCACAAAATTGGATCTCAGGAGCGCTTACAACCTGGTGCGTATCCGGGAGGGGGACGAGTGGAAGACGGCTTTCAGTACCACCTCAGGGCACTATGAGTACCTTGTCATGCCGTACGGGTTGATGAATGCTCCATCAGTTTTCCAGGCCTTTGTTGACGAGATTTTCCCGCAGAGCATGTGTCTCTGGTGCGCATGTCATCGGTATGCACTCGAAAAGCGAATGGAGGCCAATGCTTTCCTGCCGGTCCGTTTTTCAATAATGCTGGATAGGCTACTTCAGTTTAATAGTGGAGTATATGCTTAATATGAACAGCTGATATGTAAATATAACAACACTTATTTCACTCCATGCATCAACCACTGTTTGTGGAGCATGCTCTCGCTGCACGACAGGTGATACTCCGCCCAAACTCTGTATGCCATGGGCTCTCCAACCCTGTTCCTACAGCTACCCAGTACTCTGTATGCCATGGGCTCTCCAACCCTGTTCCTGCAGGTACCCAGTGCTTCATTTGGGAAACCAAGTGAAATCTGCAATTAAGCATTTTTTACTAAACTGTTGACAGGCTCTCTGCATGCTCGAGAAATGAATAGAGGAGAGAAAGGAGGAGATGGAAACACACCGGTGAGTTATTCTCTATAGCTAAAGGTAATGTGTCACCCAATTAATTATGAGAATAAAATGCACTATAATTGTAGGCTAACTGTGAGCCGCCCTGCACAATCAATGAACCAACAGCATCACCTAGGGACATAAGTTCTCTCCCATATTCATGGATATAAATTTTGGACAGTAGCATAATGTAACCAGTCCATCCAGTATGCATAATAATACAGTCCACACTCAAAGGTGATTACTCGAGTATAGGCTAGACCAATTATGTATCAAAGACATCTTAAATCAGTTTTATTTTTTGTTTTTCTGACATGCCTAATATGCGGTAGGCTATGTATATTGTATAATGGCACAATCATCATTTTAATACATATTTTTTGGGGGGCTTGGGCTCATAAGCCTATGCATAAGCTCTAATATGCATATGGATGTTTTGAATGAATCATCCCCTTAGAAAGTGCTGTCCATTTCATTGTGTTAGGCTTTAAAAACAACATCCACAACTACAATGTTTTACACTCAGTTTCAACCTGCTGTTGAACTTCTTTTTTCAAATGAATCATCACAGTGAGGTGAGTTTTAAAAGCAGGACACTGTTTTGATGGTAAGTGTTTGCTGTGATATCCGATTGCATTTGCATTGATGTCAGAGTGTACAATAGAGCTCTGTGTACGAGCCCATTAGGACCTGATGGCCGTTAATGAGTTGGATACTGCCAACACATGTCCAGAGTGCAACAGAGGAGATTACCCTGACCTTTTACTGCAATCATGACTCATGACTGCCGGTGTGGTGGTAATACCTCACAGCAACAGCTCTAACCACCATCACAAAAAGAATCCCCACAAATACTGACTACTACAGACCACAACTACTGACCACAGCTACCATTGATGTCGTGCACAATTATCCGTTTATTATTTGGTTTGTATTGCCCATTCATTGTCAGTTAGAGACACAGTAGTGCATTGGGACCCAAAAGCATAATCAGTGCTCTAACTCACCCTTGGTCATTAGGGCAAATCTGGTCTGTGATAGGACAGGGTTTTTTCACACCGAGCCCGGCTATTAGACTATTCTTCAGTAAAGGTTGAATAGTCTATTGTTCAGCTATTAGCCCTCCTCCCCAACTCGCAACAAATGTATGTTTTTTTGGTCGAGAGCAAAGCTTTTTTACTTTCAATCAACAATAATTGTTCTGAAAGCAAAAACGAGGCTTCAAAGTAAAACAGATATTTTTTGCAATCAAATATTTTGTAATAGACCGCAAATCTTTAAGCATTTTATTCCCCCAAAAATATTTAGAGAACAAAAAATGTATTTGGTAAACAAAACTCTAATTTTGCTATCAACCACCCTCCATTTTGGCAATTTTTTGAGTGTCAGTTTGGCTACAACCAATATTGTTCAATACAGCCTTTCTTTCAACACAAAGGAAGCCATAGCGGACACCTACGAAGGACTGTGTGATGATGGCATCTTAGGTAAGCGGCACTGGGCGTTCTTCCGTCCAACTTCTACATAGCTAGTATTTAGCTCCTACGATTCAGTGTCGGTTCATAACATTCTACTATATTACATACATACATACCGTAGAATGATAAATCATGCAATTATTATTCTCAAGCTAACCAAAAACATTTAGCTACGAACGCCTGTTCTCGCCATTTTCAGTTGAATTCATCTAACTTTTCTTCATGGCAACTCATAAGCAGGCCATGCCCTATTTGTTTCATATATAATCATATTTCATGACAGTGTAACGGTTAGCTTTTTGGGAATGCTATTCTGATATGTCAGATGAAGAGTTAGACCAGAAAATCAGGGTCATTAAGGCAAGGATGTCCCATGCAGGCCTTAGAATGGTCAAAGGAAGTCTCCAAGCAACGGGCCATCGTGTACAATGGTGATGAGTTAGGGAGTCTTTGCAGCGTGTAGATGGTGCAGGTATCATTTGCCAGAATGATCTAGCTTCGTTGCATTGCTTGGCAAAAATACTCTGTTCCTGCTCCCCTGTCTCTTGTCCACATTGATACAAATCATAAATGAATAAGGTACTAAGATGTATAATGTCTCCATCAAACCTAAGAAGTTATTTTCACTTTTTTATTCCTACTTATTCATAGACAAATTTTCAATGATGTATGGTGTTGTTCTTCATCAACTGCTAATACATAAAAAAATGAAGCCGGTTAATAGGTTAAACATTTCACTTTTATTTCCAATGCTTTTTTTCAAGATACAACATTGTCATCTTTGGCGGTATAGATGGATTTTGAAGGAAGGTAAGTATGTTATTTTGTATGCATATTGCACATTTCCCATTACCTAATGAACAACCACAATACCAGTCTGGTGTTAAGCGTAGGTTACCTCTTGTTCAGATGTTCTATCTGGACACTGCGGCCAACAACAAAGCAGCGACTGCTTTTGGATACTTCATGGATGGAGTCGGCAGAAATGGATGTCCTTAAAGGTAAATATTGACATAGTAGAATGAAAATAATAATTACTTGTATTATGCATATTGTAAAATCATGAGAGGAGTTACTTTCTGTATAAAAACCCTTGACATCTTCCTCATCAAACCTCGTAAGTGTCACGATCGTCGTAATGAGGAGACCAAAGAGCAGCGGGATGTGAATAGATCTTATTTAATGACAACTAAAGAACTATTACAAACTATACAAAATAACAAACGAACGTGACGCTAATGATAACGAGTGCAGACATGCAACATCAACATAGACAATCACCCACAAACCAAACTGGAAAAATGGCAACCTAAATAGGATCCCCAATCAGAGACAACGATAAACAGCTGCCACTGATTGGGAACCAATCCAGGCCACCATAGACCTACTATGCCGAGACTACACACACAACCTAGACATACAAAAACCCTAGACCAGACAAAAACACATATACCACCCTTGTCACACCCTGACCTAACCAAAATAATAAAGAAAACAAAGATAACTAAGGTCAGGGCGTGACAATAAGATTGCTTTCTGTGCTGTATTGACGTATCCTGAAAATGACATCTGCTGCTTTAGATTGAACGGTTATAACTCAGTTATTGTGTTAATATCTACAGAAAATAAGCTATTTTATTTACTTTCAGAGTGTGAGCTCATCAAGGGGTCAAAAATGTAGTTATTTCCAGATGTATGTTAACTGTCTGAGGAACACGCAGTGGAAGCTTTATTGCTGGCAAAAGTGTCCATAACCAGAAGTAATTAAACTGTTCTGTGTTCTTTTTCTGTCTTCCTCTCTGCCTGTCTTGTTGTACATGGAACCTGTCTCGCATTCATTAAAAAACCCTTAAGATGTCAGCTGCTAATTTTAAGATGTACACTACATAAACACTCAGCCATTTTCACTGGACTGTCAAGCCCCTGTTGCTGACAAATGTATCGTCACTAATACAGATTTGTTTCTTTTGAGCATTCCAGATTCAGCAGGTGGAGGACCTGCTTTATCAGGAGGATAATCTAGAAACACTGACAACGGGGTTGTTCCCGACATTCCAAGCCCCCGTCTACTGAGAATCTTGCTGTGCTGCAACTTCAAGTGAACCCAACCACTGAGTCCTCATCTTTTGTTCACACATGTACATGCGTGCTCTTCGATTAGTTATGAGTCTCCAGCTTTTTTAGGTGCAGTCCTCCCACACTATGTAGGATATTGTTTTAGTCCCAGTGCCACTGTTGATAATGGCAAACATTTGTATTTTTTGGAGAAGGGTGAAAGGATAGCAGGCCCAGCTGTCAAAATGAGAGAGTAGGCTATTCTGAATAGAGCAGGAACATTTGTGTAGTCTATTTCTTGTGATGTTTTCTGTCCTCGGATACAGAGAGCTGTGAAAGCCTGTCTGCAGATTGAGAGGTCCCAATGAAGAGCAGCGCTTCTCAGTCCTAGTCCTGGGAACCCAAAGGGGTGCACATTTTTGTTTTTGCCTTAGCACTACATAGCTGATTCAAATGATCAAGTCATCATAAAGCTTCAAGTGGTATTCATGCATTCATTTGTGACGCTATCCTTGATATGATCCTGTTATTGTCACATGCTGCACATGCACATGTATCTATCTATCCAATGTTTTCATGAGTTGTTATCAGTGACATTATACTTTTATAATACAGGAAGTATTATTAAAGAGATGCTTTACATTGAAATACAGACCGTGATGTAGTAGTCCCAGAGTTAATGATCCAAGGTCAGTTTTGCAGTTCACCTCCTGATGATTATAATGACTGACTGTGTTAGAATAAAAACAACAAAGCTTAATCATGCTCTCTCTCTATCCATCTGTCTCTCGTCTGCAGGTATGTTTTGATCTGAGAGAGGAAGCCAGTCCCGTCATCGCCCCCTCACCTGCTCTTAAGATAACCTTCGGGCCGACAGGGAGCCCAAGGCTGGTTAGGAGACACAGCTAGAGACACTATGTATTTGTGATGATGCGAGATAATATTAGGGTAGCACTGTAATTCATTAATCATATGCTGTCTTCCCTGCACCTCTGTTTGACCTCTTTCATTTTCTGTCTTCCACCCCTCTCTCCCCACCTCCTCTTTCTTCCTCTTTTTTTATTCATTGAAGTACAGATTGAACTTGTATTCATATTATAATATTACAATTATAATATGTATAATGCATGCCTTATGTATTTAAAGCACCTGGATAATGAACTTTCAGTAAAGCGTTTCACATTCTCCACTGGTTGAAATTAAGTATCTCATCGGAATACCACACCTATCCTGTGTCCTCAGATTAATGCAGATGAAGGGAGTTAGATATGCATAGGTGTATTTCTGTATACTTGAATTACATATCAGCCTTTACTTAAATCATGTTTCTAGTCTATTGTATAGTTACAATGTGTAATCATTGATGCCCCAGGAGCAGGAGTGGTAAACACTGTTGAAGTGTATAATTGTAATACATACATGCAGACACAGCATCATTCAAAGAATAGAGTTTGATACACCTGGTATTGGATATGACTGACAAAGAATGTCTCACAGAGATTCATACCTGAACCACACCTTTATTTGCCAAGAAAGAGTACATGATCAGTGAATATATTCAATGTACAGGCTACAATGTGGGGGATCTCATGCGTGGTAATAACTACAGTACATGTGTATATAGGACTTGCGTCCTTGGCACAATAAAGTTATTATATTCTACTCTATCCATAGGCTTCATTAATGCCAGTCAGACTTGAAGTCGATACAACAACTATGATAGCTGAGGTTCATAAATAGGTTCTGAACTAATATTCATACTAAACGTTTTAGAGTTCATATACAGATCAGCCACATACTGTAGCTAGCTACACATCCATAGGCATACAGTTATTTTTATCCTCCACTACACAATAAGCAAATAAATAAAGCTAGCTTACTCAGCTGTATTGCATGGCAAATATAAGCAAAGCAAGTTAACACAATTGTAAATTCAATGTGCAGTAAATGTTTTAGCTAGTTAGATTCTTTACATCCACTGTTTCACAAGATGACAGCCTGGTTTGCTGGTTTTCTCAGGAGTCCCTAAAACATTACAAATAAAAAATGACAAATTCATACTCATGTCATAACACTAGCTAGCTAACGTGAACTAACTCACTTTTGTACATCGCGCTGGTCCGTACAATTGACCTAATTTTAGCGCCCAAAAAACGTAATTCTTCCAGATCAACTGTAATATCAATACCATTGTAAAGTACAATTTCTCCCCTTTCCAACGAAATCAATGACGAGACCTTCATGATGAACATCTCTGCATAATTCAAGAAGGCAATGAGCTCCGTCGGGTCTTTTTAAAAATGGCGGGTGGGGAAGCTAAACCTATTGCGTGATAGTGAGAAGGAGAGATGTCATGTGGAGCAACGGCTTTTTTCACTCGATCTGTACAACTTATCACCTTGTCGCCTCTAAAATGTAAATAAAACACTATAAAGAGTTTATATAATGTGTCATTACATACCTATTTGAAGGTTTGTGTGGAATTTGAATCGGGATTTTAGGGCGGTGCTAAAATCTGAAGTGATCTTCAGAAGTAAGCAGCAGCTTTTGAGAGTCAAGATAGCTAGCAGTGATGATGGTGCAAAAAATGACTTGGTATCCCCCCTTACCCTGTCCCTGTCCCTTTCTTTCTTACATGCACAAGCACTTACAAATAAACAATACCGGACAAGGACATGTGGGGAACAGAGGGTTAAATACACAACATGTAATTGATGGGATTGAAACCAGGTGTGTGGGAAGACAAGACAAAACAAATGGAAAATGAAAGGTGGATCGGCAATGGCTAGAAGACCGGTGACGTCGACCGCCGAACGTCGCCCGAACAAGGAGAGGTGTTCTGGTGTGCGTCGGGTTATGTACCCATTTCTTATTGTTCTGTATCCGGTGGGTTTTTATTATTAAACTGAGCCGTTGGAACCACAGTTTTTGCTCTCCTGCGTCTGACTTCTCTGCCGCCAGTGCGGAACCTTTACACATCAAAATAATTAAATAACACATATGGAATCATGTAGTAACCAAAAAAGTGTTAAACAATCAAAATATATTTTATATTTGAGATCCTTCAAAATAGCCACTCTTTGCCTTGATAACAGCTTTGCACTCTGTTGGCATTCTCTCAACCAGCTTCATGAGGTTGTCACCTGGAATGCATTTCAATTAACAGGTGTGCCTTGTTAAAAGTTAATTTGTCTAATTTCTTTCCTTCTTAATGCGTTTCAGCCAATTAGTTGTGTTGTGACAAGGTAGGGGTGGTATACAGAAGATAGCCCTATTTGGTAAAAGACAAAGTCCATATTATGGCAAGAACAGCTCAAATAAGAAAAGAGAAACGACAGTCCATCATTACTTCAAGACATGAAGGTCAGTTAATCTGGAAAATTTCAAAAAAAATTGAAGTTTCTTCAAGTGCAAGTGTTATGATAAAACTGGCTCTCATGAGGAACGCCACAGGAAAGGAAGACCCAGAGATCCCTCTGCTGCAAGGGATGAATTCATTAGTTACCAGCCTCAGAAATTGCAGCCCAAATAAATGCTTCACAGAGTTCAGGTAACGGACACATCTCAACATTAACTGTTCGGAGGGGATTGTGTGAATCAGGCCTTCGTGGTCGAATTGCTGCAAAGAAACCACTACTAAAGGACACCAATAATAAGAAGAGACTTGCTTGGGCCAAGAAACACAAGCAAGGGACATAGGCTTTGGACGGTGTATTAATACACCCAGTAACTACAAATATACAGGTTTCCTTCCTAACTCAGTTGCCGGAGAGGAAGGAAACTGCTCAGGGATTTGACCATGAGGCCTATGGTGATTTTGGTCCCGCTTAAAATGACGTGCAGCTTTAAAGGTGTTACAAATAATCTATAACCATATGTCATGCGTTATAAAAGGTTCATAAATGTGACATAACTGTGTGACATAACCACCAATGTCAAATGTGACATAACCCACAATGTCAAATATGACATAAACGTGTGCTTTATAAAGGGTGGTATAAGCACCACTTAATAAAGGCCTTATAAATTGAGGCTTCACAAAGCATTTGTAACCCTGTCATGCATCCTGGTAGAGCATTGCAACGCTAGGATATTGGGTTTGATTCCCTGGACCCCCCATACGTAAAACTATATTCACGCACGACTGTACGTCACATTGCATAAAAGCGTCTGCAAAATGTTATATATTATATTATATTTCACTAAAACATTTCTGGGATGGGCAACCTCTTTCCCTCTTGGGTGCATAGTCAATATCTGACTCGTTTCAGGAAACTAGGAGTATATCATGCGTCACTACTTGACAGGAGAGGCATTTGAACGTAAATGTTGTTTTATTTGATCAAAATATGTAATTTTGTCAGAAAGTCGTTTTCATTGCAAGTTAAAGTGTACCGTTAGCTAAGCTAGCTAACATTAACTGGCTGGCTCGATAGCTAACGTTACGTGTATGATCTGTGTAGTAATATTATTCGTATCTGAGAGCCATTTGCATTGCTAGTTATAGCCTAATGTTAGCTATCTAGCTAACATCGAACCTGGATGGTTAGCTACCTGCAGATTCATGCAGGGTAGTAACATTAAGAGTTGGGATTATGGTTAATTGTGAATACAGTACCAGTCCAAAGTTTAGACACATCTACTCATTCAATGGTTTTTCTTTATTTTGACTATTTAATACATTATAGAATAATAGTGAAGATATGAAAACTATGAAATAACACATATGGAATCATGAAGTAACCAAAAAAGTGTTATACAAAGTGCTATTGTAACGGTTTTCGTCGTCTGAAGAACAGGAATCGGACCAAAGCGCAGCGTGGTAAGTGTTCATGCTTTTTATTGAAACTGAACACTATTAACAACATAACAAAGAGAATAACCGAAACCGAAACAGTCCTGTCAGGTACAAAACACTAAACAGAAAATAACTACCCACAAAAACCATGTGGGAAAAAGTATGGTTCCCAATCAGAGACAACGATAGACAGCTGTCCCTGATTGAAAACCATACCCGGCCAAAACAAAGAAATACAAAGAACATAGAATGCCCACCCAAATCACACCCTGACCAAACCAAAATAGAGACATAAAAAGCTCTCTAAGGTCAGGGCGTGACAGCTATGATGAAACTGGCTCTCATGAGGACCGTCACAGGAAAGGAAGACCTAGAGTTACCTCTACTGCAGAGGATAAATTCATTAGAGTTAAATGCACCTCAGTTTGCAGTCCATATAAATGCTTCACAGAATTCAAGTAACAGACACATCTCAGCGTCAACTGTTCAGAGGAGACTGTGTGAATCAGGCCGTGGCTGAATTTCTGCAATGAAACCACTACTAAAGGACATCAATAAGAAGCAGAGACCTGCTTGGGCCAATAAACATGAGCAATGAACATTAGACCGGTGGAAATCTGTCCTTTGGTCTGAGGAATCCAAATTTGGGATTTTTTGTTCCAGCCGCCGTGTCTTTGTGAGAAGCAGAGTGGGTGAATGGATGATCTCCGCATGTGCGCTTCCCACCGTGAAGCATGGAGGAGGAGGTATGATGGTGTGGGGGTGCTTTGTTGGTGACACTGTCTGTGATTTATTTAGAATTCAAGGTACACTTAAACAGCATGGCTAACACAGCATTCTGAAGCGATACACCATCCCATCTGGTTTGCGCTTAGTGGGACTATCATTTGTTTTTTAACAGGACAACGACCCAACACACCTCCAGGCTGTGTAAGGACTATTTGACCAAGAAGGAGAGTGATGGAGTGCTGCATCAGATGACCTGGCCTCCACAATCACCTGACCTCAACCCAATTGAGATGGTTTGGGATGAATTGTACTGCAGAGTGAAGGAAAAGCAGCCAACAAGTGCTCAGCATATGTTGGAACTCCTTCAATACTGTTGTAAAAGCATTCCTCATGAAACTGGTTGAGAGAATGCCAAGATTTTACAAAGCTGTCTTTGAAGAATCTAAAATCTATTTTGATTGCTTTGTAACTTTTTTGGTTACTACATGATTCTGTAGTGACGCCTCAAGCACTGCGATGCAGTGCCTTAGACCGCTGCACCACTCGGAGGCTTCCCTACAATACTTTTACTCTGGCACCCAAAATAGTTCTTGCTCTAAGCCAATATGTATTCCATATACAGTGATTCACATTGGGGGCATTTATTTGACCCTGGACTATGTTTTATAATACAAATTTAATTACTGCAAATGTCACTTAAAAATGAACAAATATGAACCATTGTTAATGTTTAGACAATCATTTTTTATATATAATGAATGGTTATTGACACTTTTCTACTATTACATGGGGGACTTTTATTTTAACTTTTAATTCCATGACCCGGAAGTACTTTTTTAGTGTTTCTGTCGAGACGCTGATCATGTGATGAGTTCACAAATCAAATGTCCCACTTGTTTACTTCAAACTCATTTAAATTAGTTTGTAGTAAAGGGTTGAGTTAGATTACATACTGTAGCTACCTCAATAGCTACCTCAATATTTTCTGTGACTTCACAGCAGTTGGTAGATAGAAGAAATGTAGCTAGCTAGCAGGCTCAGCAAAATACAAATCCCCTAGATACAACCATGTCTCATAAACTCGTCATGAGATTTGTAAATGAAAGAGGAATATAATAAAACAAATTGAATGGAGTTTCCCATCTTCCCATTTAGAGTTTCTGGCGCAGCACATCCAGATGGTGTGACAAAGGCGTTTCCTAACAGACCTGCTAACTTTATTTGTTACTATTAAAGTTGTAACCAATATGCAGTACCTCGAGTAGGAAGAGAGGCAAGAACCATTAGTCCGCCAGTTCACGGACAAGCTACACTATTCACAGCCCTGTGTAATGTTTAATGTAATTGCATTGCTGGACTTATTGAAACTTCATATATTTGTATTGTTTTAAAAAATGTACAAATAAAGGGAAATGTTTGGTTTAAACATGTCTTTATTTATTTTAGCTGTTAGTGATAATTTCCTAAGGGTTAATACATTTGTGTTTCCATCATCATGCGTTACGAATGACCAAAGGGGTTTGACTTTATAGTAAGTACAGCGTCATATGATACAAGGCATTTATGTATATGTTATAAATGACCAAAGGGGTCTGACTTTAAGTGAAGTACAGCGTTATAGGATAGAGTCTCTATGGATGTGTTATGAATGTGTCACGTTCCTGACCTGTTTTCCCTTGTTTTGTCTTTGTTTAGTATGGTCAGGGCGTGAGTTGGGGTGGGCATTCTATGTTCTGTGTTTCTATGTTGGGTTCATTCAACTAGCCTGATATGGTTCTCAATCAGGGACAGGTGTTTTACGTTTCCTCTGATTGAGAACCATATTAAGGTAGGCTGTTCTCACTGTTTGTTTGTGGGTGATTGTCTTCCGTGTCAGTGTTTGTACCACACGGGACTGTTTTGTTTGTTTAGTCTGTACCTGTTCGTGCGTTCTTCGTGTTATGTAAGTTCACATGTTCAGGTCTGTTGACGTCGTTTGTTGTTTTGTATAGTTTGTCAGTGTTCTTCATTTCGTTTTTTTTTTTTATAAATCAAACATGTATTCCCCACAAGCTGCGTTTTGGTCCGATCCATGCTCCTCCTCAGACGAGGAAGAGAACAATCGTTACAGAATGACCAAAGGTGTCTCACTTCAAACTAAGTATTACAGGACACTGTATAAAGTGTCAATAAATTGATTATTTCTGCTGATTTATGGAGGTGTTCTCATGATCCGTAGGTTACTGTAGGGTGTGAGAGGTAATTAAATGGGTTAATGGACCTGCAAAGCTTGCGTTTGTGTGTGTGTGTGTGTGTGTGTGTGTGTGTGTGTGTGTGTGTGTGTGTGTGTGTGTGTGTGTGTGTGTGTGTGTGTGTGTGTGTGTGTGTGTGTGTGTGTGTGTGTGTGCGTGCGTGTGTGCGTGTCAGAACCAAGTTGATTTGGAGTAGTCCAACCTGAGACTACTGCATTAGATATTCCTCTTCTGTTCCCGTGCTGGAGACCAGGACATGATTACAACCTGTTACAATGGTGGCAAGATTGTGTGGCTGATCTTTCAGCGGGGGAGAGGGTGAATGTATCAAAGACCTGACTGGGCCCAGCACCGCGGGGTATGGCTCTTTTTTGTTGTGTGTGTGTTTTTGTACTGAGGAACATGTAACTTGGTTCCAGAAGAAAGGCACTTTTTATTTCTTTAAGTTGGGGGCTTTCTTCAAGATAAGTGTTTCATGGTATAGCACCGTACCCATGGTATTGCAGACACAGCACATATAAACCTGGGATATCAACCTTTCAAAGATGTCCTTAGTGGGAATGACCATAGAATTCTATAGGAGCGACCAGTAACACTTTCTTGACAACCAGTGTCATAATAAATTATGACACGGTCATAACCTGTCATAATATGGTCATAACACTGTCATGATCAATATATTTACACCTGTTGCGCAGGAAATGCCAACAACGAACAGTGAGCAATTATATTAATGTTAAAAAAAACAAATAATGAAAGAAAAGCAGTGCAAGTTTGAATTTTGTAAAGTTAGTGTGGGAGAGGTGGGAAAATGATTGTTATCGATCAATAATGACAAACCTCCTGACATTGACAACTTAGATGGAAAGCTATTGAGGACGGTAGCTGACTCGATAGCCAGTCCTATCTGTCATATCTTTAATCTGAGTCTAGAGGAAAGTCTCTGTCCTCAGGCCTGGAGGGAAGCCAAAGTAAGTCCGCTACCCAAGAGTGGTAAAGCGGCTTTTACTGGTTCTAACAGCAGACCTATAAGCTTGCTGACAGCTCTCAGCAAACTGTTGGACATTTTTGGGAGGACCAATTACATGTACTGCACTGACACAAATCACTGATGTTTGGTTAAAAGAAACTGATATTAAGAAGATTGTGGGAGCTGTACTGTTAGATTTCAGTGCAGCCTTTGACATTATTAACCATAACCTGTTTTTGAGAAAAATGTATGTGTTATGGCTTTTCAACCTATCGTAGATTCAGAGCTATCTAGCTAATAGATCTCAGAGGGTTTTCTTTAATAGCAGCTTATCTAATGTAAAACATGTAAAGTGTGGTGTACCGCAGGGCAGCTCTCTAGGCCTTCTACTCTTTCCTATTTTTACCAATGACCTGCCGCTGGCATTAACAAAGCTTGTGTGTCCATGTATACAACGACAGCTGATGAAGTCACTGAAACTCTTAACAACGAGTTGCAGTCTGTTTTGGAATGGGTGGCCAGTAATAAACTGGTCCTGAACATCTCTAAAATCATTCCCTAAATTCTAGACCAGCTGAATCTGGTAATGAATGGTGTGGCTGTTGAAGTTGAGTAGACTAAATTACTTGGTGTTACCTGTAAACTGTCATGGTCAAAACATATAGATTCAATGGTTGTAAATATAGGGAGAGATCTGTCCCTAATAAAGAGATGCTCTGCTTTTTTGACACCACACTCCACAAAGCAAGTCATGCAAGGTTTAGTTTTATCTAATCGTGATTATTGTCCAGTCATATTGTCAAGTGCTGCAAAGAAATACCTAGTTTAGCTGCAGCTGGTCCAGAACAGATTGGCACGTCTTGCTCTTCATTGTAAAGGGCTAATATTACTATATGAATACTATGCATGCCAGTCTCTCTTTGCTGAGAGTTGAGGAAAGCCTGACTGCGTCACTTCTTGTTTTTATAAGGAACATTCATGTGTAGGAAGGAAATTCCAAATTGTTTGCATAGTCAACTTACACACAGCACTGACACACACATTTACCCCACCAGACATGCCACCAGGAGTCTTTTCACAGTCACCAGGTCCAGAACAAATTCAAGGAAACGTACAGTATTATACAGAGCCATGAGTGCATGGAACTCCCTTCCATCTTACATACTGTAGCGCAAATGAACAGCAAACCTGATTTCAAAAAACAAATAAAGCAACACCTCTCCCCATGTGACCTACTTGCAAAATACAACCTTCATTTTGAAATAAAATGGTCACATAAATGTGACCCGATTCAGGAAACTAGGCGTATGTCACAAGTCACGACTTCACAGGATAGCCGTTTGAACAAAATGTGTTTTTTTGGGGGCAGAAATGTGAACTTTCATGTGCCTTAATAACAAACTTGTATACCATCTGTAAATACAAATACAATTTTTTAATTACGAGCCTAGTTGGTTTAGCCACAGAAAAAGTCAGCAACCTTCCCGCTAGCCATGACTAGCTAAGATAATGAGTGGGCTGCATATGCTGAGAGATGAGTTTGGATTGGTCTGCAGTGAAGCATCTTGTGTCTATAAAATTAAACCCTTTGCTAACTAGCTAACATTGAACCTATTTGGTTAACTTTAGGTTTAGGGTTATTGCTAATGTTGCTAATATTGTATTGCTAGGTAAAGCTTGCTGTTAGCTAGCCAGCTGAAGTTCGATGGCTGGCTTGCTAGCTACCATTACGTGTATGAACTGTGTGTAGTGATGTTATCTCAGAATGCCATTTCGCATCTATTCTATAATAATGCTAAAATATTTGTACCTGTAATTTGTCTTTCAGCATCAACAGAACACGCCTGACTCTCCTACAACAGTCATTCAAGGAGAATGATCTAAGCCTCCCATCAAAAAGAGAGCTGGCCCAAGCAAGCACAGGTTACACCTGAAGCATGAGGTAGGGACCAAAGAGCTCTCCAGTAGGGACCAAAACATTCAAAGGCCCTTTTCTCAAAAGTGAGTTTACAAGTTTATCAACTTTCAAAGTAGAATTACTTTCCCATTGTTCCTCAAAAAAAGCAGTTTATGATATACCATTTTGTAGCTGAGTCTCTACTTTTTATCAATGTAAAAAAAACTATTTCAAATTTTGCTACATAAAATCAAATCCAGGTGGTGAGTCACAAACGTGTCCTTTTGCTGATTCTTTATTCGTAAATTCCCAGACAACATACCAAAAGAAATCATCCAGAGATTAGAAACAAAAGTAATTTATGATTTACGTAAGCAGATTGAGTTGGACAGACATAAATCAAACAACTAGAACTGACATGATTTATTCATTTTGGAGGTATTTGATTCAGTCGTCTGATAAACAGGAATATATTTAGTCAATTTGACATAATAATTTTGAATTACTATTTCTAAATTCAGTACTGTTTGAATCTGTAATAATAATTTAATGTGAAAATAGGCTGTTTCCGTTAGGTATAATAACTACTTTCCAAAATGTAATGAAGTTGATCTAAAGACAATTTTTTTTGTGTCGGTGTTACACTTAATTTTAACTAGCTAAATATTGTGTATCTTGAAAGGTACTTACTTGTAGTGAATGTGTACTTATAAAGCACATTACCTAACAGCCTGGCCTTCATTTGAAAGCTTCTGGAAGCGCCATGCAAGTGGGAGGATAAACACACCAGTTCACCACAGAGTACATGTCATATCTGCTTAAGTAAAATGTAATTACTAGGTGTTACACAGGATTTAGTAGCTAGTTAAAATTAAGTGTATCTTTATGGGTACTTGTAATGATTGTCTACCTACATAGTACATCATCTACATACTGTATATAGTTACCTATTAGCAATTACCATATACTTACTTACTACTCATTACCAAGTGAAAACAATCAAAATATGAGCTTCTACAGTAAAAATACCTTATATTTCTTACAAAATAATAAGGATCTGTGTTGTTAATTTGATTAATTAGAATAAGCAGATATATAGGCCTACTCAATAAGAACATATCTATTTTAGTGGTGACTCAAATCTGCAGCAAAACAGGATTCTCTTTTTCTCCCCTTTTTAACATTGCAAGTAACAATGGAAATCAACAAAGTCTGTGACTTACATTTACATTTCTTTCTTGTAAGCAGTCTAAGACATGTCATGGTTCCACCTGTCACCAGAGGGCGGCAGAGACCGTCCTAGAGACATTAATGACACTCAATACAATACACACAATAGGTGTGTCCTATTACTCATTATGATTTCCCTTTTAAAAGAGGTGTGTTTTCTGGTTTCCTTTGCAGAAGCTTGACTTGTTTACCGTGTGTGTTTGTTTCCTGAGTGAGTTTTTGAGACTTAGTGTTTTTTCCCCCCCAGTGTACTGTGATCCTGCGGCTACTGTTAATCAGTAAAGTATTTATGTTTATCCTTAACCACTGATTCCTCGTCATGTCTCTTCTCTGCACCTGGGTCCAACCTCACCACGTCACAAGACCTTTTTGGGAAACTGATAGCGAAGAAGTATTTGTAACAATTCAGCACACTCTACATTTAGACTACTAGCTAAGATAGCTAGATAGCTATCATCAGAGATGTTATAGAACCCGTCCTCCAATATCTCTGCTATCATCATTATCTATCAGAACTCAGGCTAAGACCCAGATGCAGACAGCTGGAGTCACAGATGTTTATTGACCCGAACAGGGGGCAGGCAAAAGACAGGTCAAAGGCAGGCAGAGGTCTGTAATCCAGGGTAGAGTCAATAAATTAAAGAACAGCATGCAGGCTCTGGGTCAGGACAGGTAGAGGTTCGTAAACAGGTCAGAGTCAGGCAGGTACAGAAAGGCAGGCAGAATGGTCAGAACCGGGGAAACTTGTAAACAGAACTTGAGAAAGTAAGGAGATGGGAAAACACGCTGGTAAGACCTGACAAGAAGAAACTGGCAACAGACAAACAGAGTACACAGGTATAAAAATGGCGCCAGAGGAAATGGCAGCAGTTTTACGTGCGCCCAACCCATTGTGCTATTATGTGTTAGATTAGGATTAGACAAATACTTTTTTCTTGAACAAGCAGGACGCACAGGACATTCTCCGAACACCCGACAAGGCCAACATCCCAGTTATTTGCAAGAGGAAGAGACGCAGGTACAGAGGACACAAAGCGGGATGCCTCGTGAGGATCCGCAGAAGGCGAGTGGGAAAGCTGCCGTTACCGTCAATATTACTCGCCAACGTGCAATCATTGGACAATAAATTAGACGAGGTACGTTCACGAATATCCTACCAACGGGACATAAAAAACTGTAATATCCTGTTTCACGGAATCGTGGATGCATGGATATGCAACTAGCACTGCACCAGCAAGATAGAACAGCACATTCCGGTAAGACGAGGGGGGGCGGTCTGTGCATATTTGTAAACAACAGCTGGTGCAAATCTAAGGAAGTCAATAGATTTTGCTTGCCTGAAGTAGAGTATCTTGTGATAAATTGCAGGCCACACTACTTGTCGAGAGAGTTTTCAGCTATACTTTTTGTGGCTGTTTATTTACCACCACAGACAGATGTTGGCACTAAGACCGCACTCAGTCAACTGTATAAGGAAATAAGCAAACAGGAAACCACTCACCCAGAGACGGCGCTCCTAGTGGCCGGAGACTTTAATGCAGGGAAACTTAAATCAGTTCTACCTAATTTCTATCAACATGTTAAATGTTCAACCAGAGGGAAAAAAATTATAGATCACCTGTACTCCACACACAGAGACGCGTACAAAGCTCTCCCTCGCCCTCCATTTGGTAAATCCGACCACAACTCTATCCTCCTGATTCCTGCTTACAATCAAAAATTAGAGCAGGAAGCACCAGTGACTCGGTCTATAAAAAAGTATTCCGATGAAGCAGATGCTAAACTACAGGACTGTTTTGCTATCACAGACTGGAACATGTTCCGGGTTTCTTCCGATAGCATTGAGAAGTACACCACATCAGTCACTGGCTTTATCTATAGGTGCATCGAGGACATCGTCCCCACAGTGACTGTACGTACATACCCCAACCAGAAGCCATGGATTACAGGCAACATTCACACTGAACTAAAGGGTAGAGCTGCCGCTTTCAAGGTGCGGGACTCTAACCCGGAAGCTTATGAGAAATGCCCTGCGATGAGGGCTTATAAGAAATGCCCCGCTATGCCCTGCGACGAACCATCAAAGTGGCAAAGCGTCAATACAGGGCTAAGATTGAATTGTTCTACACCGGTTCCGGCGCTCGTCTTAAGTGGCAAGGCTTGCAAACTATTACAGACTACAAAGGGAAGCACAGCCGCAAGCTGCCCAGTGACACGAGCCTACCAGCCAAGCTAAATCACGTATGTGCTCGCTTCGAGGCAAGCAACACTGAGGCATAAATGAGAGCATCAGCTGTTCCGGATGATTGTGTGATCACGCTCTCCGTAGCCGACGTGAGTAAGACCTTTAAATAGGTCAACATTCACAAGGCTGCGGGGCCAGACGGATTACCAGGACGTGTGCTCCGGGCATGTGCTGACCAACTGACAGGTGTCTTCACCAAAATGTTTCAAGCAGACCACCATAGTTCCTGTGCCCAAGAACACGAAGGCAAACTGCCTAAATGACTACAGACCCGTAGCACTCACGTACGTAGCCATGAAGTGCTTTGAAAGGCTGGTAATTGCTCACATCAACACCATTATCCCAGAAACCTTAGACCCACTCTAATTTGCATACCGCCCAAACAGATCCACAGATGATGCAATCTCTACTGTACTCCACACTGCCCTTTCCCACCTGGACAAAAGGAACACCTATCTGAGAATGCTATTCATTGACTACAGCTCAGCGTTCAACACCATAGTACCCTCAAAGCTCATCACTAAGCTAAGGATCCTGGGATTAAATACCTCCCTCTGCAAATGGATCCTGGACTTCATGACGGGCCAACCCCAGGTGATGAGGGTATGCAGCAACACATCTGCCAAGCTGATCCTCAACACTGGAGCCCCTCAGGAGTGCGTGCTCAGTCCCCTCCTGTACTCCCTGTTCACCCTCGACTGCATGGGCAGGCATGACTCCGACACCGTCATTAAGTTTGCAGACGACACAACAGTGGTAGGCTTGATCATCGACAACAACGAGACAGCCTATAGGGAGGAGGTCAGAGACCTGGCGCGGTGGTGCCAGAATAACAACCTATCCCTCAACGTAACCAAGACTAAGGAGATGATTGTGGACTACAGGAAAAGGAGGACCGAGCATGCCCCCATTCTCATCGACGGGGCTGTAGTGGAGCAGGTTGAGAGCTTCAAGTTCCTTGGTGTCCATATCACCAACAAACTAGAATGGCCCAAACACACCAAGACAGTTGTGAAGAGGGCACGACAAAGAATATTCCGCCTCAGGAAACTAAAAATATTTGGCATGGGTTTTCAGATCCTCAAAAGGTTCTACAGCTGCAACATCGAGAGCATCCTGACTGGCTACATCACTGCCTGGTACGGCAATTGCTCGGCCTCCGATCGCAAGGCACTACAGAGGGTAGTGCGTACGGCCCAGTACATCGCTATGCTGCCTGCCATCCAGGACCTCTACACCAGGCGGTGTCAGAGGAAGGCCCTAAAAATTGTCAAAGACCCCAGCCACCCGTCATAGACTGTTCGCTCTACTACCGCATGGCAAGCAGTACCGGAGTGCCAAGTCTAGGACTAAAAGACTTCTCAACAGTTTTTACCCCAAGCCATAAAACTCCTGAACAGGTAATCAAATGGCTACCAGGACTATTTGCATTGTCCCCCCCCCCCCCCCCCCCCCCCCCCCCAACCCCTCTTTTACGCTGCTGATACTCTCTGTTTATCATATATACATAGTCACTTTAACTATACATTAATGTACATACTACCCAATTGGACCGACCAACCAGTGCCCCCACACATTGGCTAACCGGGCTATCTGCATTGTGTCTCGCCACCCACCACCTGCCAACCCCTCTTTTACGCTACTGCTACTTTCTGTTCATCATATATGCATAGTCACTTTAACCATATCTATATGTACATACTACCTCAATCAGCCCGACTAACCGATACCTATATGTAGCCTCGCTACTCTTATACCTCGCTACTGTATATAGCCTTGCTACTTTTCTTTTACACTGTATTTTTTACTGTTGTTTTTATTTCTTTACTTACCTATTGTTCACCTAATACCTTTTTTGCACTGTTGGTTACAGCCTGTAAGTAAGCATTTTACTGTTGTATTCAGCGCACGTGACAAATACACTTTGATTTGATTTGAAATACACTAGTGATAATGAGGAAGATGGACGACACCTGGAGGGGGGTGAACACAAGCACAAAGAGGTGAAACAGATCAGGGTGTGACATTATCATGATTTCTATTATTTAGGGTTTAGGACTATAGCTAGGCCGAGCTACATAGTTGTTGTGTTATCCAGCTAGCATTATACTAATAATAGTGCTTGCTAACACTAATAAGCTAGCTAGTATTTACATTCAAAAGGAACTACTCATAGGTGTTTTGACACAAGTAGCTAGCTAACATTAACATGCTGCGTGTGTCTCACATAATAGCCTTGGTTATTGATACCCTGAAATAAGTGCACCAATGCATCCCATCGAAAAGTAAGAATGTTCTTCAACCGCAAAACCCATGCAAGGTTACGTGATGAAATAAGAGGTTGTCTTATGAACCATTTTAAGTGCATTTATAAACAATTATTCAAACAAGCTGAAAGCCCATTAGAGTCCACCAATATGTCATGCAGATGACATATTGGTGGGGCTGAGAGGCGTTCCTTACTAATTAGTGACCTTAATTCATCAAGAAAGTACAAGTGCGGAGCGAAGACCCGCAGACACTCGGCCATCAATGTAATGTACATCAAATTATTAGAGCGTACAGTGTGTACCTGACATTATATAAGTAAACAAAGCCGTAGGCTACTTTGAGGTCAGAGTTAGCGCTAACAAAAAAAGTAACAAGAAGCAGACAACTAAACAATAAGAGAAAAACAAGAAACGTAGACTGTTTAAGAAAACAAAACAGTTCTGAAATCATAAGGTACCAGTCAAAATTTTGGACACACCCACCCATTCACAGGTCTTTCTTTATTTTTACTGTTTTCTACATTGTAGAATAATAGTGAAGACATCAAAACGATGAAAGAGTACACAGTGTTAACATAGTGTTAACAGTTTTAAACAAATCAAAATATATTTTAGATTTTAGATTCTTCAAAGTAGCCACCCTATGCCTTGATAACAGCTTTGCACACTTTTGGCATTCTCTCAATCAGCTTCACCTGGAATGATTTTCCAATAGTCTTAAAGGAGTTCCCACATATACTGAGCACTTGGCTGCTTTTCCTTCACTCTGCGGTCCAAGTCATCCCAAACCATCTCAATTGGGTTGAGGTTGGGGGATTGAGGCCAGGTCATCTGATGCAGCACTCCATCAATCTCCTTCTTGGTCAAATAGCCCTTATACAGCCAGGTGTGTTTTGGGTCATTGTTCTGTTGAAAAACGATAGTCCCACTAAGCCCAAACCAGATGGGATGGCATTTCGCCGCAGAATGCTGTGGTAGCATGCTGGTTAGTGTGCTGTGAAATCAAAATAAATCACTGACAGCGTCACCTGCAAAACACCACCACACCTCCTCCTCCATGCTTCATGGTGGGAAATACACATGCGGATATCATCCGTTCACCTACTCTGCGTCTCACAAAGACACGGCGGTTGAAATCAGAAATCTCAAATTTGGACTCATCAGACCAAAGGACAGATTTCCGTCAGTCTAATGTCCATTGCTCGTGTTGCTTGGCCCAAGCAAGTCTCATTATTATTGGTGTCCTTTAGTAGTGGTTTCTTTGCAGCAATTCGACCATGAAGGCCTGATTCAAGCAGTCTCCTCTGAACAGTTGATGTTGAGATGTGTCTGTTACTTGAACTCTGTGAAGCATTTATTTGGGCTGCAATTTCTGAGGCTGGTAACTCTAATGAACTTATCCTCTGCAGCAGAAGTAACTTATTTTCCTGTGGTGGTCTTCATAAGAGACAGTTTCATCATAGCACTTGATGGTTTTTGCGATTGCACTTGAAGAAATGTTTCGTATTGACTGACCGTCATGTCTTAAAGTAATGGACTGTCGTTTCTCATTTGTGATTTGTGAGTCTGCCAGATCAGATGCAGTAGGGATGACCAAGGGCGTTCTCTTGATAAGTGTGTGAATTGGACAATTTTCCTGTCAAAATGTAAGAAGTACTTTTGGGTGTCAGGGAAAATTTATGGAGTAAAAAAATTATTTTATTTCGGAATGTAGGGAAGTAAAAGTAAAAATTGCCAAAAATAAAAATAGTAAAGTAAAGTACAGTACAGATACCCCACAAAAAATACTTAAGTAGTACTTTAAATTATTTTTACTTAGGTACTTTACACCACTGGCCACATCTTGCTAAGTGGATGGGTCTCTACAGAAGATGTAAACAGTACAGCCAAATGTTTACTTGCATTATAGCAATATGGTAACTTACATAGTTGCAATATCAGAAATAGATAGTATCAATATAAATAAAATATACAGTATGTACAAGAACAATATCAATAACGATATCATTGATAGGCGAGGTAGCTATATGCATACAATCAATACAATGCATACAATCAAAAAACGATATAGTAGCAGCAACTTATGCTAGGAGAGTCATTTGAATAGAGGCACTGCAGATAGTGCTGATGACTGGTCCGTCCGAACCACGCATGAACAAGGGAAATGATATTCAACTGAAGTGCTGGTACTGCTTGAACTGTGGCAGCGGCCTGAAGTAGGTAGTCAGGTGTTGTTGCCAGCCATAGCTTTCCACCAGCACCGTACCATCCTCCAGTCCAACCAGCTGTGGGATGTTGACCCTGTCACAGTGCTGTCCTTCACATGATGACGGCGCTGCTGCCTTTGCTGGATGACATGCCTTCATCAATCAAGTAGTTGACATGTTGTGGTATTCTTTCACAGCAGAAACCAAACAAGCCACAGTTAAAAAATAGATGGGACCTGGCTGCATAGGGTCAGAAAGATAGTGCACCTGCAAGCAACAAAATAACATTAAGATAAATTAAAATTAATTGTCTCACCCCTGTCAATCTGTCTTTACACAGCTCAGTGAAAGGTATTTGCCTGATATACAGCTCCTGAAAAAATTAAGAGACCACTGGAAAATTATCAGTTTCTCTAGTTTTTTTTTTTCTTTTTTTTTTTCTCTTTTGTTTTGGGGGTGGATCAGCTTAATATTGCGGAAAGAATGTTGCTTCCAATGTAATTGTCTGCATCATTTCCAATCCCCCATATTTTTTGGGGTAAATATATATATCCATTCACGTATGCATACATATACAAATATATACATACACATACCTACATAGACATACATACTTTTTTTAAAGAGTATACCTTTATTATTATTCCCCACAAACCCTACCACCGATCCCCCATTTGGAGTAAACTGATAAACATTTCTGTTTTTACCTTCAATTAATACATCTTATACACATTTTACAGACACAGTCTACTTTATAATAGTTCTCTCTTGTTTGTTCTTAGTCCTTCCTCTATTTCTGTTGTCCATCCAGTTTGATTTCCACTTGTAACTGTGCTATTTCACAATAGCTCCGCACCTATACACATTTCACAGATCCCGTTTGCCCTACATTGTTTATCTTGTTATTAGTCCCACCCTTCAGCTCCACTCAACCTTTCCCATCTATCTTCCAACATCATCCATTTCGGATTTTTATTTGCAATATATTTTTCAACTGTGCTGTGATGCTTCACAAAAGAATTGAATCTTCCTATTCTCATAGCTTCCACGGATTGTAAATTAAAAATAAACTTTTTATTGATTGATTGACTATGGCTTTTCAAATCCCCCAGTATTGCTATCTGTAGCGTTAGTAGCGTTAGTTCTACGCTATCTGTAGCGTTAGTTCTACGCAAATGTTGCAATTCTTCAACCATTCCTGGACCTGTGACCAAAAACGAGCTACATGCGGACAATACCAAAATAAATGGTCTAATGACTCTGCCTCCTCACAGCAGAATCTACAGAGCTGGGAAGATTGTATCCCCCATATATATAACATTCTATTAGTTGCAAGAATTTTGTACAATAATTTAAATTGAAAAATTCGAAGTTTTGAATCCGGCGTTGTTTTGCGTATCAATTCATAAACCATGTGCCATGGAATGGGTACATCGAAAATCTCTTCCCAACTATTTTGCAATTTATATGGCACAGCTGTAAGTTTTTTGGTCCTTAAATGAAATTGGTATATGTTTTTATTTATCACACTTTTCTTTAACCATTTATGTTCTTTAATATAAGAACATAAATATAAGAACACAGTCCTGGAGTTTTCCCATCCTTAAAGGCCCCAATTGCATCAAGTAGTTCCTCCTCTGTAATTAGGCCTTCACATGAGTCTTTCTGTACAGATGTTAATTTTACATTATTATTAGGGAAAAAATCCATACAATTAGTTTCAGTTAGTGGAGATGGAGGAGCCTGAAACGAAAATATATTCTTAAAGTACTTTACTTCCTCTTTCAAAATATCATTTGGTGAATCATGCGTGACTCCATCATTTGTAACAAGTTTTAATATGGTTTTTTTGGTAGCATTTCTATATTGAAGATTGAAAAAGAATTTGGTGCATTTTTCCCCATATTCCATCCAGTTCGCTTTATTTTTGTAATATATTACACTGGATCTTTCTTGAATAAGTTCCTCCATTTCTTTTTGTTTTTCCTCTAACTTATTCTGTGCCTCTATGGTACCGTTTTTATTGTTATCTAACTGTACTGTTAGTCCTTCAATTTCCTTTGTTAATATGGACTCTTTTGATCGAAATTGCTTTTGTTTTATAGATGAGTACTGAATTGCATGGCCTCTAAAGGCACACTTAAAAGTGTCCCATACAATATGGGGATCTGCTGTACCTATGTTATGTCTAAAAAAGTCAGTTATAAATTCTTCTGTCCTAGTTCTAAACAATTTATCATCTAGTAGGCTTTGATTAAATGTCCAATATCCTCGCCCACGTGGAAATTCTGTAAGAGTAATATATATGCCAATTATGTGATGGTCCGACCGCATTCTGTCCCCTATCAAACACTTTTAAACTTTTGGTGCCAGAGAGAATGATATAAGAAAGTAGTCAAGGCGACTAGCTTGATTAAGCCTCCGCCATGTATATCTCACTAGGTCAGGGTATTTAAGTCTCCATATATCCACTAATTCCAATATATCCATGACATTCCTGATTTCCTTAAGTGCCTGAGGGTGATAGTTTGTAGTGTGATTTCCTTTCCGGTCCATAGAGGTATTTAAGACCGTATTAAAATCTCCCACTATAATAATAGAGTCTAGTGTTGCTTGTAGAGTTGATACATTCTTATATATATTGTCAAAGAAGCTTGGATCATCATTATTCGGACCGTATAGGTTAATAAGCCATATATGTTTATTGTCCAATAACATATTTAAAATAATCCATCTACCTTGAGGATCTGTTTGGACAAGTTGCACATTTGGATCAAAGTTATTATTAATTAAAACCATCACCCCTTTTGAATTTCTTTGCCCATGGGAGAAATATATTTCGCCCCCCCAGTTCTTTTTCCACAAAACTTCATCTAAAACTGTTGAATGGGTTTCCTGTAAACAGTAGATATTATAATCCTTCTCTTTTAGCCAGGTAAATACTGATCGTCTTTTCTTATTATCTGCTAAGCCATTACAATTGTAACTGGCTATACTTATTTCACCACTTACCATAATGAGACACACCTTTCAATTATTTTTATCAAAATATATGTTTGTAAATGTCCTATTAAAAAGTAACATAATGATTGAGTGTCTATATAGTTGTACCATGACATTTGCATCTCCACTAAGCAAACCTCCAATTGGTCCCCACTATTCCACCCGCCAAAAGCCCCCATCTCGAGTTGGGTTGTCATCCCAATGCCCGGCAGACCACCCCCGACCCCCCGCATCGCACAGCCCCGGACCGACTGGGATCCATCCTTCGAAAAGTGCACACAGCACCATCCACCGAACCGAAGCAGATCCATTGCCAAATGCATTTCCATCGCCCTCACCTCGATTTGTATTACATATTGCTGTGAAATATCCTCTATAGTCCCTAACATCTTTTACTTCTTCCTTCGCAACAGTTGTGGGATACACACATACACCCACACACATTCAGCCCTTACCCCCAGTTTACCCCCCTTACCCTTACCCCCAAAAGTTTCTCTAGTTGTACTATTTATTGGTATGTGTTTGGGTAAAATTAACATTTTCGTTTTATTCTATAAACTACAGACAACATTTCTCCAAAATTCCAAAAAGAAATATTGTCATTTAGAGCATATATTTGCAGAAAATGACAACTAGTCAAAATAACAAAGAGGATGCTGTGTAAACAGTCCTCGGATTACATCGTCAAACTAAGGGCAACCATGGCATCCAACAGGAGACGCGTCCATCCATGAATGATGCATATATTGGTAAGATAGTCTAGCTAGCTACATTTTCAGATATTACAAGTTTCGAATTTTAGCTCGCTAGCTAACGTTACGTGTATGATCTTATTATTCGTATCTCAGAGCCATTTGCTTGGCTAGCTATAGTTTAATGTTAGCTATCTAACATTGAACCTGGTTGATTAGCTACATGCAGATTCATGCAGGGTAGTAACGTCATGATTTGGGGTTATGGTTAATAGTTTACCTAGCTAGCTAACTAATGTTAGCTGGCTGGCTCGCTAGCTAATGTTACGTGTATGATCTTATTATTCGTATCGCAGAGCCATTTACTTGGCTACCTATAGCCTAATGTTAGCTAGCTAACATTGAACCTGGTTGGTTAGCTACCTGCAGATTCATGCAGGGTAGTAACGTCATGAGTTGTGATTATGGTTCATTGTTTACCTGGGTAGCTAGCTAATGTTGGCTGGCTCGCTAGCTAATGTTACGTGTATGACCTTATTTTTAGTATCTCATAGCTATTTGCTTGGCTACCTATAGCCTAATGTTAGCTAGCTAACATTGAACCTGGTTGGTTAGCTACCTGCAGATTCATGCAGGGTAGTAACGTCATGAGTTGGGATTATGGTTCATTGTTTACTTAGCTAGCTAGCTACATGTCTTTACAAAATAACCCACTATGCAAATAACCATTTCGCGTGCGTTCGTAATTGCAGTCTAGCCATCTACTCCGATTTCAGAGCACTCTCGTCTGAGCATGGGGTGTTCTCTCATTATGGGTGTGGGAGTAACTAGTAAACTTGCCAATGTTAGCCAGTAACTCACCACCTGGATTTGGTCTTATGTAACATTTGAAATTGTGTTTTTTACATTGGATAAAAGTAGCGACTCAGGGCTACACAATGGTTTATCATGCTCTGCATTTTTGAGGAACAATGGGAAAGTAATTATGCTTTGGAAGTTGATAAACTTATAAACTCAGTTTTGAGAAAATGGCCTTTGAATGTTTTGGTATCTAGTGAAGAGCTCTTCTTTGTCTACACCCATTAAAAATCGTTCACACCCTCTTAAGCTTTAGCCCCACCCATCTTGTTTCGCTCTTGGAGAATTCAGAGCACACACTTGACGCGCTGGCCGATGATTTATTTAAAACTTCTCTAGGATAGGGGGCAGCATTTTCACTTTTGGATAAATAGCGTGCCCAATTTCAACTTCCTTCTACACATCCCCAGAATATAGATATGCATATTATAGATATTAGATTTGGATAGAAAACACTCGGAAGTTTCTAAAACTGTTTGAATTATGTCTGTAAGTATAACAGAACTTATGTAGCAGGCAAAACCCCAAGGACTAACCATTCATTTATTTTATTTTTTTAGGTCAGCGTCTGTCAATGTGTTTTCATTGGGATACTGGATTTCTAATCACCCTGTTTTCAGTTCCTACCGCTTCCACTGGATGTCACCAGTCTTTGGAAATAGGTTGAGGTTATTCCTTTGTGAAATGAAGAAGTAAGGCCACCTGGAAACAATGTAATGTCATGTGTACTGTTTGATAGTTGCGCAAGACTAGAAATGTAGCGTTAGTTTGTTGATCTCCTGTATTGAAAACAGATAGACCCGTCTTCAATTTGATCGATTATTAACGTTTACAAATACCTTAAGTTGTATTACAAAAGTAGTTTGAAATGTTTTGGCAAAGTTTAGAGGTCATTTTTGAGATATTTTGTAGTGACGTTGCGCAAATTGGAAGCTGTTTTTTTCTGGATCAAACGCGCCAACTAAATGGACAATTTGGATATATATGAACGGAATTAATCGAACAAAAGGACCATTTGTGATGTTTATGGGACATATTGGAGTGCCAACAAAAGAATCTCGTCAAAGGTAAGGCATGATTTACATGATTTAATATTTTATTTCTGTGTTTTGTGTCGTGCCTGCAGTGTTGAAATGTGCTACTCTCTTTGTTTACTGTTGTGCTATCATCAGATAATAGCATCTTATGCTTTCCCCCGAAAAGCCTTTTTGAAATCTGACATGTTGGATGGATTCACAACGAGTGTAGCTTTAATTTGGTATCTTACACGTGTGATTTAATGAAAGTTTGACTTTATATAATTTTTTTGAATTTGGCGCTCTACATTTTCCCTGGGTATTGGCCAAGTGGGATGCAAGCGTCCCACCTATCCCAGAGAGGTTTTAAGTCTGGATAACATGAAAACAGCCTAACCAGCTCTGCTGGCAACAATTTCATTCCACTTTTTTGCTGACATTTACTGACACTGGCCATATTCAACGGGTGTTGTACACTTTAGCTTAAGACCTGTAGCTAGCTAGCTAGGTAAACAATGAACCTAGCTAGGTAAACAACGTGTAAGATCACACATGTCACGTAACGTTAGCTAACGAGCCAGACAGCTAACAGTAGCTAGTTAAACAACAATGAACATAGTGCAAAATCATGTTGTTACTACCCTGCATGAATGTGCTGGGAGCTCACCAACCAGGTTCAGTGTTAGCTAGCTAACATTAGGCTCTAACTAGCATAGCAAACAGTTCTGGGATATGAATCATGACGTTATACACGTAATGTTATACAGCTCCACTACACAATAATTTAAAAAAAGCCTTGTTCGACAGGATTACCAACACAGACTGACCAGCTCAAATAGACAGAAGCCTTCTATATGGCAGACCAATCAATCAATCAATTTTATTTTATATAGCCCTTCGTACATCAGATAATATCTCGAAGTGCTGTACAGAAACCCAGCCTAAAACCCCAAACAGCTAGAATGCAGGTGTAGAAGCACGGTGGCTAGGAAAAACTCCCTAGAAAGGCCAAAACCTAGGAAGAAACCTAGAGAGGAACCAGGCTATGAGGGGTGGCCAGTCCTCTTCTGGCTGTGCCGGGTGGAGATTATAACAGAACTATGCCAAGATGTTCAAAAATGTTCATAAGTGACAAGCATGGTCAAATAATAATCATGAATAATTTTCAGTTGGCTTTTCATAGCTGATCATTAAGAGTTGAAAAACAACAGGTCTGGGACAGGTGGCGTTTCCATAACCGCAGGCAGAACAGCTGAAACTGGAATAGCAGCAAGGCCAGGCGGACTGGGGACAGCAAGGAGTCACCACGGGCGGCAGTCCCGACGCATGGTCCTAGGGCCCAGGTCCTCCGAGAGAAAGAAAGAAAGAGAGAAGGAGAAAATTAGAGAGAGCCAAGATTTTCAAAATGTTCATAAATGACAAGCATGGTCAAATAATAATCAGGAATAAATCTCAGTTGGCTTTTCATAGCCGATCATTAAGAGTTGAAAACAGCAGGTCTGGGACAGGTAGTGGTTCCATAACCGCAGGCAGAAGAGTTGAAACTGGAATAGCAGCAAGGCCAGGCGGACTGGGGGCAGCAAGGAGTCACCACGGCCGGTAGTCCCGACGTATGGTCCTAGGGCTCAGGTCCTCCGAGAGAAAGAGAGAAGGAGAAAATTAGAGAGAGCCAAGATTTTCAAAATGTTCATAAATGACAAGCATGGTCAAATAATAATCAGGAATAAATCTGTTGGCTTTTCATAGCCGATCATTAAGAGTTGAAAACAGCAGGTCTGGGACAGGTAGTGGTTCCATAACCGCAGGCAGAAGAGTTGAAACTGGAATAGCAGCAAGGCCAGGCGGACTGGGGACAGCAAGGTGTCAGCATGCCCGGTAGTCCTGACGTATGGTCCTAGGGCTCAGGTTCTCAGAGAGAAAGAGAGAACGAGAGAATTAGAGAGAGCATACTTAAATTCACACAGGACACTGGATAAGACAGGAGAAGTACTCCAGGTATAACCAACTGACCCTAGCCCCCCGACACATAAACTACTGCAGCATAAATACTGGAGGCTGAGACAACATTAGGTTAGCAACCTTCCCACTAGCCGTGATTGGCTGAGATAATGAGTGGACTGGACATGCCGAGAGATGAGTTCAGACCAATCCGAACTCATCTCTCGGCATGTCCAGTCCACTCATTATCTCAGCCAATCACGGCTAGTGGGAAGGTTGCTAACTTTTTCTATAGCTTAAACAAATGTGGTTTCTACTGACAATTGAGATGTAAGACGGACGAAGTCAATATAACTATTTGATCAGCACCTTTGAAATGTACAGCGACAGAATTCAGAACATGGGCCGTCACGTGGATAATCCATCCACTTAGACAGGCGTGGCATATCAAGAAGCTGATTAAACAGCATGATCATTACACAGGTGCAGCTTGTGCTGGGGAAAATAAAAGGCCACTCTAAAAGGTGTAGTTTTGTCATAACACAGATGTCTCAAGTTTTGAGGGAGCGTGCAATTGGCATGCTGACTACAGTAATGTCCACCAAAGCTGTTGCCAGATAATTTAAATGTTAAGTTCTCTACCATACGCCACCTCCAACATCATTTTAGAGAATTTGTCAGTATGTTCAACCAGCCTCACAACCGAAGACCGCGTGTAACCAGCTCAGGATCTCCACAACCGGCTTCTTCATGGCCAGTTGTGATACAGCCTGGATTTGAACCAGGATGTCTGTAGTGACACATCTAGAACTGAGATGCAGTGCCTTAGACCGCTGCGCTATCCGGGAGGCAATGCATGAGGAAAATGGTGGACACACCAGATACTGGCTGTTTTTCTGATTCATGCCCCTACCTTTTTTTCAAGGTATCGTGACCAAAAGATGCCACACGTGAAATCCATAGATTAGGGCCTCATTAATTTGTTGAAATTTACTGATTTCCTTATATGAACTGTAACTCAGTAAAATCGTAGAAATTGTTGCATGCTACATTTATATATTTTTTAAGTTTATTTTGACAACATTTCTCTTTGCTATGCTTCCCTCCGTTTGTTCTTTCCATTAATTATCTTCTCACACTCTTTTTCTGTTCTCACTTTCTCAAACCCAGATTGTATACTTGTCTCAGTTCATAAAACTGACAACCACAGCAATCTGGATTTCAGTGTTCCTTTTGAATCTAATGACAAGGTACCAATATGTCTTCCTTTACAGTAATATTCACATTTAAAATCCTTCAGTCCCTCTCACACACACACGCATGTACACACACACACACACACACACACACACACACACACACACACACACACACACACACACACACACACACACACACACACACACACACACACACACACACACACACACACACACACACACACACACACACACACACAGGTAACTTAAGTTAGCAATAAAAACAGATTAAAAAACAGATAATGGAACACCTTACGGCACAACAGGGACTGTGAAGAGACATACAAAACATTTGTATATACAGTTGAAGTTGGAAGTTTACATACACTTAGGTTGGAGTCATTAAAACTTGTTTTTCAACCACACCACACATTTCTTGTTAACAAACTATAGTTTTGGCAAGTCGGTGAGGACATCTACTTTGTGCATGACACAAGTCATTTTTCCAACAATTGTTTACAGACTTATAATTCACTGTATCACAATTCCAGTGGGTTAGAAGTTTACATACACTAAGTTGACTGTGCCTTTAAACAACTTGGAAAATTCCAGAAAATTATATTATGGCTTTAGAAGCTTCTGATAGGCTAATTGACATCATTTGAGTCAATTGGAAGTTCACCTGTGGATGTATTTCAAGGCCTACCTTCAAACTCAGTGTCTCTTTGCTTGACATCATGGGAAAATCAAAAGAAATCAGCCAAGACCTCAGAAAAAATATGTCGACCTCCACAAGTCTGGGTGGCAGCATCATGTTGTGGGGGTGCTTTGCTGTAGGAGGCACTGGTGCACTTCACAAAATAGATGTCATCATGAGGAAAGAAAATTATGTGGATATATTGAAGCAACATCTCAAGACATCAGTCAGGAAGTTAAAGCTGGGTCGCGAATGGGTCTTCCAAATGGACAATGACCCCAAGCACCCTTCCAAAGTTGTGGCAAAATGGCTTAAGGACAACAAAGTCAAGGTATTGGAGTGGCCATCACAAAACTCTGACCTCAATCCCACAGAAAATTTGTGGGCAGAACTGAAAAAGCGTGTGCGAGCAAGGAGGCCTACAAACCTGACCCAGTTACACCAGCTCTGTCAGGAGGAATGGGACAAAATTCACCAAACTTATTTTGTTAAGCTTGTGGAAGGCTACCCGAAATGTTTGACCCAAGTTTAAAGGCAATGCTATCAAATACTAATTGAGTGTATGTAAACTTCTGACCCACAGTTAATGTGATGAAAGAAATAAAAGCTGAAATAAATCATTCTCTCTACTATTATTCTGAATTTTCACATTCTTAAAATAAAGTGGGGATCCTAACTGACCTATAACAGGGAATTTTTACTAGGATTAAATGTCAGGAATTGGGAGAAACTAGGTTTAAATGTATTTGGCTAAGGTGTATGTAAACTCCAGACTTCCACTGTACTTTGTATTGTTTTGTTATATATTTTGCATTGTATTATGTAGTGTTGTGTATTTTAGGTAATCTATTTGTTGTGTTTTGTTTCCTGTTTGAACCCCAGGAAGAGTCGCCACTGCCTTGGCATCAGCTAATTGGGGATCCAAATAAAATACAAATACACACACACATCATACTCACAAAAGCTATAACTGCGACTACACATTAAACCATATGAGTCCCCATGATGAAGATGGTTATGGCGTTGGGCAGAGTCGAAGGAGTGACTGAGAGAGATAGACAGAGACCAGAGGTCTAGAAAGCGTAGGTGTGCCTGTATGACACTGCCTTCCACTGCAGGCGTGAGGTAACGTCAGCCTTTGACGTCAAACTGTGGAGCCAGTCTAGCACACCCTGAAATAATAATAACACATCCTTCTCCTCTCACACTCCTCCACTCTTCCTCCTCTCTGACTTTCAGTAATAAAAAAATACACAGAGTACCAGTCTACCCTCCTCTTCTTCTTGATTTTCACTCTCAGCCCCCCCCCACCCCCCCCATCTCCTCTTACTTCTCTTCTTCACCACTTTCTGTGTTACTAAGTGCAGGTGAATATTTTGGAGACAGACATTCTCTTATCAAATAAATACTTGATTAATTTTGGGTCCTGTCACGTTCCTGACCTATTTCTGTTAGTTTGTTGTATGTGTTAGTTGGTCAGGACGTGAGTTTGGGTGGGCATTCTATGTTTTCTGTTTCTATGTTGGTTTAAGGGTTGCCTGGTATGGCTCTTAATTAGAGGCAGGTGTTTGGCGTTCCTCTAATTGAGAGTCATATTTAGGTAGGTTGTTTCACAGTGTTCGTTGTGGGTGGTTGTCTCCTGTGTCAGTGTTTGTCGCACCATACGGGACTGTTCGGTTTGTTTTTGTACATCGTCATTTTGTGTAGTCTATTTTTCCCTGTTCGTGTGTTCTTCGTGTTTAATGTAAGTTCGTCGTCCAGGTCTGTCTACTCCGTTTGTTGTTTTGTTAGTTATAGTGAAGTTCGTGTTTTTTCGTCTTGTCTTCAAATAAATTATGTCTTCACAACCCGCTGCGCCTTGGTTCCATCACTACTCCTCCTTTTCGGTTGAAGAGGAGGAGGACTACCATTACAGGTCCGCGAGCTCGATGATTTTCTGCACTTGTCCGTAATGCTGTTATATTTTTGGTCATAGTTGCAAGAGCTGATTATTTGAAGATAAAAGATTGTCACTTGTTTCAGAGGTGTGATTGTAAATGATCTGTGAACTGCGTCTTGAAAAGACAGAAAGAGGAAATGCAGAGAATAAAATAGTCAGATAAAATTGGCCAAACTCAGGCAAGACTGAGTATGTCATCACCTTCCACACTCAAAGTTCACTCTATAAAACTAGTCTACTCAAATCCCCATAAAACCCTAACATAAACTCAATTGCTAAAAAGATTTACAGTCTCGAAATGCAGTCTTGTGGTATGCTTATAACACGCATGCCATCGCTCCCTCTCTCCCTCACTCTCTCTAACACACACACACACACACACACACACACACACACACACACACACACACACACACACACACACACACACACACACACACACACACACACACACACACACACACACACACACACACACAGTGAAACACTCCCAGCAGACACTCAAATCTTTCCTAAAATCCCCTGGCAACCCAACAACAGAGACTAATAATTCCAGACTGCCAGCACTATCTCCTACGCATTTTGATTATTTAATGGGAGAGGGTAATCATCATAATCTGATTTGGCCGTGACAGCTTAGTTCCTCAGAATTTCCTGCGCAGTCTACCCGCCTTTGGGTGGTCACAGTCCAATCCCCTCCAACACAAATCCCACACACACTACCCACCACCCTCACACACAGTTTGCATAATGAGAATGCTGGCAACCAAAAAGAAACTTGCTCCAATTTCCTGCTAAACCTGGAACTTTCCTCTGTAAGTGCGAAGATCTCTCTGCCTGCGTATGTTTCTCACTGGCCTCCAAGGAACACCTGCGGGGCTAAACAAAATGGAGATAAGTGCAGTGAAAAGCCCCCCAAACCGGAGCTGTCTTAATCTTTTAGTGCTTAGTAAAATTGCCCGCATAAAATAGGACAGTTATTCTTCCGAAAGCATCCATAATAAGTGGGGGTTTGAAAAGACGACACTCGAGCTGAACCAAAATTCAATTATGATTTCAATTTGAGGGTGTTCATTATATCCATTAGACACTGTTGTTGTTTTTGTTGGAGCCTGACAGCCATTCATAACGAGAGTGACCTATTTGGAAGGCCTCAAAGATATTCAATTCAGTCTAGTTCCCCGAAAATATTTATCACTGCCACAACATATGCACTACTGGTGTGACAAAACGTGACAGTTAAACCCTCTCACTGTCACGTTCCTGACCTATTGTTCCTTTTTCTGTTATTTATTTATTTGGTCAGGGCGTGAGTTGGGGTGGGTTGTCTTTGTGTGTTTTGTCTAGTTTAGGGTGTGTGTATTGTTTAAGTTTTTTTTAGTATGTATGGGGTTGTGTTCAGTGTAGGTGTTTAGGAAAGTCTATGGTTGCCTGATTTGGTTCTCAATCAGAGACAGCTGTTTATTGTTGTCTCTGATTGGGAGCCATATTTAAGGCAGCCATAGGCTTTAGGTGTTTGTGGGTAATTGTCTATGTCATTGTGTAGTGGTCAGTGTCAGCACCATTTTGTTTATATAGCTTCACGGTCGTCAGTTTGTTGTTTTGTTTCGTTGGATTGCTCTTCTCTAATAAAAAGAGAATGTATTTCTCACACGCTGCGTTTTGGTCCTCTCTTTAAAGTCAAGACGATCGTGACACTCACAGAACAACAACAAGCCACTGACAATGCTGATTGAGAAATGACGGGAGTTCATTTGAGGAAAGTTGGCCCGTTGAATGCTTTAATTGGTATCGAGCTGTTTTCCCATTCTTTTCATTCTCCTGAGTGGCAATAGGTTTTATCGTGCCCTCTTCATGACTGTCATGGTGTGCTTGGACCATGTTAGCTTGTTGGTGATGTGGACACCAAGGAACTTGAAGCTCTCAACCTGCTCCACTACAGCCCAGTCGATGAGAATGGGGGCGTGCTTGGTCCTCCTTTTCCTGTAGTCCACAATCATCTCCTTTGTCTTGATCACATTGAGGGATAGGTTGTTATTCTGGCACCACCGGGCCAGGTCTCTGACCTCCTTCCTATAGGCTGTCTCGTTTTTGTCGGTGATCAAGCCTACCACTGTTGTGTCGTCTGCAAACTTAATGATGGTGTCGGAGTCATGCCTGGCCATGCAGTCGAGGGTGAACAGGGAGTACAGGAGGGGACTGAGCACGCACCCCTGAGGGGCTCCAGTGTTGAGGATCAGCTTGGCAGATGTGTTGCTGCCTACCCTCATCACCTGGGGTTGGCCCGTCAGGAAGTCCAGGATCCAGTTGCAGAGGGAGGTATTTAATCCCAGGATCCTTAGCTTAGTGATGAGATTTGAGGGTACTATGGTGTTGAACGCTGAGCTGTAGTCAATGAATAGCATTCTCAGATAGGTGTTCCTTTTGTCCAGGTGGGAAAGGGCAGTGTGGAGTACAGTAGAGATTGCATCATCTGTGGATCTGTTTGGGTGGTATGCAAATTAGAGTGGGTCTAGGGTTTCTGGGATAATGGTGTTGATGTGAGCAATTACCAGCCTTTCAAAGCACTTCATGGCTACGTACGTGAGTGTACGGGTCTGTAGTCATGTAGGCAGTTTGCCTTCGTGTTCTTGGGCACAGGAACTATGGTGGTCTGCTTGAAACATTTTGGTGAAGACACCTGTCAGTTGGTCAGCACATGCCCGGAGCACACGTCCTGGTAATCCGTCTGGCCCCGCAGCCTTGTGAATGTTGACCTGTCTAAAGGTCTTACTCACGTCGGCTACGGAGAGCGTGATCACACAATCATCCGGAACAGCTGATGCTCTCATTTATGCCTCAGTGTTGCTTGCCTCGAAGCGAGCACATACGGGATTTAGCTTGGCTGGTAGGCTCGTGTCACTGGGCAGCTCGCGGCTGTGCTTCCCTTTGTAGTCTGTAATAGTTTGCAAGCCTTGCCACTTAAGACGAGCACCCGAACCGGTGTAGAACAATTCAATCTTAGCCCTGTATTGACGCTTTGCCTGTTTGATCGTTCGTCGCAGGGAATAGCGGGATTTCTTATAAGCTTCCGGGTTAGAGTCACCACATGGTGTCACGTTCCTGACCTATTTATGTTAGTTGTTATGTGTGTTAGTTGGTCAGGACGTGAGGTTGGGTGGGCATTCTATGTTTTCTGTTTCTGTGTTGGTTTTGGGTTGCCTGGTATGGCTCTTAATTAGAGGCAGGTGTTTGGCGTTCCTCTAATTAAGAGTCATATTTAGGTAGGCGTTGTCACAGTGTTCGTTGTGGGTGATTGTCTTCCGTGTTTGTGTTATGTTTGCACCATACGGAACTGTATACGGTTTGTTCGGTTTATGTAGTCTGTTTCCTATTCGTGCGTTCTTCGTGTCTATGTAAGTTCTCATGTTTAGGTCAGTCTACGTCGTTTGTTATTTTGTATCATTTCAAGTATAGTTCGTGTTCGTTTTTCGTCTTGTCATTAAATTCATTATGTGTTCAAACTTCGCTGCGCCTTGGTTCAATCCCTGCTCCTCCTCTTCGGATGAAGAGGAGGAGGACAGCCGTTACACATGGCCTGGTCTCTGACCTCCTCCCTATAGGCTGTCTCGTCGTTGTCGGTGATCAGGCCTACCACTGTTGTGTCACCGGCAATTTAATGATGGTGTTGGAGTCGTGCCTGGCCGTGCAGTCATGAGTGAACAGGGAATACAGGAGGGGACTGAGCGCGCACCCCTGAGGGGCCCCTGTGTTGAGGATCAGCGTGGCGGATGTGTTGTTTCCTACCCTTACTACATGGGGGTGGCTCGTCAGGAAGTCCAGGATCCAGTTGCAGAGGGAGGTGTTTAGTCCCAGGGTCCTTAGCTTATTGGTGAGCTTTGAGGTCACTATGGTGTTAAACGCTGAGCTGTAGTCAATGAATAGCATTCTCACATAGATGTTCTATGCTCACATGATAATGATATAGTATGATTGTGTGGTCATATGATTATGATGTGATTAGTTCTGTACTTTTCTGACCTTAGAAGCTCCAGGATCTTTAGGAATGTCTGGATTCTGGAAAAAAACAAACATCTCATGTCATCAGACTTGTAATTCACTGAATGCAATCCAAGAACAATCCTTCATTCATTAGATAGAGAAATGTATTCGTCCAACAGCTATGAATCATAAAGCCTAAATGGAAACTTTGATTATTCAGGTGCCCCATTTATTTATTCCATGTATTATACAAGCTTAACAAGGAACGACTGAACATAAACTGAACATAAACTGATACTTATTACACGTTGGTAAATCAAGGCTAAAAAATGACTTCAATAGTTTATATAAACTCTATTGTGCCACAAGCCTATGTAATATCTAAAATAATCCTTTGCTTTTCTATGATCTCAAACGTCATGTGGGAAAGAAGTACAAGAGTGACAATGTGCTGGTGTGTGATTTCATGTCACATTGCAAGGCTCTCTAAATGGTTATGAATGACATGAATAGGTTTCAGCCCCGACAATGTAATTGGTATATGACATTATGAGTGACAGTAGGATATTGGGGCAAGCATCCCGGAGTCGCCTCTTTACTGTTGACGTTCAGACTGTGTTTTGCGGGTACTATTTAATGAAGCTGCCAGTTGAGGACTTGTGAGGCATCTGTTTTCAAACTAGACACTCTAATGTACATGTCCTCTTGCTCAGTTGTACACCGGGGCCTCCCACTCCTCTTTCTATTCTGGTTAGAGACAGTTTGTGCTGTTCTGTGAAGGGAGTAGTACACAGCATTGTACGACATCTTCAGTTTCTTGGCAATTTCTCGCATGGAATAGCCTTCATTTCTCAGAACAAGAATAGACTGATGAGTTTCAGAAGAAAGTACTTTGTTTCTAGCCATTTTGAGCCTGTAATCGAACCCACAAATGCTAATGCTCCAGTACTCAACTAGTCTAAAGAAGGCCTGTTTTATTGCTTCTTTAATGAGCACAACAGTTTTCAGCTGTGCTAACATAATTGCAAAGGGGCTTTCTAACGATTAATTAGCCTTTTAAAATGATAAACTTGGATTAGCTAACATAACGTGCCATTGGAACACAGGAGTGGTGGTTGCTGATAATGGGCCTCTGTACGCCTATGTAGATATTCCATTAAAAATCTGCGGTTTCCAGCTACGTATTTCAGATCAGTTTTATTACATTTTAATGTACAAAAAAATTGCTTTTCTTTCAAAAACAAGGACATTTCTAAGTGACCTCAAACTTTTGAAAGGTAGTGTATATCTATATATATTTATATACTGTAAATGGGGGATTGAAAATGATGGAGACAATTACATTGATATAACCACAATCTAACTGCAAAATTAAATCTTACCCCGCAACCCCCCCCCCCCCCAAAAAAGACATACATTTACCTTAGGGGAAGCCAGCATCCAAACAGTGCGCTGTGCACCTGACAACTTTCCTTTTTAATTAGCTGAAACCAGAGATCTGTATATAATGACTAGATGCTCATGTCTCTGCCCTAACAATGTGAGTCATGTCCCGAAGGCGGGAATGTAGGCGACAAGCTTAGGTCTGCATATTATGCCGCTAAAAATGCATGGGGCTTATTCAGTACAGATTTTGTCTCTGTTTCGCATGCTTGGATGCTTTATCTGAAATTTTTGCATCTTTCTGTCGGCACTCATCATATATTATTTTCACGGGCAAGGAGGTACGGTAATGCGGACCAGGCCCCCTAGGGCCCGCCCATAAGTCCGGTCCTTCCTGTCACCCAGTACAGGAGCAAAATAAACTTCTACCTGCACAGCACACTTCCATTTATTTGGGGATTCAAAGAAGTAATGGATGGGATTTCTCAGAGAAGACGCATGGTAAAGATGCTCCTGGTTGAACAGTCAAACATCTTGCTGATGACATGGTAAAAATGCCAGTGCCTCTAACTTTATATTGAATGTAGAATGAGTGTTAAGCACATCTTTGATGCTGAGACAATCTTTAAATGATCATCCAATGTGGAACCTCACAGTATGTCATTCAGTGTAACGATGCCACGGTCAGGCGGTGTAACAGATTTCTGACGTCATATTTTTTTATCCATTATTTTACCAGGTAAGTTGACTGAGAACACATTCTCATTTACAGCAACAACCTGGGGAATAGTTACAGGGGGATGAATGAGTCAATTGTAAACTGGGGATTATTAGGTTTGAGGGCCAGATTGGGAATTTAGCCAGGACACCAGGGTTAACACCCCTACTCTTACAATAAGTGCCATGGGATCTTTAATGACCTCAGAGAGTCAGGACACCCATTTAACATCCCATTCAAAAGACAGCACCCTACACTGCCCTGCCCTGGGGTATTGGGATATTTTTTAAACCAGAGGAAAGAGTGCCTCCTACTGGCCCTCCAACACCACTTCCAGCAGCATCTGGTCTCTCATCCAGGGACTGACCAGAACCAAACATGCTTAGCTTCAGAAGCAAGCCAGAAAGTGGTATGCAGGGTGGTATTACATCATTCAGTTTTGTGGAGTTGACAATAATAATCTTAATTCCTTTTTGTAGACGTTTGTTGACATTTTCCAGCTTCTGTCACGTTTCAGTGTGAAGTTTTGGGTGATTAACATCAACAAATGAGTCCACGTCAGTAGAAAAGCCAAAATTTGCGACATTAATTGTGATTTTTTTGTTGTTGTTGTTGTGCAGTACATGTTTGTTGAAAGCAAACTATGAATATCTATAAACAACTGGTTTCTAATAAAGGTAGATAATCAAATAAATCGAAAATGTATTATGACATTTTTCATGGGAGGAATCATAATATTCATAATTAAAATGCATGAATTATATTATTGGTGAATAAAACCTCTTGAAATATTCACAATAATCGCATGATGATAGAAAGAGCTTTAATTAACATTTGTAAATATCATTATTCTTTCTTTTTTTTTTTTACGCTTATTCGTAACTGACCCACAAAGAAGAGAAGGATAAAATTATGCTTCAAATGAACACCGAGATGACTGCATTCAAATATACATTGGCTACATGGGCCTACTGTATATAGGCTATTTAAATCATATTGAAATCAATTTAATGTTTAATCAATTAAGATCTATTTTGTGACGAGGCTACTGTCAAATTTTCGCCTCAATGTGAAATCAAATCAAGTTGTATTGGTCGCATTCACATTTTGCAGATGTTATTACAGGTGAGGAGAAATCGTTATGCTTCTAGCACCGACGGTGGAGTAAAACAAAACAATACACACAAATACAAAAAAAAAATACAAATAAAGGATTTAAGAAATATCAGAATGAGGAATGTCAGAGTCCGGAATACAATCATCACGCCCCAGGATAGGACCCAGATGCAGACAGTTCGAATAATAGATATTATTAATTAAACAAGGGGCAGGCGAACGACAGGTCAAGGGCAGGCAAAGGTCAGTCATCCAGGACAGTGTAAAAGGTACCAAACTGCAAGCAGGCTGGCTCAGGATCAGGGCAGGCAGAGTGATCAAAACTGGGGAAACTAGAAACGGACTCAAGAAAAACAGGAGTATGAAAAACACGATGGTAGGCTTGACAAGACAAGACGAACTGGCAACAGACAAACAGAGAAAACAGGTATAAATTAACAAGGGATAATGGGGAAGATGGTCGACACCTGGAGGGGGGTGGAGACAAGCACACAGACAGGTGAAACAGATCAGGGTGTGATAAAATGTATATGATATTGTGTATGGACAATATATGAATATAAAGGGTGTGTGCAGCAATAGTTATATAGGATGAGCCTTTACTAGAATAGAGTATATTCAGTGCATTCGGAAAGTATTCAGACCCCTTGACTTTTCCCACATTTTGTTACGTTACAGCCTTATTCTAAAAGGATTCAATCGTTTTTCCTCATCAATCTACACACAGTACCCCATAATAACAAAGCAAAAACATGTTATCAATTTTAGCACATTTAATTCAAATAAAAAATGGAAATATCACATTTACATAAGTATTCAGACCCTTTACTCAGTACTTTGTGGAAGCACCTTTGGCAGCGATGACAAAGTATTTTTGGGTATGACACTACAAGCTTGGCACACCTGTATTTGGGGAGTTTCTCTCATTCTTCTCTGCAGCCACTCCTGCATTGTCTTGGCTGTGTGCTTAGGGTCGTTTTCCTGTTGGAAGGTAAATCTTCCACCCAGTCTGAGGACCTGAGCGCTCTGGAGCAGGTTTTCATCAAGGATGTATCTGTACTTTGCTCTGTTCATCTTTCTCTCGATCCTGACTAGTCTCCCAGTCCGTGCCGCTGAAAAACATCCCCAGAGCATGATGCTGCCACCAACATGCTTCCTAGTAGGGATGGTGCCAGGTTTCTGCCAGACGTGAGGCTTGGCATTCATGCCAAATAGTTCAATCTTTATTTCATCAGACCAGAAAATCTTGTTTCTCATGGTCTGAGTCCTTTAGGTGCCTTTTGGCAAACTCCAACTCCAAGCCTCTCCAAGGAGTGGCTTCTGTCTGGCCACTCTACCATAAAGGCCTGATTGGTGGAGTGCTGCAGAGATGGTTGTACTTATGGAAGTTTCTCCCATCTCCACAGAGGAATTCTGGTGCTCTTTCAGAGTGACAATCAGGTTCTTGGTCACCTCCCTGAGCAAGGCCCTTCTCCCCCGAGTGACTCAGTCTAGGAAGAGTCTTGGTGGTTCCAAACTTCTTCCATTTAAGAATGATGGAGGCCACTGTGTTCTTGGGGACCTACAATGCTGCAGAAATGTTTTGGTACCCTTCCCCAGATCTGTGCCTCAACACAATCCTTCAACCTCATGGCTTGGTTTTTGCTCTGACATGCACTGTCAACTGTGGGACCTTATATAGACAGGTGTGTGCTTTCCAAATCACGTCCAATCAATTGAATTTACCACAGGTGGACTCGAATCAAGTTTTAGAAACTTCTCAAGGATGATCAATGGAAACAGGATGCACCTGAGCTCAATTGCGAGTCTCATAGTAATGGGTCTGAATACTTATGTAAATAAGGTTTTTTCATTTTTAATACATTTGCACACACAAAAATGTACCTGTTTTCGCTTTGTCATTATGGGGTATTGTGTATAGATTGATGAGGAACATTTTTTTATTTAATCCATTTTAGAAAAAGGCTGTAACGTAACAAAATGTGGAAAAAGTCAAGGGGTCTGAATACTTTACGAATGCACTGTACATATGAAGTGGGTAAAACAGTATGTAAACATTATTAAAGTGATCAGTGTTCAATGACTATGTACATAAGGCAGCAGTCTCTAAGGTTTATGGTAGAGCACCGAGTGGTAGCCGGCTAGCAACAGTGGCTAAATGCAGAGCAGGGTACTGGGCGGAGGCCAGCTAATGGTGACTATTTAACAGTCTGATAGCCTGAAGATAGAAGCTGTTTTTCAGTCTCTCAGTCCCAGCTTTGATGCACTTTCCAATTTGTAAGTCGCTCTGGATAAGAGCGTCTGCTAAATGACTTAAATGTAAATGTAAATGTAAATGCACCTTTACTGTCTCAGCCTTTTAGATGGTAGCAGGGTGAACAGGCCGTGGCTAGGGTGGCTGTGAGGGTCTTCAGGTGTAAGTGTTTCATGGTGTGTGGCAACATGTGCGCAATAATGTGCCCAATCTGTGATTTTGTGTAGTATTATTGGGTAAGCATAATAAGACTCTTCAATAGCCTATTTGCAGCCATAGGTGGTTATCGCTCTTGGAGCTGATCAGTATTGTGGAATAATTGGAGGTAAGTTTTGAATGGAGAACGCTGATCTGAGAGCAGTGCTGCTTTTCTTTCGGTATCGACACACTTAGCGAACATTCTCTCGACATGCTTGGGAAACACTCTTAAAAAGTTGTTCAGAAGGGTAAAAGTAGAAGTTTTGATCAAGAGAGACCTTCAGAGAATATGCAACATGCAAATATGTACTTTAAGGAAGGGGAAATCTTATAGTTAGTCATTTTAATTGTACCGTATTGTAAGGGCTGTCGTTCTCCTCATCCTCGGACGAGGAGAGGAGAGAAGGATCAGTGGACCAATACGCAGCATTCGGGAAATAAGCCATCCTTTATTTGTAACGACGGCAACACGAAAACAAACACTTTCAAAATTACAAAACGACGTAGACGAAACCTGAACATAAACTTACATAACTAAACGTAAAACTCACGGACAGGAAACAGACTACATCAAAACGAAACGAACAGCCAAACAGTCCCGTATGGTACATACATTCGACGACACAGGAGACAATCACCCACAAACAAACAGTGAGAACACCCTACCTAAATATGACTCTCAATTAGAGGAAAACGCAAACCACCTGCCTCTAATTAAGAGCCATACCAGGCAACCCAAAACCAACATAGAAACAGAAAACATAGACTGCCCACCCAAAACACACGCCCTGACCATAAACACATACAAAAACAACATAAAACAGGTCAGGAACGTTACAGAACCCCCCCCTCAAGGTGCGAACGCCGGGCGCACCAGCACAAAGTCCAGGGGAGGGTCTGGGTGGGCAGTTGACCACGGTGGTGGCTCAGGCTCTGGACGCTGTCCCCACACCACCATAGTCACTCCCCGCTTCTGTCTTCCCCTCCCAATGACCACCCTCAAACTAACATCCCCTAAATGAACAGCCAACACCGGGATAAAGGGCAGCACCGGGAGAATGGGCAGCACCGGGACAAGGGGCAGCACCGGGACAAGGGGCAGCACCGGGACAAGGGGCAGCACCGGGACAAGGGGCAGCACCGGGATAAGGGGCAGCACCGGGATAAGGGGCAGCACCGGGATAAGGGGCAGCACCGGGATAAAGACCAGCACCGGGACAAGGGGCAGCACCGGGACAAGGGGCAGCACCGGGACAAGGGGCAGCACCGGGACAAGGGGCAGCACCGGGACAAGGGGCAGGTCCCGGCTGAGATACTCTGGCAGATCCCGGCCGAGGGACTCTGGCAGGTCCCGGCCGAGGGACTCTGGCAGGTCCCGGCCGAGGGACTCTGGCAGGTCCCGGCCGAGGGACTCTGGCAGGTCCCGGCCGAGGGACTCTGGCAGATCCCGGCTGGACGGCTCTGGCAGGTCCTGGCTGGACGGCTCTGGCAGGTCATAGCAGGACGGCTCTGGCAGGTCATAGCAGGACGGCTCTGGCTGGTCATAGCAGGACGGCTCTGGCTGGTCATGGCAGGACGGCTCTGGCTGGTCGGCTCTGGCTGGTCATAGCAGGACGGCTCTGGCTGGTCATAGCAGGACGGCTCTGGCTGGTCATAGCAGGACGGCTCTGGCTGGTCATGGCAGGACGGCTCTGGCTGGTCGGCTCTGGCTGGTCATGGCAGGACAGCTCTGGCTGGTCATGGCAGGACGGCTCTGGCTGGTCATTGCAGGACGGCTCTGTAGGGAGGAGAAGGAGAGACAGCCTGGTGCGTGGTCTAGGCACTGGCTGCGCTGGAGAGGAGGAAACAGCAGGAGAGAGAACCCGGAGAGACAGCCTGGTACGGGGGGCTGCCACCGGAGGACTGGTACATGGAGGTGGCACCGGGTATACCGGACCGTGAAGGAGGACACGTGCTCTTGAGCACCGAGCCTGCCCAACCTTACCAGGTTGAATGGTGCCCGTAGCCCTGCCAGTGCGGCGAGGTGGAATAGCCCGCACTGGGCTATACTGGCAAACCGGGGACACCACTCGTAAGGCTGGTGCCATGTATGCCGGCCCGAGGAGACGCACTGGTGGCCAGATGCGTTGGGCCGGCTTCATGACATCCAGCTCGATGCCCAACTTAGCCCTCCCAGTGCGGCAAGGTGGAATAGCCCGGACTGGGCTAAGCACGCGTACTGGGGACACCGTGCGCTTTACCGCATAACACGGTGTCTTACCAGTACGACGCCTTCTACCTCCACGGTAAGCACGGGGAGTTGGCTCGGGTATCCTACCCGGCTTTGCCACACTCCTCGTGTGCTCCCCCCCAAGAAATTTTTGGGTCTGACTCACGGGTTCCCAACCGCGTCGCCGCGCTGCCTCCTCATACCAGCGCCTCTCAGCCTTCGCTGCTTCCAACTCCTCCTTGGGACGGCGATATTCTCCTGGCTGAGCCCAGGGTCCTCTACCGTCCAGGATCTCCTCCCAAGTCCAGGAGTCCTTGTTGCTCTGTTGAGCACTCCCTTGCCGCTTGATCCTAGTTTGGTGGGTGATTCTGTAAGGGCTGTCGTTCTCCTCATCCTCGGACGAGGAGAGGAGAGAAGGATCAGTGGACCAATACGCAGCATTCGGGAAATAAGCCATCCTTTATTTGTAACGACGGCAACACGAAAACAAACACTTTCAAAATTACAAAACAAGAAAACGACGTAGACGAAACCTGAACATAAACTTACATAACTAAACGTAAAACTCACGGACAGGAAACAGACTACATCAAAACGAAACGAACAGCCAAACAGTCCCGTATGGTACATACATTCGACGACACAGGAGACAATCACCCACAAACAAACAGTGAGAACACCCTACCTAAATATGACTCTCAATTAGAGGAAAACGCAAACCACCTGCCTCTAATTAAGAGCCATACCAGGCAACCCAAAACCAACATAGAAACAGAAAACATAGACTGCCCACCCAAAACACACGCCCTGACCATAAACACATACAAAAACAACATAAAACAGGTCAGGAACGTTACACCTATTTAGAAAGCATATAAGCCATTTCAAGTCTTATTCATACAATTTTGTTGAATAGGTATTACATCATGAAATATTTTCATATTTTTATCATTGTACTGTGTACTTGAGCTTGTGTCCTCAAAAGTGACTTTAGCTCTAAATATTTTTACTAGAAAGGTGAGACTTGAATCTTTCTTGGAGTATGCAGCATTAGTAGTTATTGTTGATGGCCCTCTCATTATAAATAATAACTTTTGTGACTACATATATTACATTTTATACTGAACAAAAATATAAATGCAAAATTTGAAATATTTTTCTGAGTTACAGTTCATATAAGAAAATCAGTCAATTCAAATAAATTCATTAGTCCCTAATCTATGGATTTCAAATGACCAGTAATACAGATATGGATCTGTTGGTCACAGACCACCATTTGCCACATGCGGCGTGACACATCTCATTCGCATAGAGTTGATCAGTATGTTGATTGTGGCCTGTGGAATGTTGCCCCATTCCTCTTCAATGACTGTTCAAAGTTGCTGGATATTGACGTGAACTGGAACACGCTGATCCAGAGCATCCCAAACATGCTCAATGGGTGACATGTCTGGTGAGTATGCATTCAAATGGCCATCGATAAAATGCAATTGCGTTCCTTGTCTGTAGCTTATGCCTGCCCATAACCCCACCACCACCATGGGGCACCCGTTTACAACATTGACATGATTAAACCGTTCGCCCATACATGTGGTCTGCGGTTGTGAGGCCGGTTGGATGTACTGCCAAAATCTTGAAAAAGACATTGGAGCCGGCTTATTGTAGAGAAATGAACATAAAATTCTCTGGCAAAAGCTCTGGTGGACATTCCTGTAGTCAGCATGCCAATTGCACGCTCCCTCAAAACTTGAGACGTCTGTAGTATTGTGTTTTGTGACAAAACTGCACATTTTAGAGTGGCCTTTTATTGTCCCCAGCACAAGGTGCACCTGTGTAATGATCATGCTGTTTAATCAGCTTCTTGGTATGCCACACCTTTCAGATGGATGAATTATCTTGGCAAATGAGAAATGCTCACTAAAAGGGATGTGAACAAATTTGTGCACACAATTTAAGAGAAATAAGCTTTATTGTGCATATGGAACATTTCTGGGATTTTATTTCAGCTCATGAAACATGGGACCAACACTTTACATGTTGCATTTATTTTTTGTTGAGTGTAGATTATATTTTATTTACATCTAACAGGTTCCCTGTTCTCTTAAACACCAATGGCAGTGAAAGTCAATAAACTGAAAATATGGATTCTAGATTCGGATTGTCACGATCGTCAAAGGGTGTGAAAAGAATCAAACGCAGAGAGAGAGCCGCTTGGAAAAAACTATTCCTTTTACTGCTTAACAAAATATGAAGCCCGAACATACAGGGCGCAGAAAAACACTTGCAACAACCCAACATACAACGCACGTAACAAAAAACAATCCCGCACAAAACAAGGGCGGGTCAAACTCCTAAATATAGGGAAGCTCATTACGTAACAAAAAAACCACAGGTGCAAATAATCAGAAAACACAAACAGACAAACGAAAAAGGGATCGGTGGCGGCTAGTAGGACGGTGACGACGACCGCCGAGCACCGCCCGAACAGGCAGGGGAGCCAACTTCGGCGGAAGTCGTGACAGGATGACATCAGTCACTAAAATACATACACTTTATCCTATTATTCTTAAAGTTGGAATCCTTAATGGTGAAACAGCCACGTTCGTTTGTTACTGCAAACCACTGTTGTGTCTTTGCCATCATTAAAGTGAAGATTGTTATTTTATCAAATCAATTCTCTATAATTATTATTACGTGATTAAACTAAATCATGTAAATCTAATTAACTAGGAAATCGGGGCACCAAGGAAAATCTTCAGATTACAAAGTTATAATTTTCCTATTATAACTTTTCCGATATTTTAATATCTGATCAATTAGTCTTCTAATTAATGAATTGTTATTTTCCTCACGTTCGTCTCATTCCAAACATCGTAAATTGTTGGTTATCTGCACGAACCCAGTCTTTGCTATGAATCATCCATACATCAATTGTCTTAATCATTTATTTACTAACTAACTAAATAATCACATAAATTAGTAACAAACAAACAAACAGTAGGTATGGTTACAAGGAAATGATAGGGGATGTGCCCTAGTGGGCTAAACCGGTATGGCGGCTTCGTAGACAAAGGGACTGAGCAGGCCGCGAAATACAAAAGACACTACACAGTTGATAATTATAATAATTGAAATGCTAATCCTTTGCACATGAACGCTCACTCATTCGGGAATAATTGCAATCAATATATATATTTACGCTCAGTGTGTCGTCGTGATCTCTGTTGGAATCGTCCTTTTCTGTTGGAAAGTTCATCCGGGATTCTCTCTGCGTCCCTGGAGTCTTTGGTTAGAGTGTATACTTCAGAGTAACATTCAGAAATGTTCTTATAGATAGATGTTTCGGCGGTTGTCGGCCTTCGCATTCAATGGTACATCATTCCTAGCTGCAGACTAGTAATTAGTATCGAAGATTTGCTCATATTCTGTCGGTATCGATAGTCTCAAAGTTTAAAGGACACATTCGGACAGGACAAGTATTACTAGAGGAGGTTGGTTATGTTATTATTACCCCAGCATGTGCTTTATTCTAGAGGATGATTTGCACAGGATTAGTTTTTCCAAACTGCCCCCTGTAATATTTTTTGCATTCAATTGACATTACCCTGGAGGTTTTATTCTAGGCACTTCGATATTTCAACGCTGATTTCTTGTGCTTGGCTGCCAAATGTATAGGTGTCCCTATAATATTTATATAGGGAAGTGTGATCTTAATTGTAACCTCCTGATTAATTTGTTGTTTTTTAGCACAGACTTTATTACTTACTTACTGACAGTGTTGCATGTGGGACATATTTGGGAGGCAGACTGGTTGCTAGGCAACAGTACGACACGTACGACGGACTCACAACAACTACAAGCTATCAACGTTTGCTAATTATTAGTTGCTTCAAGCAGTTTAAAGTTGTGTAACTCGCTCAGCAGTGAAAAAAAAGTAGTGAATCTGATGAACATTTAGCTGAGGATCCCCAATCACCGTGAGGACAGCTTGTACTTTCGAGGACTGAGAGCATCAATAGGCTGGACACATGACATTTTTTAACAATGCTTTTTTCTGATAAAAACTATTTCATTGCATCCGCAATGGATCCCAGTTTCATAATATGACCATATTTCCCAGCTGCTTGCCGTAGTTTTGAAGTAATCACAAAAAAACAAGCCTTATTTTAGGGCATTTTTCACCCTGCCAGCTCCTATAAGTTCTATTGAGCACCGCGGCACCAACTGTCCTTCCGAACGTTCTATTCCTAGCCCATTGTTTTACGTCACAATGCCTGCTTCGCTATTGTCGGCAATGAGACCTGCCCACGTTGCTGGTAGTTCAAATGTAAACAACATCAAAAAATGACTAATGGAACTCTGAGGTTGTCCCATTGTTTCCTGTCTATTTCGCAATGTGTACATTTAGATTTTTTTCAAGTCCGACACCATTTTAATCATGAGAATCTCATCTTTCTAATTATGTAAGTCTGGGCAGCGAGCTCGGTTGTCATCTAATGCTAGCCCCAAAATCATTTTTTGCCCTTGGAATGCTGAGCTCACTCCTTTCTTTTCCTATGGAGAGGCATGCCAGTCTATTTCACCAAATATCTCACAATGTGTATATTTAGATTTTTTCAAGTCGGGCACCATTTTAATCAGGAGAATCTCCCCTTTGTAATTATGTAAGTCTGGGCAGCGAGCTCGGTTGTCACCGATCACTAGACCAGAAATAATCAGGTTTAGTAGAGGTTTTCATTTTACCCCTACTTTCTCATTACGCAGACATAAGCACAGTTGACACCATCGAGTTGCGGATGTTTACTTTCTACACAAGTCGTTTTTTCCCAGTTTCGTCCGACGAACAGATTATAGTAGTAAAATAAAAAGGGATACATTTTTGTGCCATTTAGGCGAAAAGGAATTCTAAGCATCAGTCCAGTCAAAACAGGCTCTGCGAACGTTTGATTTCATTCTTTTTCTATGGGCTCGCGCTAGTGTTCCAGTTTAGCCAACGTTCTTTGGCCGTTTTTCAGTCTTTGGTGAATTTTTACTCGTTCTATACAAGACAACAGGCTAACATCAGGCTGTCATCAAGACAACAGGGTAACGCACTCTTTCTGTCTGTCACGCCCTGACCTTAGTTATCTTTGTTTTCTTTATTATTTTGGTTTGGTCAGGGTGTGACATGGGGGATGTATGTGTTTTGTCTTGTCTAGGGGTTTTGTATGTTTATGGGGTGTTTACTTGTTGAGGTGTTTGTATGTCTATGGTTGCCTAGATTGGTTCTCAATTAGAGGCAGCTGTTTATCATTGTCTCTGATTGGGAACCATATTTAGGCAGCCATATTCAGTTGGGTATTTTGTGGGTTATTGTCTATGTGTAAGTTGCCTGTGTCTGCACTTATTGATTATATAGCGTTACGTTCGTTTGTTATTTTGATAGTGTGTTTAGTGTTCTTCGTTTCGGTAAATAAATAAGAAGAATGTATTTAAATCACGCTGCGCCTTGGTCCTCCTATCTTCCACATTACGACAAACGTGACACTGTCTCAACCGCTATACTGAGAGACAGCGTTACCACTGTTGTGAGTTGCCAGTTAATAGTTAGTGGTCCCGTTTTAATTGAAGAGGATTATTTTGTTTTTGTGTTTTCACAAAATGAACTGTGTCGATCCATTCCAGGGTGTTTTATTGGGACAGACACAGGTCCAATGACTATTTGTTTCCATTCATGCGCTGCACCTCAGTCACGCGTCAATAAAGCTTGGAATGGATTATTGGAAACAGGACGGTGAGTTTATTTGGTACTGAGCATTTTTCTTGTTTCTTTTATTGTGAGGAGGGGAGGATCCCCATTTTAACGTGTCTATGAGCACTGGGGCCGGATTCACAAAACCTTCTGGGTTAAGAAGACATTTATCCTAAACTGACATTTTTTCCTCAACTTAACTATAGACTTATGAAGAAAGTTAAACAAAGTTGCTATTCCTCGATATAGTTATTGGATATGTTCTTAATTTTTTCCTATGTTTTTTCCTAATAAAAAAGTTAAGAAGAAATATAGCTCCTCCCTCTCCTGAGAAAATACCCACCACCACTTTCCCTCCTATGTCAGCTCCCCGTAATGATGTAACAGACAAAGTACAGGCCTTCATGATGAGAGAAGGGATCTCAGAGAGCGAGCTGAAGAACCTTGTTACACTCCAAGCCATAGCTTCAAGGCATCCTTGAAGCCATTGGGAAGGTTCTGAAGGAAGCTATGACGCCTCACTATGAGACCAGTCCGTTCAGAAGACTGCAGACTTTCAGTGGGATGGTTCCAATGCCCCTTGGGGAAGAGGACTTTAACTCCTGGATGGAACAAGTAAACCAATATGTTGCCAGGGTAGCTCTGCTCCGATCAGTAGATGAGAAAGGGACTCATCGAGAGTTTGAAGGCCCCTGCCCTCAGTGTGGCTACAGCGCTAAGAGCTAACCACAAAGATTCATTGGTAGTAGACTACTTGATCATACTGAGCACACATATGGCACAGCAGACTCAGGAGAGGACCTCTACTACAATTTCAAGGGCCTGCGACAGAAACCAGGAGAGAAGATCTCTGATTCCCTCCTTCGACTAGAGAAGTCTTTACAGAAGGTCAAAGTGAAGAGAGGCATGAATGAGTCCAGGGTCGACATTGCACGAGTTGTACAACACTGAAATAGTGGTACATCTTCAAAAGAAGAGAAAGAACAGAGGCTGCCCACATGTCCAGTTCTATTGCAAGAGCTGAGGCAAGAAGAGGAGAGAGAGAAGCAGACTCACAGCTTCCCAGTATCCCAAGTCCACCCTCAAAAAGAGCCAACATTAAAAAAATCTAAGCTCTCCTTAAACAGGTGGAAAATCTGAAGTCTGCCATAACTGCAATGAAGTTGACCCTGGGTTCCTCAGATAGAAAAGCTCCACACCCAAAGAGACCAGCTCCATGTCCAGAGAGACCAGCTCTCCGTCCAGAGAGACCAGCTTTCCGTCCGGGGACGAATAGGAATGAAAACATATCTACTATAACTGTGATGGTGGCCACTCTTCCAGGAACCAAGCTCAAGGGAGGTCGTCAAACTGCAGAGGGGGACAGCAGAGGAGCTTAATTTAATGTAATTTACATGATTATTTGGCTATTTTTGTGATTCATGGTAGAAATCCCTCCGAATGAATTGCCACCCATCCTGTTCATGTAAACTGCTGGACAGCACACTTGCACTTGATATGCATTTATGCGTGAGAAAGAATGAGAAAGTGAACTTGCCCTTTCCAAAAAATTTTGCTCAGGGGGGAATCCGGGATTCCCTGCTTTTTGATCAATTGCTGACATCAATAGCCAGTGTTTCATTAAATAGGTCTGGGCACTATATTTTTTATTGCACATTTCATTAAACTGACTAGCGGTGCGCGGGTCATTTGTTTTTTTTACCCGCCTGCAATTGCTAATAGCCCATCGGCAAACCCTGACTATATGTGATGAAGTGAAAATCTGAGACCCGCACACGACCCTAACCTAACCCACTAATTTAGAAAAATGTGCTGTAGGCTACAGTCCAAGACTCAGAAAGCTTTTTTGACAGGGGGTGCAGGATATTTTTTTGCCCGATTTAGATATGCTTCTGCTTATAATTTCTGACATTTTGGTAGGCTATTTGTTAGTCATCCTGTCTATAATTAGATACATACTGTCACGTTCTGACCTTAGTTTCTTTTTATGTCTTTGTGTTAGGTTGGTCAGGGCGTGAGTTTGGGTGGGTAGTCTATGTTCTGTTTTCTATGTTGTTGTATTTCTATGTCTGGCCTGATATGGTTCTCAATCAGAGAGATTGAGAACGTTGTCGATCGTTGTCTCTGATTGAGAATCATATTTAGGTAGCCTGTTTTCCCACTATGGGTTGTGGGTGTTTATTTTCTGTCTAGTGTCTGTTCACCTGGCAGAACTGTTTCGTTTTTTTCTTATCGTTGTTATTTTGTGTAGTGTTCAGTTTGAGATTAAAATATGACGAACACTTACGACGCTGCATTTTGGTCCTCCTCTCCTTCCACCAACGAGAATCGTTACACATACAGCTTCTTTTCTGTCATTATATGTAGCCCTGGAATACTAAATAAACCGTTGCTCAAGATTAACATCATAAATCTATAGAATTAATTATTCAATCTAGTTGACATTGGTGAAGTTCTTTGTTTAGGGGCCTGTGATAAAAGATTGAATTTAGCTTTTACTACTGCACAATTCCATTGTTTTAGATGTGAAATTCGTACATAAAATGCCTCTCACATCTACTCCCGCTCCCCCTCTTCGGCGTTCGACGTCGCCGGTTTACTAATCACTGGCTCTGGCAACCATCATTACGCACACCATCATTTCACTGATGACCTTCCCTATATCTGTCACTCCCCAGGCAGTACTAGTTATGTTTCATGTCCAAACGCTACTCTTGTTTTGTATCGCTCCACGTTTCTTGTGTTATTAAACTTCTCGACTCCCAGCTTTTCAGCTACGATGCCTCCGATAATTGAATCATCAAGCATAAATGAAAATATAATATAATGTGTATTTTTGTAGAACCCTGTAGGAGAAGTGTAGACACAAAATTCGAAGTAATACCACTTTGAAGTAACGGAACACCAAAACTTGTGTTACGGATGTGACGGAAATGAACAGGCATTTCTGAGAGAATGGACATATCAGCAAAATTCTGTGAATCTCAAAATATTAGGTTAAAATATCAATAGACATTTTTGAAAATAAGGCTTGGCTACACACAGACAGCAATGATGAAAATATTCAAATTGTCATACTTTACAGACACAAATGTACCGTTATGGCTGTGATGCTGTCCAAAACAAGTGTTTATATATTAAAGATTTCCTCACCTTAATAATACTTTTGTTTTCATCTGAAAATGCAGTGTACCACAAAGAACCAAGAAATCACCAGTATCTTGAATAGGTATTGCATAGGCTATCAAAATGCACTTGTGGTCCTGTCTTAACCAACCATAAATGCATAAATGTGCTAAATGCATTTACAATATATTTGAAAATCTCTTTTCATTGCGAATTAGAGTGCTGCACACCTCAACAATGATATCAATATTTTCACCTTCTTAATAACATTAGAGAAAAATGTTATGGATGTGACATTTTGCATTGTAGCTGTGACAGGGTCCCAAAACACAGACAGCAAATTATGGACTCCATTTCAAAGTGAAATTTCAAAGTGAAACAGAGGGCTTGCAGTTGCGTCACAAATCCCCAAGCAAACACACCATTTTGGAAGACCAAAGTCAGTCTGTTGGAATTCCTCCAATCATCCACATGGCTGGCTGTGTTTTGCCAAATAGCACGCTTCTGTCTATTTGAGCAGGTCAGTATGTGTTGGTAATCCTGTCTAAAGCGGCTTTTTTATGTATTGCGTAATAAAACTGCATAAGTGTTGCTCTCCACTCTCTGGAGGACCGAGTTCAGTGGAATTTGAGTATGATAGCTAAGGAGATGGAGAAAACACCGGTCTCAGGATTACATCTTCAAACTAACGGCAACCATGGCATCCATGATAAGAGACTATGATGTACACGGGTAAGAAAGTGGTTTCATTTCAAGTTAAAGTGTACTGTTAGCTAGCTAGCGTTAGCTGGCTGGCTCGCTAGCTAATGTTACGCGAATTATCTTATTATTCGCCATTTGCTTGGCTAACTATAGCCTAATGTTAGCTAGCTAACATTGAACTTGTTTGGTTAGCTACCTGCAGATTCATGCAGGGTAGTAACATCATGAGTTGTGATTATGCTAGCTAGCAAGCTACATTAACAAAAGTCTCCACTATGCAAGTAACCATTTCGGGTGCGTTCGTAAATTCACACTGGCCATCTACTCTGATTTCAGAGCACTCTCATCTGAGTTTTCCAGAACGCAGAATAACTTATGAATTAACGAACGCTCAACTCTAGTTGAATATAGCCGATGTCAGTAAACATCGTCAAAAAAGCATAATTCAATTGTTGCCAGCAGAACAGTTGCAGTCACCAATGCTCTGAATACCATGAAAACAGCCTAACCAGTTCTGCTAGGGCGAGTAAAAGGGTCAGAGTGGGGTGTTCTTTCATTATGTGTCTGGAAGTAGTTAGCAAGCTAGCCAATGTTAGCCAGTTAGCTTGGGTGCTTGACTGCCGTTGTGAGGTCAGAACGTTCGAATCAACCCTACTCATCGGCCAGAGCGTTCAGTGTCCGTTTCGCTCTCGGAGCGTTCAGAGCGAAACGCTCTCAATTTACAAACGGACAATCTGACAGCACAGTTGCAGTCACCAACGCTCTGGATAACATAACAGCCTAACCAGCTCTACTAGTGCGAGTAATATTCAGTGAGCTGTTTTCTCATTTGTGTCTGGAAGTAGCTGTCAAGTTAGCTTGGATGCTTGACTGCTATTCAATTTTTTTATTATTATTATTATGAACAAAAGAAATGCAAAAACATCAGGGATTGTAACATACACTGTTTCACAGAAACATGGCTCTCAGGGGACATGCTGTCGGAGTCGGTACAGCCACCGGGATTCTTTGTGCGTCGCGCCGACAAGAATACAAATCTCTCCGGGAAGAAGGGCGGGGGTGTTTGTTTCATGATTAACGACTCATGGTGTAATTGTAACAACATACAGGAACTCAAGTCCTTTTGTTCACCTGACCTAGAATTCCTCACAATCAAATGCCGACTGTATTATCTCCCAAGATAATTCTCGTCGGTTATTGTCACAGCCATGTATATCCTACCCTCAAGCCGATACCACGACGGCCCTCAAGGAACTTCACTGGACTCTATGCAAACTGGAAACCACATATCCTGAGGCTGCATTTATTGTAGCAGGGGATTTTAACAAAGCACATTTGAGAACAAGGCAACCTAAATTCTATCAGCATATTGATTGTAGTACCCGAGCTGGCAAAAAACTGGATCACTGCTACCCTAACTTCTGTGATACATACAAGGCCCTCCCCCGCCCTCCTTTCAACAAATCTGACCATGACTCCATTTTATTTCTTCCCTCCTATAGCCAGAAACTCTAACAGAATGTACCTGTGACAAGGCCTATTCAACGCTGGTCTGACCAATTGGAATCCACGCTTCAAGATTGTTTTGATCACGCGGACTGGGACATGTTCCTGGTAGCCTCAGAGAATAATATAGATTGATAAACTGATTCGGAGGAAGTGCATAGGAAATTTATAAGGAAGTGCATAGGAGATGGTGTACCCACTGTGACTATTAAAACCTACCCTAACCATAAACCGTGGATAGATGGCGGCATTCGTGCAATTTGCATACCGCCCCAATAGGTCCACAGACAATGCAATCGCCATCACACTGCACACTGCCCTATCCCATCTGGACAAGAGGAATACCAAGAATGCTGTTCATTGACTACAGCTCAGCATTCAACACCAAAGTACCCTCCAAGCTCATCATTAAGCTTGAGGCCCTGGGTCTCAACCCCGCCCTGTGCAATTGGGTCCTGGACTTCCTGACGGGCCGCCACCAGGTGGTGAAGGTAGTAAACAACATCTCCACATCGCCGATCCTCAACACTGGGGCCCCACAAGGGTGCATGCTCAGCCCCCTCCTGTACTCCCTGTTCACCCATGACTGCGTGGCCATGCACTCCTCCAACTCAATCATCAAGTTTGCAGACGACACAACAGTAGTAGGCTTGATCACCAGCAACAACGAGACAACCTATAGGGAGGTGAGGGCACTTCAAATGTGGTATCAGGAAAACAACATCTCACTCAACGTCAACAAAAATAAGGAGATGATAGTGGACTTCAGGAAACAGCAGAGGGAGAACCCCCCTATCCACATCGACGGGACAGAAGTGGAGGAAAGTTTTCAGGTCTTGACAAAAGGTTTCTTCGCTTTTCTGACAGTTTTTGAGTCTTAGCTTATTGGTATCACCAATGGTGTTTCATGATTTCGGGGAATTTGTAAACTGTTGTCTTTCCTGCCTTGTTAGCCAAAACACATTTTTGAAAAATAAGTCATGTTTTTTTGGTCACTACTACTGGTGCAAATGCCATGGTATTTTCCTGCCATGATAGTAAAATAGTTTTTTTTTAAACGACCATGCTTCTATAATGTTTTTTTGTCAGTACTGCGGCAGGAAACTACCATGGTGTTATCCGGCCATGTTAATGACCAAAAAAACATGGTGTCATGTTTTTTTTCCATTTCCCTACCATGGTACATTTTTGTAAGGGTACTGGTCTGTATGAAAAAGTGAAAAGAAGGAAGCCTGTGTTTAAAAAAAATTGCAACAAGGCCCTTAATTAAGTAATAACGCAAATAAATGTACTTTTTTGGCCTAAATTATTATTTTTTTGTTATGGGTCAAATCTAACACAACACATCAGAGTAAAACTCTATGTATTTTCAAGTATTGTTGTGGCAGCATTGTTATGGGTATGCTTGTCACTGTCACCTACTCTTGCTCCGGCGCTCAATGTCACCGGTCTACTAACCATCAGTCCTGGCATCATCATTACACTCACTTGCTCCCCATCGTTACGCACACCTGGACCTCATCATCACCTTGATTACTCTCCCTTTATTTAGCCCTCAGTAGCCTCAGTCATCAGGCAGTACTGGTTTTGGTTGAGTTCAGTACGCTTCTCCTGTTTTGTATATCTGCCTTTCTTATCATTCAACTCCCCTTCTGCACCTGCTTCCTGACTCCAAGCATATATGTTAGTCACTGACACATGGCTTTCCAAGAGCTGTTGAGTGTTCCTGAGTGCTCCATTCTCAGTGCTGACTTAAATCTGAATATTGTAGTCCATCAATAATTCCCAACCAAATTAACTGAGCCTGAGCAATTTTGACAAAAACAATGGATATATGCTAAAAGTTATTGGAATCTTATTCAAAATAATTCACAGCTGTAATTCCTGCTAAAGGAGCGTCGACCTGTATGAAATGAAGACATCTTATTTAGAAAATGTTGTATAATTTTTTTTAACACTCTGAAAATGTGGAGGAAGTTCTATAGATAAGTAGTAAACAAAATCCTACTTAATCGTTTTTTCGATTGAAATTTAAGGCAACAACGTGAACACTGTGCAAAGGGTGTGTAGACTTTCCCTAAGTACTGTGTAGTCGTAGTCCATCACTGTAAACACCTTATTATGTACTCATGTTTCTAATTTTACACACAAACACACACAGGGTGTATGGTGTGATCTCTGTGTGACACTCAAATGATGTGGCATTGTATCGCAGGATACACAAAAGGATAGTGTCACCGCAATGTGTTGCTATGGTGACGGTAAACATATCTGTCAGTATAACTTACAGACACCATAAGGTAAGAAGTCACAGAGACAGACAAGCTTTCCGGCATAGATGGCAGCCCCAAAACAATCTGGATCTGGTAAAGAATTTAACTTTGTGGATCAGGATGAAATCTGGTAAACTCTTCTCTTTAAAGTCTATGGGTTCACAACAAAACAAATGCAATGACATTTTGAATTGTATTCCTTGTATTTTGCTAACATATTAGCCTTTCTTTTTTGATATAGCACAAGGTTTGTCACTTTTGTTAAAGATGATTAGCTATGAGTTTTTGTTTGTTGTGGTAATGGTGGATTGGTAACAGTCGTTCATGGTGGTGGTAGTAGAAGGCTAGTAGTAGTAGTGGTTATAGAATAAGAAGTAAGCCAGCAGTATTAGTATCCTAGTATTGGGATAACAGTAGTAGTAACAGTGTCTGAAGAGATATAGCTAGGTAGATTACCACTAAAATAAGCTATACTTTTAATATAGATTGGGGTCAGTAGGGTTCTCTGAGCTATGTTAATTGTTTTATGAGCCATTTGGCGTTTTTATGCAGGCCCAATGCTCTTTCAAAAAAGCCTTCTACGTGTCTTTGATTTTCAGGAAAGTTTACGTCAAAATAGAGCTTGAGTCAGCCAAAGCCTGGCCCAATAAATGGGGATTCTTGACCACGTCCTACAAGGTGAGCCAGTGAAACATGATGCGGTATAAACACAGAACAAGAGTTCTATTTCCAATGCTTCCATGGGGCGGTGCACAATTGGCCCAGTGTCGTCCGGGTTAGGAAGGGTTTGGACGGCAGGGATATCCTTGTCTCATCGCGCACTAGCGACTCCTGTGTCGGGCCGGGCGCAGTGCGTGCTAACCAGGTCGCCAGGTGTACAGTGTTTCCTCCGACACATTGGTGCGGCTGGCTTCCGGGTTGGATGTGCATTGTGTAAAGAAGCATTGCGGCTAGGTTGGGTTGTGTTTCGGAGGACGCATGGCTCTCGACCTTCGTCTCTCCCGAGTACGTACGGGAGTTGCAGCGATGAGACAAGACTGTAACTACTACCAATTGGATACCACGAAATTGGGGATAAAAAAAGGGGATAAAAAAAAAAAAAGTATAATAATAATATATTTCCTACAACTACACAACCTTATCAGCCTCCATTGATTAGCCAGTCAGGGACATACTGAACTGGGCTCCATTTGAATCAAAACAATTAAATCATAGTTATAAGGTCACTCAATCGCATACAGTGCATTCGGAAAGTATTCAGACGCCTTCCATTTTTACACATTTTGTTACGTTACAGCCTTACTCTAAAATTGATGAAATAAAACATGTTCCTCATCTATATACACACAATAACCCATAATGAGAAGGCAAAAACAGGTTTTAGAAATGTTTGCAAATGTATTACAAATAAAACAGAAATACTTTATTTACATAAGTATTCAGACCCTTTGCTATGAGACTCGAAATTGAGCTCAGGTGCATCCTGTTTCCATTGATCATCCTTGAGATGTTTCTACAACTTGATTGGAGTCCACCTGTGTTAAATTCAATTGATTGGACATGATTTGGAAAGGCACACACACACACACACCTGTCTATATAAAAGGTCCCACAGTTGACAGTGCATGTCAGAGCAAAAACCAAGCCATGAGGTCGAAGGAATTGTCTGTAGAGCTCCGAGACAGGAGTGTCGAGGCACAGATCTGGGGAAATATTTAAAAAATGTCTGCAGCACTGAAGGTCTCCAAGAACACAGTGGCCACCATCATTTTTAAATGGAAGAAGTTTGGAATGACCAAGCCTTTTCTTAGAGCTGGCCGCCCGGTCAAACTGAGCAATCGGGGGAGAAGGGCCTTGGTCAGAGATGTGACCAAGAACCCAATTGTCACTCTGACAGAGCTCCAAAGTTCCTCTGTGGAGATGGGAAAACCTTCCAGAAGGACAACCATCTCTGCAGCACTCCACCAAAGCAGACCTTTATGGTAGAGTGGCCAGACAAAGTCCACTCCTCAGTAAAAGGAACATGACAGCCCGCTTGGAGTTTGCCAAAAGGCACCTAGGACTCTCAGACCATGAGAAGCAAGATTCTCTGGTCTGATGAAACCAAAATTGAACTCTTTGGCCTGAATGCCAAGTCAGGAGGAAACCTGGCACCATCCCTACGGTGAAGCATGGTGGTGGCAGCATCATGTTGTGAGGATGTTTTTCAGCAGTCAGCACTGGGAGACTAGTCAGGATCGAAAGATGAACAGAGCAAAGTACAGAGAGATCCTTGATAAAAACCTGCTCCAGAGCGCTTGTTACCTCAGAATGGGGCGAAGGTTCACCTTACAACAGGACAAGTCTCTGAATGTCTTTGAGTGGCCCATGCAGAGCCCGGACTTGAACCCAATCGAACATCTCTGGAGAGACCTGAAAATAGCTGCGGAGCGACGCTCCCCATCCAACCTGACAGGGCTTGAGAGGATCTGCAGAGAAGAATGGAAGAAACTCCCCGAATACAGGTGTGCCACGTTTGTAGCGTCATACCCAAGAAGACTCGAGGCTGTAATCGCTGCCAAAGGTGCTTCAACAAAGTACTGAGTAAAAGGTCTGCATACTTATGTTAATGTATTTGTTTTTTTATTGTTAATATATTTGCAAAAATGTCTAAAAACCTGTTTTTGCTTCGTCATTATGGGGTATTGTGTGTAGATTGAGGGGGGAAAAAACGATGTAATACATTTAGAAGAAGGCTGCAATGTAACAAAAAGTGGAAAGTAAAGGGGTCTGAATACTTTCTGAATGCACTGTATCTGAGTTTCTTCAGATGTTCAGATATTCCATGTAATGTTTACAGACGCAGGAGCAGAGCCACAAGCTGAAGGAAGTTGTAAGATTAGAGCTGCCCCAGCATCTTAAAACACGTCCTCCTTCCCCACCTGAGAAATACATCCAGGTGAGTCCATACAAACTCTTTTTGACCCTGGTCAAGTATGTCCCTGGTCAAAAGTATTGCACTATATAGTATTGCACCAGTTGTATAACAAACGTGGACAGTAAAGATAAAATTTAAAATGTGCTCTATACTCCAGTATTTTGGATTTGAGATCAAATGTTTCATGTGAGGCGACAGAACATAATGTCACCTTATATTTGAGGTTATTTTCATATATGTTTCACTGTTTAGAAATGAAAGCACTTCATGTATCTAGTCCCCGCATTCGAAGAAGTCATAAGTATTTGGACAAATTCACTTATAGTGTATCAAAGTCGTCAAAAGATTGTATTTGTAGTATTTGTAGTATTTGTTCCAATATTCCTTACATCAAGCTTGTGACTACAAACTCGTCTGAGGAAGGTTCCATCATAAAGTGGCTAAAAGAAGATGGAGGGAATCCAAGCAGCTTGCCCCTCCCAACAATAGGGCTCCAACCTCTTCCTGCGGTTCCGGTTCCAGAACTAACACCCCAAAAATATGTTTGCATATAAATGTCAACAACGTGCTGGTTATCGTGGTTCCAAACATTGAATAGTTAAAAACACCTCCGGGGTGAACCATTAATTCAAAAGATTAGAAATTGCTTTTAAAAAACAGTGACATATGAAGAAAAGGTCAAGGGCTCCCAAATTAGCTCTTTGTTCAAAATGGTTAAAAAAAATCTACCTAGAACCATGAAAAAAATGGCACTCGCCAGCTGTCAGTCAATGGCAGCTGGCTGATTTTCTTGCGACGCAGACGGTAGCAAGCTAGCTACTTTGACAGACTGCCAGATTGCTTCTCATTGGCAGTGTTGCCAGGTCAAGCTAAAATTTATAGCGATATGACCACTCAAAACCCACCCACAAGGCCTGAAAACTAACCCCATTTTGTTCAGAAGCAAGAGAGGAGTTTACACATTTATCCAATAGGTGTATCCATAGTAACAATCTAAATACTTATGGTCATATTTGCTTCACTGCATTACCCCCTTTTGTTATTGGTTCATCACACCAAATGATTTAATCTGAACTATAGAAGTGATTGATAGTAAATGGTTACGAGGTGTCTTCAGAAAACATTCTTGTGAAATGGTGTTAACTTAATGTTAATCATTGTGAAATAGTGTTAATACAAGTCACACTGCTCTAAAATAATAGTGTTCCTTTCATCTGGATTCTAAAAACCTAAAAGCAGTTTGCTTTTTGGATTATTTTATTTCATAATAAATGTAAATGAATGTGTAGAGATAAGTACTCACCAAAACACTAGTGCTGGTTTGGTATTAGCTCCATCAGAGATTGAGGAGATCCCCATACAAGTTGGTGATGCTGCTGCCATTCCTCATATCTTGCTCGGCAGGTAGTAGAGGAACAGACAGCAATATAATCAGGGATGAGTTAAATAAACAGGGGGATTGAGACTTTACAGACAGATGACTGAGGGAAGTGTGTGTGTGTGTTCTGCACACCCCCAAAGTGCTGGGTTAGGCCAACCAGGAGCCCCACTACCAGGTTGAAGCCATTTATTGGACTTTAGAGAACACTGAGCAACAGGGTTCCAGCCAGCTTCCCCGCCACCACTCACTCGCTCAGCAACAGCAGCCTGCCTCACTGCCTTGATGTCCTTTGGGTGGTAGACCATTCTTGATACACACGGGAAACGGTTGAGTGTGAAAAACCCAGCAGCATTGCAGTTCTTGACACAAACTGGTGCTCCTGGGAATCCTGGCACCTACTATCATACCTTGTTCAAAGGCACTTACATATTTCGTCTTGTCAATTCACCCTCTGAATGGCACACATATAAAATCCATGTTTCAATTGTCTCAAGGCTTAAAAATCCTTCTTTAACCCGTCTCCTCTCCTTCATCTACACTGAATAAAGTGGATTAAATCTGTGATCATAGATTAAGGGAACATAGTTTTCACCTGGATTCACCTGGTCAGTCTGTCATTGTAGTATCTTAGGATGCTTCTTAGATTGATGACACCAGACACGTGAGTATGTTTTAGAATTTAGTTGTAACTTTGAATAACATTACCGGAATGTACCTGGCGTTAAATTACCGGAGGCTCTTGAGCACTAATAATTAGTAAACATAATACTTAACATATTTTATTATTTTTTAAATTTTGATTTCACCTTTATTTAACCACGTAAGCTACTTGAGAACAAGTTCTCATTTACAACTGCGACCTGGCCCAAGATAAAGCAAAGCAATGCGACCCAAACAACAACACAGAGTTACACATGGAATAAACAAGCGTACATTCAATAACACAATAGAAGAAGAAAAAAGGTCTATATTCAGTGTGTGCAAATGGCATGAGGAGGTAAGGCAATAAACAGGCCATTGTAGCGAAGTAATTACAATTTAGCAAATTAACACTGGAGTGATAGATGAGCAGATGGGGATGTGCAAGTAGAGATACTGGTGTGTAAAAGAGCATAAAAGTGAATAAAAACAATATGGGGATGAGGTAGGTAGATTGGGTGGGCTATTTACAGATGGGCTATGATCAGCTGCAGCGATCGGTTAGCTGCTCAGATAGCTGATGTTTAAAGTTAGTGAGGGAAATATAAGTCTCCAGCTTCAGTGATTTTTGCAATTCGTTCCAGTCATTGGCAGCAGAGAACTATTTTGTAAATGACATTGCCGAAGTCAAGGATCGGTAGGATAGTCAGTTTTGCGAGGGTATGTTTGGCGGCGTGAGTGAAGGAGGCTTTGTTGCGAAACAGGAAGCCGATTCTAGATTTAATTTTGGATTGGAGATGTTTAATATGAGTCTGGAAGGAGAATTTAGTCTAGCCATACACCTAGGTATTTGTAGTTGTCCATATTTTGGTATTTGGTATTTTATTAGGATCCACATTAGCTGTTGCAAAAGCAGCAGCTACTCTTCCTGGGGTCCAAACAAAATAATAATACAGAATGACATAATACAGAACATCATTAGACAAGAACAGCTCAAGGACAGAACTACATACTACACACATAGCCTACATGTCAATGCATACACACAAACTATCTAGGTCAAATAAGGGGGAGGAATTGTGCCGGGCAGGTGTTGCTTTATCTGTTTTTTGAAACCAGGTTTGCTGTTTATTTGAACAATATGAGATGGAAGGAAGTTCCATGCAATAAGAGCTCTATACTGTACGTCTTCTTGAATTTGTTCTGGATTTGGGACTATGAAAAGACCCCCTGTGGCATGTCTGGTGGGATAATTGTGTGTCAGAGCTGTGTGTAAGTTGACTGTGTGTAATGTTTCTTATAAAAAGAAGTGATGCAGTCAGTCCCTCAACTCTTTGCCAAGAGACTGGCATGCATACTATTAGCAAAATGTGCTGCTCTGTTCTGGGCTAGCTGCAGCTTAACTAGGTCTTTCCTTGCAGCACTGGGCCACACGACTGGACAATAATCAGGATTAGACTAAATTAGAGCCTGCAGAACTTGATTTTTGGAGTGTAGTGTCAAAAAAGCAGAGCATCTCTTTATTACGGCATAAATATACCAGATGACTACATCCCCCCCTTTAAGGCTAATAACCCAACTTAATTCCTTTCTGAGCTAGGCTGCCAACTAAACATTTATGATTTTCTCCTAACAATCACATCTTTTAATTTATTTTTACGACCTCTGGGAACATGATCTCCCTTAGGATCTGAAATAGTCTGAAGGACGTGTCTCTCCAATAGAGCGTCTCAGAGGTGGTGTAGGCAGGGAAGTCAAACGCAGGAGAGCAGAGCTTGGTGAATAGCTGGAGCAGTTTAATATATAAAACTAACGGCATATAAAACAACAAGCGCATGGGTACAAAACCCGTAGCGCACCAGTAACACATAGCACGAGTACTTACAAGAAACATTTCCCGACAAGGACATGGGGGAAACAGAGGGAAAATATACAACATGTAATTAGGGAATTGAAACCAGGTGAGTGTGAAAACAAGACAAAACAAATGGAACGTGAAAAATGAATCGGCGATGGCTAGAAGACCGGCGACGTCGACCGACGAAAATCCCCCGAACAAGGAGAGGAACCGACTTCGGTAGAAGTCGTGACAACGATGAAACAAAGTCATTTTGTGGCGACTTCATAGGAGGAGGTCGTCCCGTACTGGTGGTCTCAGGAAGTTGAGCCTTGTTGGTCTCAGGTTGTTGGTTCAACTGCAACTCTGGGGAACGTTCCAATGTCCTGTCCTGCTCCTTTAAGCATTGATCCATGTCCACGGATGGAACTGGAATTCGAGTTCGGATCTGATCCATGTCTCCTTAGTCTTTGTCCACTTCTGATGATCACAGTATTTGATACTGGTCCTGAGCAATCCTCAATTGTAGCTGGCATCCATTTGTGACCAAACCCATAGTTTCTTGTATAGACATCGTCTCCAGGTGAGAAACGTCTTAGTTTGGCTCTGTTGTCATGATTACGTTTTTGATTCCATTGCTTTTGTTGTATTTTCACTTTATAGTCTGGCCCGATGAGATCCAAGTTTGACCTTAATCTCCTTGACATCAGCATTTCTTCAGGTGACAATCAAATTGTAACTTGACGAGTGATCCTGTAGCTTAACAAGAATCTTGACACCTTTGTTTCAATGCTGTCCCCTTGCATCTTCCTCATCCAAGGTCAGAACTGCACGTTCTGCTAATCCATTTGAGATGGGTGAAAAGGGGCGTTACATGCTGTTACACACTTTACATGCTGAATTCCATTTTGTTTCATGAAACTTGTGAATTCCGTTCTGGTAAAACAAGTAGAATTAGCAACCAACAAGTAGCAACCAACATTTTAGGCAATCTCATGGCACTGAAACTTTGTCTCAACTTCTTAATCGTAGCGTTCTATGTTGCCGTGTTGATGGGGTTAACATCCATCCATTTTCAATGAGAATCAATCAGCACGAGGAACATTTTCCCTAGGAAGGGTCCAGCGTAGTCCACATGTAGTCGTGTCCATGTTTTTCCCAGCCATTCCCATGGATGTAATGGCGTGGTGGGGGGTGACTACCTGTTACTCTGACAATCTTCACACCGGCTAACCTCATTTTCCACATCCTGGACCATCTTTGGCCACCAGATGTATGACCTCGCTAGGCCTTTCATTCTCGACATACCTGGATGGGACTGATGCAACAACTTCAGTAGCATACCCCGCCCTTGTGGTGGGATAACTACTCTTGAACCTCACAGAACACACCCATCTTGAACACTCAAGGCCTAGCGGCGAGCGTAGTAAGGCATGATCTGAGGCTCTGTCACAGTAGGCCATCCTTTTAGGATAAATTCATGCACTTGTGATAGCATCACATCCTTTGAAGTCCATTGCCTGATTTGTGCTGTGTTCACCGGTGCATCATCCAACACATCGAACATCAAGACTTGCTAATTTTCTCCTTCTAGAGCGATGATTTGTGGAACGGGCAGCCTATTCAGAGCATCAGCATTCCCATGGTATCTACCTGGCTTGTAGATTATTCTGTACTTGTAGGCCCGAGCCACACAGCCCAACGTTGAACTCCTGGATAGACCATTTGTGGTACTGGCTTTTGTTCATGGAACAGACAGATCAGAGGCGTATGGTCGGTCACAATAGTGAATGTTTTCCCATATAAGTACTTGTGGAATCTTTGTCTTCCGAATATGACAGCCAGTCCTTCCTTGTCCAGCTGGGAGTACTTTTTCTCCACTGATGACAATGTTCTGTACATGAACCCGATAGGTTTCTCTGCACCATTCTCCATCCGGTGTGATAGACCCGCACCCACACCATACGATGAGGTGTCACACAATAAGATGAGGTCTCCAGGCCACATCCTTCCTTAACAGTTGATGCAGTGGAGCTAAGAGGGCATAGAGGTTAGGGAGGAAGCAATTGTAATAGTTCAGTAAGCCTAGATAAGTTTTCAGCTCTGTAACGCTTGTCGGAGCTGGAGCTTGTCGGAGCTGGAGCTTCTTCCTTTGGAAGATAGCTGGTGTGGAAGACACCCTGAAAGGTTAGCATTTATAGGTAAATATCCCTATGTGGGTGTTTATGGTCAGGTACTTCTGTGAAGCTTCATCCATTTGCACTTGCTGAAATGCAAGTGTCATGTCCAGTTTTGTGAACTGTTGCCCTCCGGTTAACGTTGAAAGCAAATCCTCCACTTTGGGTATGGGGTACTGCTGCAGTGATGAAACTCTATTTACAGTCAGCTTGTAGTCACCACATAATCTGATGGAACCATCTGGTTTGAGTATGGGAACAACTGGTGCTGCCCACTCAGAGAATTTGACAGGAAAAATGATATGCTCTGCTTAGAGTCTGTCAATTTCGACATCCACTTTAGGCTTCATAGCATATGAACTGATCTTGGCCTATAGAATCTGGGAGTAGCATCTGCACCAACATGAATGGTAGCCTGGACCCAATTTAATGTCCCTATCTCTTCTTTGAAAACGCACTCATGCTTTGAAAGCACCTGCTGCAGTGTCAATGTCTCTGTAGTGATATGTTTGATTTCATCCCAGTTCAAGATGGCACCGACAGATAGGGCAGCTCTGCTTCTAGCTCCGAAGCAACTTCGCAGTATTTAGTTTTTTTGTGTGTTATACAAGCATTTCACTACACCCGCAATAACATCTGCTAAACATGTGTATGTAACAAATAAAATGTTATTGTATGTCCTCCAACCACCCTCTCCCTAGTAATCTGGGAACTGTACCTTCCACTAATAAGCGAGGCAGACTTTTCTTTTGTCCTTGATATTCCACTTGAACACCTGCTACTTCAATCAGGGATTTTCATCCCTGTGTACGTTTTGAGTTAATGGGGTGTCCCTCAGTTTAGGCACTTCACCTTTTTCAATTTCTCATTGAATTGGGACCTGTTCATTGCAACGCTACATCCTGTGTGTAGTGTCTTAGCTCTTTTACTTGTTTATATAATAACAAAGACTCTGAATACAATAAACTGAGCTGGAGTTTCACATTTACTAAAACGAGGTAGTACTAGAATAACATAGAACAACGCTGCGCATGACCAAGGGTGCTCCATTCTTAAAGGGTAATCAGTAATTAACAGAACATAACACTCCTTCTCTTATACAATCAGAGTTACTTTTACCAAACCACAACTGAAACATTTCCCAGAACTTGTTGTAGTTATTTTGCATCTTTTTGAACTTTTGTTTGTTTATAAGTCCAGTCTGTCTGGTGGACGGTGCCTTCGTTCTGGGTAGCGCCTAGGATTGTCTGGAGGCTCCTGAACATCCTCAGTGTGTGCTTGCTCCATTATAGCTTCCGCTATAGCAGCAACACGTTCACTTTTTTCAGCCTAGGGTCTCTTTACTGCCCCACCGACCTCTACAGTTCCCCGTGTGTCACTCTCAGGAGCTCTCTGTGCCTGTTCTCTCTCGATTGTTGTGCTGTTTTCCATGGAATGCATTTGGTTAATGTAACGCCGCCACATTATGTCTGGGCTCACTTGAACCTGGTAAGTTCTGGGTCCCGTTTGTATATGTACTGCCCCGCCTGTCCATTTCCCTCCCCTTCTGGAGTCTCGCACCATCACTTCCTGTCCTGTTTGGAGATGGCACTCCCGGCCACCCAGCATCTTGGCTTGTTTGTTCAGCACGTCATTACGCCTTTGATGTGACCAGATGTGACCAGCTGTGTGCGGAGAGGCCTCCCGAACATCAGTGCGGCTGGGCTTTCATTTGTCGTGGCATGTGGGGTGTTTCGATAGGAAGCCAGGAACAGTTTTGTTTGCAAAGTCCCTTCGTCTCGTTTTGCTGCACGGAGTCCTTGCTTTAGGGTTTGCACAAAGCGTTCTGCCAGCCCATTGGTGGCAGGGTGGTACGGAGCTGAGGTTGAGTGTTTGATTCCATTTACTGACATGAATCTTGTGAACTCGTCACTTACAAAAGCTTGTGCATTGTCACTTACCAGCTGCAGCGGCAATCCAAAGCGTGCAAACATTGTTCTGAGACACTCTATTGTCTGAGCTGAGGTGGAGGAGTCAGTGCAAAACACCTCTGGCCATTTGGAATGGGCATCAACTTTAACCAGAAACATATGCTTTTCAAAGGGACCAGCGAAGTCCACATGAATTATCTGCTATGGCTCTGTGGGCCATTCCCATGGGTGGACTGGGACAGGAGCAGGCATGTGAAGGGTTTCCAAACATCCACTACAGTTCTTCGCCATGTTTTCTATCTGTTGATCCAGACCGGGCCACCAGAAGTGGCTCCTTGCAAGCAGCTTAATTTTGACAATTCCAACATGACCTTCATGTAGTTGCTGCAAAACCTGATGTTGGAATGTATGGGGTATCATGACTCTCATTTCCCACATTAAACATCCTTGGTACATTGTAATTTCGTTTCTCTGCTGGAAATACGGAGTCAGCTCCTTTCTGCCTGTAGCTGGCCATCCTGACATGGTGTATGTATATACTTTTGACAAGGTCACATCTTTCCTTGTCTCCTGTTTGATAACTGTGCTTGTGACCAGTGGTGCCTCGAGCTGAGCGGTATGGAAAATGTCCACTGCATCCACTGCCTCTTTCTCTTGTACACAACAGTCTGGATAATCCATCTGCATTTGTGTGGAGGGACGACGGCTTAAACTCAATGTCATACATATGACTGGCAAGGAACAAGGCGTATCGCTGTGACCTGGCTGCTGTCATTGCCGGAATGCCTTTCTTTGGACTGAAAATGGAAAGCAACGGCTGGTGATCCGTAACCAGTGTGAAACGCTTGCCATATAGGTATGCGTGGAATTTCTTGACGCCCCACTCTAGCGCCGGTGCATCTTTGTCGATTTGTGAGTACTTTTTCTCTGCGTCATTCAATGTTCGTGACGCAAATGCAACTGGCCTCTCTGATCCATCTTTCAGTGTGTGTGAAAGGACGGCCCCTAAGCCATAAGGGGACGCATCACAAGCCAACTTTACTGGCAGTTCAGGGTCATAATGCATCAGGACCTGTTCAGATGTGATGAGCCGTTTTGCCTCAAGAAATGCATTTTCACACTGTTCTGTCCACCGGCATGTCCTTTTCTTTTATAGGGGCTGATTTAGAGGCTGGAGTACTGCTGAAAGGTTTGGGAGGAATCTTCTGTAGTAATTGATCAGTCCCGTAAAAGATCTCACTTCTGTGATATTTTGTGGTCGTGGTGCCTGTACCACTGCCTTGATTTTGTCCTGTGTTTTGTGCAATCCATTTCGGTCGATTTCATGTCCACAGAAGACAATCTTGTCTTTGAAGAACTCTCACTTCTGTAAGTTTGCCTGTAGACTATACTCTTTCAGTCTTTTCAGGACCTCTTCCAGGTTAGCCAGGTGCTCTTTGTCGGTGCGTCCTGTTATGATCATGTCATCCAGGATACACTGGGTTCCTGGGATTCCTTGCAAAATCTGGTCAATAGTTTGTTGCCAAATGGCTGGGGCTGATGCAATGCCAAAAACCAGGCAGTTATACCTGTATAGACCTTTGTGTGTGTTTGTTGTCAGGTACTGTTTGGAGCTCTCTTCAACCGGTAGCTGCAAGTAAGCCTGTTTCAGATCGATTTTACTGAAGTGTTTCCCACCAGCTAGTTGCAGCAAAGATGTCATCCAGACGTGGCAGGGGGTATTGGTCCACATGTAACATTGAATTCCCAGTTACCTTGAAGTCCGCACACATTCTAACAGACCCGTCTTTCTTTACAATAGGAACTATGGGTGTGGCCCATTCGCTTCTGTCCACTTTCGTCAGGATCCCTGTATCCTGCAAGCAATCGATTTCCACTTCCACCTTTGGTCTCAGGGAGTATGGAACAGATCTGGCTTTGCAGAATTTTGGGGTTGCGTCATCTCTCAGTACAAGTTTGGCTGTGAAGCCTTTTACTGTTCCCATCTGATCACTGAAAACTGTGCTGTATTTCTTCCGCAAGTGTTCCAGTGTTTGGTCTGTGTCTTTCTCTTTGGACTGGAACGTGTGGAGCATTTTCAAGTCACACCAGTTCAGCTTTATTTTTGAAAGCCATTCCCTGCTAAATAATGGGGGGCCAGTTCCAGGCACCACATACAGCTGTAACTGCTGTGTTTGCTCCCCATAACTCACTCTGACCTGCAACGCCCCCATTGGGCTCAATCTCTCTCCTGAGTAGGTCTTCAGCAACACATGTGTGTTCTTCAGCTTGATAGCCTTGAAGTGCTCATTGTAGACAGTCGTGGAAATTATAGACACTGCAAATCCTGTGTCCAGCTCCATTTTGAGGGGTTTGCCTTTGATTTCTGGTGTCACCCCTATTATGCTACTGCTGGGAGAAGTCACTGTTTAACTCCATTGTACCAATGAATCGTTCATCTGAATCACTGCCACTGTTCTCTGCTAGTGCATTCACAGACCCTTTCCTTTTCTCCGTTTTACTGTTGTGACTGAATTTTGCTCTGCATGCTCTTTGAATGTGCCCCCTTCTATTGCATTTGTGACAAATTTCGTCTTTGAAACGGCAGTCCTCTGCTCTGTGACCATCTCTGTCACACCTGTTGCATTTTTCGGCTACACGGGGGCGCTGTCGGCTACGTGAAAACTTGTGCAGGGAAGTTTGTGATAGGTCAGTATTTATTTTACTTTGCAACTCAATTGCATCTTTGGTCGCGATTTCCATATCAACAGCAATTTTACCAGCCTTTACAAAAGTTTGATCTGATTCTGTGAGCAAACATTTCTGAATGTGTTCATGTTTCAGTACACAAACGAATCTATCCATTAATGTGTCATTTAGGTTCTCTCCAAACTGGCAATGTTCAGACAGTTTCTTCAACTCTGCTACATATGTACTAACACCCTCCCCCTCATTCTGGTCTCTCTTGTGGAAACGAAAACGTTCTGCGGTGATTGGTATAGGTGATTTTGCAATATCACCACAATCTCAGTGAATGTTTTATTGGAGGGCTTCAGATCTCTTAGCAAACTGTACATTTTTTGGGTCAATCAAACTCAACAACGCTGGAACTCTCTTGTTATCAGCAATGGGTGGCAGTGTAGACTAGTGGTTAGAGTGTTGGACTAGTAACTGAAAGGTTGCAAGATCGAATCCCCGAGCTGACAAGGTACAAAATCTGTCGTTCTGCCCCTGAACAAGGCAGTTAACCCACTGTTCCTAGGCCATCAACTGACTTGCCTAGTTAAATAAAGGTAAAATAAAAAGACTTTTGCAATGAAGTACAGCTCCAGTCGTTCAATGTAAGTTGCCCAGTTCTACTTCACACCTTTCAGACCGTCAGTATGGATTATATCCCTCGCGCTCTGCTCAGGTCGAGTAATAATAACAACAAAGTCACGCCAGTGACGTGACAGCGTGGGAGGACTTGTCCCCCGCAGTTCATATAAAACAGTGCCGTGGTCTGACGTATAGTCTCTTATTTGTTCGCCAAGCCATATTGCGCAAGTTGACTGCTCCGCTGGTCCCGTTTTTCAGATTGCATCTTCCCAGGTCCTGGTAGGGTAAGCTAAACTCAGTAGTTGTGTGTACTGTCAGTCTGTCACCAACAGCCTGTGACCTGTGAGTCAGAGCGTGAAATTCGCCGTAAAAAGGCTGTGTGACGGCTCTCCCTTACCTATCCCTTTTATCGGAAGATATCGGGGCTTCATTGTCTTGTGCTTACTTAGCCCACCAGCTAGTGTGTGTGTTGGCCACCATACTCCGGTGCTAACCATGTCAAGATATCCTCCACTGCTGTGCTCGTTATCGAGGCCGCAGGGCACTAGTCATCCTTCAACTATTTAAAACTCGAACGGGTCACTTCCCTAGAATCAGATCTAGGAAGATTGTTAGCCTAGCCAGCTAATGTTATATGACGTGAGATTCGGATTGCCTCCCCTAGGCATCCCTCTCCTCTGGTATTACTAGCATGCTACAAGCTAGCTAGCCAGTTTACTAACTCAACCTAGCTGCCACTGTGTGTCGTCAGCTAGTTTACCAACTCCATATAACTGCCACTTGTTGTGTTGTCAGCTTGGCTTACCAAACGACAGCCATTTGTCGTGTTTTCACATAAATAAGCCTACGTTTAAATATGTTACCACCTACTCCGGCCCGGTGGTCATAGCTAGGCTCATCCAAAATATTTTTTGGGGTGCAGTACAGCTCCCACCAAGTTATTATAGCTCTACCCTTTCTGTGTATTGTGGTAGCTGTTGTATACAGTCTTAGGTTACTATTATATTAGTTAATTTGATGAATCAGTGTATTGCATAAGATATATTTAATAATTTATTTTCTACACATTCTGAACTGAGAGAACACCGCATCACCATTATAATGGGCATACATGGCTGCTCCTCTTGTGGAGATGAACTACAAGTAGAAGATGGTCATGACCTGTGCCCTGCCTGCCTAGGCATTGGCCACCTGCGTGAGGTCCTTTCTGACCCCTGTGTTGACTGCGCCATCCTGCCTGTGAAGGTGAGGGAAGCGTGGATGGTTTCACAGATAACATACCGGCGTTTGTTTGCCAGGACCCACCCAGGGCAGGACCCACCCAGGGCAACCAAAAGAGGGAAAGCCACAAAACCGATGGCGCCAACCCGGTAAGAAAGTTTTTTTTTTTTTTTTTTTTAAATAAGAGCCTCACTCAGAAGGTCGATTCCTTATCCTCTGAGAGAGCAGCAAAAAACGATTTTGCGTTCCTTCAAGCTCCCTGAGTCAGGGCCCTTTAGCAGAGGACTCAGATAGCCGGGATGATGACCTGTCTACTCGGGCATCCAACCAGCACTTTAGTGACCAGGATGATGACACACCCAACATGGTGAAGGAGGTGCCAACCAGTGTTGTGGACCCATTCAGTCTCAACACTAAAGATGGGTAAGGAGTCATTCCGAGGCTCTGGGTCACACAGCCAGAAAGAAGCTTTGCCTCACATCGCCTGGTCCTGCTTGTGGCCTTTGCTAGGCTAGAGCTTGATTACCATAAAGCCAAACCCCCTGCAGCTAACCCATTCTTTAAGAAGGCCCCGGCAGCTTCACCGTTCAGTGTGCCACCTTCAAAGGCGTTTCTCACGGAGCTTCAGAGATTCTGGGCCGACCCGTGGGTCCTTGCCCACCACGGCAAGGACAGTAAGACACTATATCTTCATTTAAACCAGGGTACTTAGTGGCCTGTAGTTTGTAAATCCCAAAACTTTCTCTTTGGTTTAACTGTTTAAGACGGTCCCCTTTTCTAATAGAGGCCGGAATATGACAAATACCCATAGCTTGTAGGGAGGCAGGGTTGCCATTTAAAAAAAAAAAAAAAAAAAAACGTAGTTTCTATTGAAAATGCCATACTAATAAATGCATTTTAATTAATTATATGAAGAGTGCCTTGGTCCTCCTTTCTTTTTGATGACCAATTTACCCCTTTTACCAAAGAGCACCTTCTGTCTACCAAAATGTACTATTGTGTACCTTAGTAGCGCTTCCCTTCCTCCTCTTTCTACAAGTTAAGCTAGCTAACTTGTTTGCAGATCAGAGTATGTGAGCCGCGCTGGAGCGGAGCGAGTAGCCGGTGTGCCCAATTTGACTGGAGCGAGGTTCCCAAAAGCTGGAGTGTTGGCCTCAACCACTCGAATTTCGCTCCAGTAGCGTTCAATTCAGGCACTGAGGGCATGCCCGCCCCAGCATGCATTTGTAGTCTACTTGTGTGCTGCTAATAGCCCCTTGCTTTAGCTACTGTGATGGAGGTCGCTAAATATTTTCATAAAGAAACTGATAAAACACACAGGTTATTAATGAAGGTGACTTACAAAGATGAGGACCAAGAGCAAGAGAGGGAGTGTGGTGATGTAGGGTCCACTTATGTGTAAGGCTTGGATGCCACCTGCTGGTATGGTGCTAAACTGTTAGGTTATAGACCGGATGCTATTGTTCTACGCGCGGGATGTATGGCAGTTGTTACACGCTGGCTACATGAAACATCCACAACTATCATTGTGGAATCTGAAAAGACACTTATCCCAAAAGTATGATGGTGTACTTACTACATGCATATGCTAAAAGAAAGGAACGAGGTTGGTAGATAACTAAGTGTGTCATCGTAGCAAAGTGTTTATTAACAAAAAATCTGATCTATTAAACGTTTCGTTCATTTTCATTGTAATATCTATATACAATAGGCCTTAAATGATTTTTGCCCAATACGCCTGGCATACTCCCACGTTCAAGGAGCTTTCCGTGGAGGGTGGAGAGGATATTCTCAGCTGCTGGCTGGCTTTCCAGGTACCATTGCTTGAGCCTGAAGCCACAGGCTGGCCAAACTTGTGTTTCTAAAAATGAATTCTAAAAATGAATTTAAAGGCACTAATAAATCATTTTAAGTTTAATTTGTATTGAATTCTAAGTCACAGCCTATATGCGCAATTTATAGACTATAATGATTTCATACAATGAAATGGTGTTTAAATGCTGAGCGCATTATGTTCCTACAAGCCTATTATGTCGCTCTCGGAAATGCTTCAGAATGTATTTCTTTGTAGGCTATAGCCTTGAAATAATATAGCCTAAATCATTCATTTTCTGGCTCATGACCTATTTACTGTTTATATGCTGTTTATTATGACATGTAGCCTATTTGAAATTATGTTCACGTCTTACATTCACAATTTCATGTTAATTCCAAAACTTTTCATTCAAATCCATATGGTTTGGATTCAAATCTCAAAACCAGGTAGTCACAAAAATAGATTGGCTTTGGTTAAATTGTGATTTTAATGAATGTAGCGAATTTGGAGTGGGAGTTTTTTCTCTCCTGTGAGCTTAGAGCAGTTTTTAAGTGAGTGGAAGGAAAGGACATGGAGCACCACTCATGAGCGATTTCCAACAGCTCAACTCTGGTCACATACTATGTTGCAGATAAACTGTCCTTGTCGCAGGGACCACAGAAACAAGCATCATTATCGGTTCTTGGATCCTAACCAACTCCACCCCAGAAGAGAGAAACTAGCGAGAAAAAGACTCCTCGTGACCAATCCAGAAACTGGATAAACATTGTAATTAACTTTGAAAGGTGGAAAAGTGATTCCGAAATGGCCACCGTTCTCATGGACTGTTAGGTAAGTGTTTTAGCCTGCTAGCTATGTTAGAAGCCACACCAGGCAACCAATATTAATACCAAATTGCAGAGGATTATATACACAAAAAGTCATTGTGGTCCTCTATTGGTAGGCAATTGGCTGCAGGGCCAAACACATGACATGGGCACTCTGTGCCATAGATTCAATCATGCGCAATGTCCACATTTAGATCTATACAAAAAAAATGCATATATAAACATCTAACAAATACCTAGTGGCTTTACATGTTACACATCTCAACATTAACCAAGCCTTGCAGTGGTGTTTGAACCTAAGACTGGCAGAAACAGTTTTTATCTCAGCCGGGAGTTTATTCCACTCTACCAGTCGTATATAAAAACTTGTTCTGGCCAGTTTCAATCTTGAATCGACATAACTAACCTCCAGACGAGCTTCAATGCCATACATCTCTCCTTCCGTGGCCTCCAACTGCTCTTAAATGCAAGTAACACTAAATGCATGCTCTTCAACCGATCGCCAGACCCACTGGCTCCAAGTCATCTATAAGTCTATGCTAGGTAAAACTCCGCCTTGTCTCAGCTCACTGGTCACGATAACGACACCCACCCGTAGCACTCGCTCCAGCAGGTATATCTCACTGGTCACCCCAAAAGCCAACACCTCCTTTGGCCGCCTTTCCCCCTAGTTCTCTGCTGCCAATGACTGGAACAAATTGCAAAAATCGCTGGAGACTTATATTTCCCTCACTAACTTTAAACATTAGCTTTCTGAGCAGCTAACCGATCGTTGCAGCTGTACATAGCCCATCTGTAAATACCTACCTCATCCCCATATTGTTTTTATTTACTTTTCTGCTCTTTTACACACCAGCATTTCTACTTGCACATCACCATCTGCTCATCTATCACTCCGGTGTTAATTTGCTAAATTGTAATTACTTCGCTACTATGACCTATTTATTGCCTTACCACCTCACGCTATTTGCGCAGACTGTATATAGACTTTCTTTTTTTCTATTGTGTTATTGACTGTTCGCTTGTTTATTCCATATGTAACTCTGTGTTGTTGTTTGTCGCACTGCTTTGCTTTATCTTGGTCAGGTCTCAGTTCTCAGTAAATGAGAACTTGTTCTCAACTAGCTTACCTCGTTAAATAAAGGTGAAAAAAAATGTAGCCAGAGGAGGATGGAAGCTAGCTGTCCTCCGGGTTACACCATGGTGCTAGCCCAGACAGTGCTGTTGAAGTTACTGTAGACCTTCATTGCAAAACAGTGTATTTTAACCAATTATTTGGTGATATATGAATATATTTGGTATAGTTTTATCTAAAAAGGATAACTTTTTCAATGTTTCACTTTTTAATTTGATGAAATTTCACTGAAGAGAATGGTCCTCCACTTCCTCCTCTAAGGAGCCTCCACTGTTTTACTACAGCTAAATGAGGGGGAAGACATTACCACCAAATAAGTCAGTGCCACAACAGTGTCCTTTACGTAGATAGGATGTGGTGTTGTGCTGTAGCCAGTGTAACATGTGTAACATGTGTCATGCTAATGTAACCATCCTGTTACTTGATGGCCCATAGTCCACCAATATGTTGTCCTGTGAGGATCAGGTTCAGAGTGGATCACGGTTCTACAGAGATATTTCTCCCTCCCGAGGGGGAGAGATTTTGATTGGGGGGGGGTTCACGCCCATTTTAAATCCCTCTTCCTTTAGTGTTTGGGACTGGAAAGTCTGTGTGGGCCTTCCTTGTGGAGAATCTACCTCAGAACTGTAACATGCAATAAATAGACTTTGGGACATATTTCATCAGCCAAAATTGTGGTAGATGGATAGATGGAATATGATAAGGAATGTTGATTTTGTTATTTTATTAAAAGTTAAATGAAGATGTTATAACGAAAACATTAACTTAGTGTTCTCATAATGTGTATGTGATGTTTACATACTTTATGTAGTGTAGAAAATATCCAGATGAAAGAGAATGTTTTGGTAACAATAAGATGATTTTCTGTGATTTTAGTTGTCTAAACAAGATCATAGCAATTTATAATACCTTTCCTCGAAACTAGCTACGCCCCAGGTAACCCAGAGAGTGTGTCATAAAGATGGGAATGCCTTTCTACCCTGGGGTATAAAACATGTGAGTTAAGAATTTTACATACCAGACTAAGTTTACCACGCAGTGCAGGCAAGGTTTACAATTAGTCGCGACCCCGAAACGCAACACGAGGTTGAAGAGGACAAAGGAACCTCTTAACAATCAATGCTACTGTATCTAAGAAAGTGAATTCAAGAAGGACCAACCGATTATTCTCTTCAAATCATCGGTTGTCTACACGGCCCTCCTACCCAAGCTGGGAGTGTCGACATGGCTGATTAGCCTCCTAAGAAGACCATTCTCACAGAACGAGTGCAAGGAAACAGAACCAAGAGAAAGGACATTGTGACATTGTGTGCACAATCAGAAACTTACACTCGGTAACGAAGAACAGGGCGTCGGCCAACCCAGGGCGCGGCCAGGAGGTCAGCCAAACCTATCCCACTAAGCGGAACTCGGTCCATGAAGAGATACCCAACAGAGACCAACTCGTAAATACATGCATTATAATTCTGACCCATAAATCTTCTTGCCACTAGGGGGGTGCCATTTCGACATAGCACAAAATCGTACCCAATTTAAAC